>NW_026712311.1:2550502-2606175 GCF_030504385.1 Musca domestica | reverse complement strand
CGCCACAAAATCCTCACAAACAGCCAAAAAAAAGGTGTTGAAAAGTTTTAAATTTTATGACACAGATTTGTAATGGTGGCTGGCCATATGCCAAGCAGCTGGCTAGCTGCCTGCCGTTAGCATCGCCCAGCACGCGCCTTTGAATTCAACCCAAAGCCCAAACAGAGAGTGAAAATTTGTGAACAAAAAAAAATTAATTTTTTTTTGAAATGAAATTGAAAACCTCAAAAAGTGTTTTTTTTTTTTTTTTTTTGTAAATGACAAGCAGGAATTTAGTACAACAACTGCAAAATAAATTCATATTTTGTTTATTTGTTTGCTTGAAATCCGTTTCTGCTATTCTCTGCCTTGTCAAATGATATTTTAATTAAATCCAAGTTTGTTGTCTAAGTCTTTTGTTTGCGATAACAACTTCAAGCAGCTACTGTTTTTCTTTTCTGTGACAATGTGCTAATTTTATTACCGTTAAATAAAGCATGATCTATTGTTGGATAAAAAATATATTTTTTGGAAATCAAAAGTGATAATTGCCATTCTGGCTGGAATGTGCTATAGGTGGCACCCATTGATTAGCACCATTATATTTCAGTGCTTAAAAATTATTTATGAAAAATATATATATATTAAGAAATCAGGGTTTCTTACATCCACGTTTATTTTAAAGCCTTGAAAAATATTTTTAAAAAATCCATGTTTATTTGTGGACTTTGAAAAAATATTTTTAAAAAATCCACGTTTATTTATGGACCTTGAAAAAATATTTTTAAAAAATCCACGTTTATTTATGGACCTTGAAAAAATATTTTTAAAAAATCCACGTTAATGGCTAGACCTTGAAAAAATATTTTTAAAAAATCCACGTTTGTTGATGGTCTTTGAAAAAATATTTTTAAAAAATCCACGTTTATGGCTAGGCCTTGAAAAAATATTTTTAAAAAATCCACGTTTATGGCTAGGCCTTGAAAAAATATTTTTAAAAAATCCACGTTTATGGCTAGGCCTTGAAAAAATATTTTTAAAAAATCCACGTTTGTGGTTAAGCCTTGAAAAAAAATTTTTAAAAAATCCATGTTTGTGGCTAAGCCTTGAAAAAATATTTTTAAAAAAGCCTTGAAAAAATGTTTTTAAAAAATCCACGTTTAAGTCAAGACCTTGAAAAAATATTTTAAAAAAACCCACGTTTAAGTCAAGACCTTGGAAAAAATATTTTTAAAAAATCCACGTTTATTTTTGAACTTTGAAAAAATATTTTTAAAAAATCCACGTTTATTTTTGAACTTTGAAAAAATATTTTTAAAAAATCCACGTTTGTTTTTGTACCTTGAAAAAATATTTTTAAAAAATCCCCGTTTATTTGAAAGCCTTGAAAAAATATTTTTAAAAAATCCACGTTTGATTGACCCTTTGACCAATTTGCCCCAGTTCCTCATGCTCTAATTTCTTATTCAATATCAATCAACATCAGCCGTTGGCTATAAAACTTATCTTAACAATCCTTTAACTTAACTTTTTTTCTTTTCTTTTCAAATTCAAATAACGGAATTTATTTGCAACAAAAAGTTTAAAAAAGACAAGAAAACAATAAAACTCAAATTGTTGGCAATTTGTCATGTTGTCGTTTCATGAAAAAGAGATTGATTTAGTACCTATTTATATGGGATTTCTATTGATTAACCACAGACCCCTTACCCCTCCTCCCCATCTCCCTCTCACGAGACTTTCAATTTTTATGACACACCCACTTTGAATTTATGTATCTCCGAACCAAATAAGGTGGCAACCAAGCGGACCAAAGAAACCAAGCGGACAACTGGTCCGCAAAATCAATCAATGGAAATGTTGCTGTTGTTGTTATTGTTGCCGTTATTTCTGTTTAAATGTTTTCAAAACACCATTGACAATCGAACTGGTCAATCAGCGGGTCTTTCTTTGCAAAAGAAAAAGGGAAACCACTTGAATTGAATCTCAAAATGGCAAAATAGAAAAAAAAACTTTAAACATTTTAATCATGGCAATTGTTTTCTTTTTCGTTTCGACTTTTTTGCAATTGCCACAGATCTACTTTTACAATTTTTGAACTCCAAAAAAAAAATAAATAAAAAATAAGAGAAGAGTGACCAAGAGCCTGTCAATCAACTGTGACAATTGTATCGAGAAGATGAAACAATAACAATTGAAAAAAAAGAAACAACAAAAAAAAAAAACAATAGCTACCACGACATTGAATTAGTGAAAGTTGCACGAAATTTTCTGAAGATGCAAAAAAAAAATTAAAAAATAGTTTGACAGAAGGTCTGTTTAAGGTTGCATATTTTACAAAGACCCTCCCCACAGCTTTTAAAATTGGGATTTTTAAAACTTTTCAAAGTCCCTTCTAAACTCCCAAAGACAAACACGTTTCAAGATCCTTGAGAACCAAGATCAGGGGTCTATGAGAAAATTTTCAAAGAACCATTCAAAGCCTTTTATAAACGGATTTTCAGATACGGATAATAGGTTGTAGCCAGCTTTTCGCAAATAGATTTTATAATTTTTCAAATATTCAGAAACGATTTTTTTTTGTTTTTTTTTTATTCAGCCCTTTGTTTGAATTTTTTTAATTGTTTATCAAAGGGTCTTCAGAGGTGGATTTTTTTTTAAATTGTGTTAAATGCTGTATTTTTTTTTTTTTAATTTAATTTTTTTTATAAAAATTTTGAAATTTTTTTCATAAGTATCTAGATTTGTATACCCTCAGACCATTCCTTCTGGTACCTCCCCCACAAAGGGTCAAAGTTTTGAATAACCAAAACGAGCATAAAATACGAAATAAGCATCCGGTTCTCTTCATATTTCACACATTACCATATTCTTATTAGCCCAAGATTTGGTGTTAAGATGGAATATATCGGCGCACTTCTTCTGGTACCTCCCTCAGAAAAGGTCGACATTTTGAATATCCATGAAGCTCATAAAACTCGAAATTATCATCCGATTCCATTCAAACTTGGCAGATCTCAATATTTCCATCGACACAAGATCTGCTATAAAGATGGTAGAGGTCGGACCATTCCTTCTGGTACCTCCCCCACAAAGGGTCAAAGTTTTGAATAACCAAAATGAGCATAAAATACGAAATAAGCATCCGGTTCTCTTCATATTTCACACATCACCATATTCTAATTAGCCTAAGGTCTGGTGTGAAGATGAAATATATCGGTCCACTCCTTCTGGTACCTCCCTCAGAAAAGGTCGAAATTTTGAATATCCACGAAGCTCATAAAACGGAGAAATTAACATCCGATTCCATTCAGACTTGGCAGATCTCAATATTTCCATCAACACAAGATCTGCTAAAAAGATGGTAGAGGTCGAACCATTCCTTGATGTCGGACCATTCCTTCTGGTAAGGGTCAAAGTTTTGAATAACCAAAACGCTTATGAAATACGAAATAAGCACCCGATTCTCTTCTAATTTCGCACATCCCATTATTTCTATTAACACTAGATCTGCTGTGAAAATGGTAGAGATCGGGCCATTTCTTCTGGTACCTCCCCCACAAAGGGTGAAGGCTTTGAATAACCAAAACGATCATAAAATTTGAAAAAAGCTGCCGCTGCTCTTCAAGTTACACATCCCATTATTTCTACTAACACAAGATCCGCTGTGAAGATGGAATATAACGGCGCACTATTTCTGGTACCTCCCCCGCAAAGGGCCAAATTTTTAAATATCCATTAAGTCCATAAAACGCAAAATTAACATCCGATTCCATTCAGACTTGGCACATCTCAATATTTCCATCAACATAAGATCTGACATAAAAATGTCAGAGATCAAACCATTTTTTCTGGTACCTCCCCCACAAAGGGTCACAATTTCCAATTCTAATATCTATCGAAATTTATGCTTTCGCATAAAATTGGATATAAATGTTCGATTTCCTTCAAATTTTGCACCCACCAATATTTTTATCTGTACTTGAGTATTTCGGTCCGCAATATCTGATACCTCAGACATATTTCCACATTTTCCAAAAAAGTATAGGAAGTAGTCGATATAGCCCAAATATGACACGTTGTAATACTTATATTAGATTTAGGTCCGATACGAATTGGACAATATTTGTCAACTGCTTCTGAACATCGCCCATAAAGGCTCAATAGTTTGAATAACCATAACTCAAGGCTGGAGGTATACATATGTCGGCATTTAACTTGTTAAGGTTCTATTTGGCATTTCCAACGTGGATTTTTTAAGTCTTTTTTAGTCTTAGAATTTTTACTTTTTTCGAAAAGGTCTTCAGATGTCGATTTTTTTTAATTTTTAGAGGCTGTTTTATATTGTAGACCCCATAAAGTCTGTCCGTCTAAGGAAATCATTCTAGCTTCCGCACGAAATTAATATTTAAGATCTGCTGGACCTTTGGTGTTGACAATGAGCTATATAGGTCCACGTTTCGGTGTAGCCCTTCATATAAAAGTACCATCAGATATACGAGTTTTGGGTTGCTTTAGTCACAATGTAAATTCGCAGTGTGTGATCCGAGTAGGTAGGAAAAAAAGTTACAGAGATTTACCCATAGGGGTCCAAGTTTTGATATAGTCCCCATATAAGTGAACATCCTTGTATTCGGCATTTTGATGATTTTAGCTAGATTATTCAACAGAATTATCTGAAACTTGGTGTTTAGAGTTCGTTAGGAGCAACACCTTTTCTGGCAGATAATTGGAATTTTTAAATTAAATTAATCGGAATTTTTAAAATTAGCTGGATTTTTTACAAGATTTTTGCGAGTTTCTTCCAAATGGTGGAGGGTATTATTAATTTAAATTTTTTTCTTAATTTAAAAAAAAAATCAAATAAGTCTTGGATTAAAAAAAAACAAAAAAATGTAAGAGGCTGTATCCAGCTCTTCGTAAGAATACAATTAAAATAATTCTAAAGGGAAGTATTCTCCACTTCATACATGGATTTTTTAAAAAAATTTTCAAATAGTCTTCAAGGTGGAATAAAAAAAACCAAAAAATTAGGAGGTTCAAAACAAGCTTCTGCGAAGTAGATTTTATAATTTGTCAGCTATTTAGAAACGATTTTTTTAAACGTTGAACTCAGCTCTTCATTTGGATTTTTTAATTTTTTAAAGATTTCCAGAGGAGGATTTTTTTTAAATTGCTTTAAATGCTGTATCTTTTGTATTTATTTTTTTAAAAACAATTTTTTTTTAATTTTTATTCAAATGGATCTAGATTTTTTAAATGTTTTAAAGACTCTACTCATGTTTAAATATTGGATTAAAAAAAAAAAAAAAAAAAAAAAAAATATAACAGTAACACCAGATATTCGGAATTTTTAAAATTAGCTGGATTTTTTAAAAGATTTTTTTTACATTTTTGCAAGTCCTTCCAAATGGTGGAGGGTATTAATAATTTGAATTTTTTTTTTTCTTAATTTAACAATTTTCAAATAAATCTTTAAAGGCGAATTAAAAAAAAACAAAAAAAAATGTAAGAGGTTGAGGTCGGAAGAACATGATTAAAATAATTCTAAAGGGAAGTATTCTCCACTTCAAACATCGATTTTTTTAAAGGCGGGAAAATTTATTTTAAACGCAATTTTTAAAAATTTTCAAATAGTCTTCAAAGGTGGAATAAAAAAAACCAAAAAATTAGGAGGTTGAAAACAGCTTTTCCGAAGTAGACTTTAAAATTTATCAACTATTCAGAAATTATTTTTTTTAAACGTTGAACTCAGCTCTTCATTTGGATTTTTTTTAATTTTTTAAAGGTTTCCAGAGGAGGATTTTTTTAAATTGCTTTAAATGCTGTATCTTTTGTATTTATTTTTTTAATAACAATTTTTTAATCTTTTTTTTTTTTTTTTGAAAAGGATCTAGATTTTTTAAATGTTTTTAAGACTCTACTCATGTTTAAATATTGGATAAAAAAAAACAAACAAAAATATAACAGTAACATCAGATATTCGGAATTTTTAAAATTAGCTGGATTTTTTAATAGATTTTTTTTTACATTTTTGCAAGTTTCTTCCGGAGGGTATTAATAATTTGAATTTTTTTCTTAATTTAACAATTTTCAAATAAGTCTTCAAAGGTGAATTAAAAAAAAACCCAAAAAAATGTAAGAGGTTGTATCCAGCTCTTCGGAAGAATATGATTAAAATAGTTTTAAAGGGAAGTATTCTCCACTTCAAACAGGGATTTTTTTAAAGGCGGCAAAATTTTTTTTTTGTGCTCAATTTTTAAAAATTTTCAAAAAGTCTTCAAAGGTGGAATAAAATAAAAACAAAAAATTAGGAGGTTGAAACCAGCTTCTCCGAAGTAGATTTTATAATTTGTCAGCTATTTAGAAACGATTTTTTTAAACGTTGAACTCAGCTCTTCATTTGGATTTTTTAATTTTTTAAAGATTTCCAGAGGTGGATTTTTTTAAATTGCTTTAAATGTTGTATCTTTTGTATTTATTTTTTTATAACAATTTTTTTTTAATTTTTATTCAAATGGATCTAGATTTTTTAAATGTTTTAAAGACTCTACTCATGTTTAAATATTGAATTAAAAAAAATCAAAAAAAAAATATATAACAGTAACACCAGATATTCGGAATTTTTAAAATTAGCTGGATTTTTTAAAAGATTTTTTTTACATTTTTGCAAGTTTCTTCCAGGAGGGTATTAATAATTTGCATTTTTTTCTTAATTTAACAATTTTCAAATAAATCTTCAAAGGTGAATTAAAAAAAAAAACAAAAAAATGTAAGAGGTTGAGGTCGGAAGAACATAATTAAAATAGTTTTAAAGGGGAGTATTCTCCACTTCAAACATGGATTTTTTTAAAGGCGGCAAAATTTTTTTTACGCTCAATTTTTAAACATTTTCAAAAAGTCTTCAAAGGTGGAATAAAAAAACAAAAAATTGAAATTTTATAAGCAGCTCTTCCGAAGTAGACTTTAAAATTTATCAACTATCCAGAAATTATTTTTTTTAAACGTTGAACTCAGCTCTTCATTTGGATTTTTTTTTTAATTTTTTAAAGGTTTCCAGAGATGGATTTTTTAAAATTGTTTTAAATGCTGTATCTTTTGTATTTATTTTTTAATAACAATTTTTTTTTCAAATGGATCTAGATTTTTTAAATGTTTTAAAGACTCATGTTTAAATATTGGATTAAAAAAAAAAAAAAAACAAAAAAATATAACAGTAACACCAGATATTCGGAATTTTTAATATTAGCTGGATTTTTTAAAAGATTTTTTTTTTACATTTTTGCAAGTTTCTTCCAGGAGGGTATTAATAATTTGAACTTTTTTCTTAATTTAACAATTTTCAAATAAGTCTTCAAAGGTGAATTAAAAAAAAAAAAACAAAAAAAATGTATGAGGTTGTATCCAGCTCTTCGGAAGAACATAATTAAAATAGTTTTTAAGGGAAGTATTCTCCACTTCAAACATGGATTTTTTAAAGGCGGCAAAATTTTTTTTAAACGTAATTTTTAAAAATTTTCAAATAAAATTTTGCAATCATGAATTTTCATTTGTTTCGGTTTAAAAAAATCACACTTGATTTCGTTTGCATAACACCCCGCCACATTAATTCAAGTTCAATTTTGTAGATTTTCAATTTCGTCATGGCTGGTCTTCATAATTAGCTGATTTCGAAATTGTGGTGTACGGTACTTGTTGTTGGCGGCGGCGTTAAATGAATTAAATCAAAATAAGGTTTTGTTTTTTCTTCAGATTTTCTATGCATTTATGCTCGCCATTATTTTGCAATGGCTTGGCAAAATTCAATGCAAACCAAGAAAAAGAAGAAGAAAAAAAATGAAAACAAAAATTAGCTGAAACAAAAACCCTAACTAACCTCCATAGAAATCAAAATGGAAAAATAACGAATTGTGTGGAACAAAAAAAATGGCTGCACTCTATAGACATTGACGAAAATTTGATTAGATTCGTAACCCCTTAAATGGGTTGCGTAATAAACGGATTTAAAATTAGACAAAGGTCTTTATTTATTTATTTATTTATTTATTTATTTATTTTTTTGGATACTAAATTTATTTATAAATTATTAAAAAAAATCTAAAATTTTCAAAAATTAAATAAAAAATTGGGGATTTCTAAAAAATAAATATTTCTAATAAATGCAATTTCATAGAACCTTGAAAAATAGTTAAAAAATGGCCATCTTTAAAAAAAAAATTAAATTGAAAATCGTCACGAATTTATTTAAAAACAGTATCAGTCGACTGCGCCGACAGATGTATACCCTTCGCAGCCAATGTTCGATTATTTAAATATATTCTGACTACTGCTATGATTATTCAAATTGTTGACCCTCTATGGAGTAGGTTCCGAGGGAATGAGCTATTTTTGTCAATTTCGCATCGGACCTAAATAAATATGATAAAAATATTGCGACGTACCAGGTTGGGACCATATTGGGGACTTCCCTCACTTTATATGAGATATGTGCTAATTTTTAGAAAATGTGAGGTACCAGAAGGGGTTGGCAGATGTCTATTATCTTTCCAACAGATTATGATTGGATGTGTGAAATTTGAAGAGAACCGGATGATTATTTCGAATTTTATAAAAGTTGTATTTATTCAAAATGTTGACCTACAGAGGGAGGTACCAGAAGGAATGGTCCGATCTCCACCATCTGTTATAAAGATCTTGTGTTGACGGAAATATTGAGATGTACCAAGTCTGGATCAAATCGGATGTTAATTTCACATTTTATGAGCTTCAGGAATATTCAAAAATTTTAACCCTTGTGGGGGAGGTACCAGAAGGGGTACGCCTATGTATCCCATTTTCACAGCAGATCTTGTGTAAGTAAAAGTAATGGCATGTGTGAAATTTAATGAGAGCTGGATGTTTATTTCGGATTTTATGATCGTTTTTGTTATTCAAAATTTTGACCCTTTTTGGGGAAGTACCAGAAGGAATGTTCCGATCTTTACCATCTTCGCAGCAGATCTTGTGTAGGTGGAAATATTGAGAACCCCCGATCCCTCCCATCTTTATAACAGATCTTGTGTTGATGGAAATATTGAGATGTACCACGTGTGAATGAAATCGGATGTTAATTTCGCGTTTTATGAGCTTCATGGATATTCAAAATTTTGACCCTTTGTGGGGGAGGTACCAGAAGGAGTGGACCGATGTGTCCCATATTCACAGCAGATTTAGTTTAAGTAAAAATAATACGATGTGTGAAAAATGAAGAGAATCGGTTGCTTATGTCGGATTTTATGATCGTTTTGGTTATTCAAAACTTTGACCCTTTGTGGGGGAGGTACCAGAAGAAATGGTCCGACCTCTACCATCTTCATAACACATCTAATGTTGATGGAAATATTGAGATGTGCCAAGTCCGAATGGAATCGGATACTAATTTCGTGTTTTATAAGCTTCAAGGATATTCAAAATTTTGACCCTTTGTGGGGGAGATACCAGAAGGAGTGCGCCGATATATCTCATTTTCTAATCAGATCTTGTGTTAGTATTAATATTGGGAAGTGTGAAATATGAAGAGAATCGGACGCTTATTTCAGATTTTATGGTCGTATTGGTTATTCAAAATTTTGAACCCTTTGTGGGGGAGGTACCAGAAGAAATGTTCCGATCCCTCCCATCTTTATTACAGATCTTGTGTAGATGGAAATATTGAGATGTACCAAGTCTGGTATGGAATCCACGTTTATGTCTGGGCCACGTTTATGTCTGGGCCTTGAAAAAAATATTTTTAAAAAATCCACGTTTATGTCTGGGCCTTGAAAAAAATATTTTTAAAAAATCCACGTTTATTTGAAAGCCTTGAAAAAATATTTTTACAAAATCCACGTTTATTTTTGCACCTTGAAAAAATATTTTTAAAAAATTCACGTTTATTTGAAGGCCTTGAAAATATATTTCTAAAAAATCCACGTTTATTTGAAGGCCTTGAAAAAAATATTTGTAAAAAATCCACGTTTATTTGAAGGCCTTGAAAAAATATTTGTAAAAAATCCATGATCATTTGAAAGCCTTGAAAAAAATATTTTTAAAAAATCCACGTTTATTTGAAAGCCTTCAAAAAATATTTTTAAAAAATCCACGTTTATTTGAGAGCCTTGAAAAAATATTTTTAAAAAATCCACGTTTATGGCTAGGCCTTGAAAAAATATTTTTAAAAAATCCACATTTATTTTAAAGCCTTGAAAAAATATTTTTCAATAATCCACGTTTATGGCTAGGCCTTGAAAAAATATTTTTATAAAATCCACGTTTATGGCTAGGCCTTGAAAAAATATTTTTATAAAATCCACGTATATGGCTAGGCCTTGAAAAAATATTTTTAAAAAATCCACGTTTCGAGTTGAGTATTTAAAAAAAATATTAGAAAACTGACCCTTTGACCAATTTGCCCCAGTTTCTCGTGATCTAATTTCTTATTCCCATCACCATCAGCCGTTGGCTATAAAACTTATCTTAACAATCCTTTAACATTACTTTTTTTCTTTTCTTTTCAAATTCAAATAACGTTTTTTTGACCATTCTTGTAGGAGGTACCAGAAGGAGTGGACCGATATATTCCATTTTAACCCCAGACCATGGGTTAATAAAAATATTGTGATGTGTGTAATTTGAAGACAATCGGACACTTAAATCACATTTTAAAAGAGTTATAATTATTCAAAATTTCGACACTTTGTGGGAGAGGTACTTGATGGAGTGCTCCGAAAATGTCAATTTTCGCACCTAAAGCAAAGCACTAATGCAAAGTTGGAGCAAAATCGGCCGATCCTTTCTCTTTCTGTGCAGTAAATTATTTTCTTTGAAAATGTTGACATTTTCTGGGGGACGTACCAGAAGGAGTAGGCCGATATTGCCCATCTCCGAAATCGATCTAAGTTTGGTAATAATATTACAATGTACCAAGTTTGGAACAAATCGGATACTCCCTTAGAGAGTTATCGTTCACATCAGCCAGGAAGACAGGCGGGCGAACGGACATCGCTAGATAGACTCCAAATGTCCTGAAACCGATTTGGTCCAAAGAGACCTAGGGTCTAAAATCGCTATTTCGATGAGACAGGTTTTGGCCGTATTAATTGATATATACGTCCTCTAGCCATATGGCTGGGGGTATAATTATCTTCACAGATATGTTGTTTTTGAGGGACCACAATTTTTTTCGAAATTATTCCCAATCGTAATTTTTTGTTTTTTTTTCGTAGAAAAAAATTTGGACAAACTCCAATCCATTTAAAATTCGGTGTCTAATTTTAGGTCTTTTTGTATTATTTTTTCACAATACGGAATCATTAGGCTTCATAATGATTACCAGAAAAAAATCCAAATTCAAAATCTTCCAATAATAGGTAGTCACACAAGAAAGGGTTACCCCCCCCCCCCCCCCCCCCCAACGTTGAAGAGGCGTGAGTGGGGAGGTCACCCGAGGCTACAACTTACATAAAAAAATTAGCCACAGCCAATAATAACTCTTAACTGATCTGCTGACTTAATGGTTTATTAGCAGCTATTTTTTCAGTTAGGCGAAAAAAAATTGACTTTCATTCCCCTAACTCTGATGCGGAACTAAAACAAAGGCAAGACAAAAAAATCAGATTTGTGCAAAAGCGCAGAGGAAAATAATAACAAAAAACAATAATGAACAGAAGTGAAATGTACTGAAACTGAAACCATGTCACAGCAACATAAACTCTGTTGCAATGACAACAACAACAACAATTGGTATTTGTTGGAGCATAATTTTCATTTTAGCCAACATTTCTGCTTCAGTTTTTGTTTTTTGTTTTCATTTTCGTTTCCATGGCATTTGATCTGTTTTGTTTGCCTGCTCGCTGTTTTTTTCGTCACAGAGTTTTCTTTTCAATTTGTATGGTTTCATATCATCTCTAAACGCTTTCACTTTCTGTTTGTCATTCATAGCAAAAATTTAGGGGTGGGAGAGGAGGGAGTTTTGTTTTTTCGCAGTCACAAGAAGTGTCAAAGTCTATGTGGAGCAAGAATCCATACGCTTGGAACTCGAAGGACCAAACTTGGATTTAAAAAATTGTCCACGCCTGGATTTTTTAAAAAATATTTTTTCAAGGCCTAGCCATAAACGTGGATTTTTTAAAAATATTTTTTCAATGCCTAGCCATAAACGTGGATTTTTTAAAAATATTTTTTCAAGGCCTAGCCATAAACGTGGATTTTTTAAAAATATTTTTTCAAGGCCTAGCCATAAACGTGGATTTTTTAAAAATATTTTTTCAAGGCCTAGCCATAACCGTGGATTTTTTAAAAATATTTTTTCAAGGCCTAGCCATAAACGTGGATTTTTTAAAAATATTTTTTCAAGGCCTAGCCATAAACGTGGATTTTTTAAAAATATTTTTTCAAGGCTTTAAAATAACCGTGGATTTTTTTAAAATTTGTTTTCAAGGCCTAGCCATAAATGTGGATTTTTTAAAAATATTTTTTAGGACTAGTAATAAAACGTGGATTTTTTAAAAATATTTTTTCAAGGCTTTAAAATAACCGTGGATTTTTTTAAAATTTTTTTTCAAGGCCTAGCCATAAATGTGGATTTTTTAAAAATATTTTTTAGGACTAGTAATAAAACGTGGATTTTTTAAAAATATTTTTTCAAGGCTTTAAAATAAACGTGGATATTAAAAATATTTTTTCAAGGCTTTAAAATAAACGTGGATATTAAAAATATTTTTTCAAGGCTTTAAAATAAACGTGGATTTTTTAAAAATATTTTTTCAAAGGCCTAGCCATAAACGTGGATTTTTTAAAAATATTTTTTCAAGGCCTAGCCATAAACGTGGATATGTTAAAAATATTCTTTCAAGGCCTAGCCATAAACGTGGAGTTTTAAAAATATTTTTTCAAGGCCTAGCCATAAACGTGGAGTTTTAAAAATATTTTTTCAAGGCCTAGCCATACACGTTGGTTTTTTTAAAAAAAATATTTTTTCAAGGCCTAGCCATAAACGTTGGTTTAAAAAAAAAAAAAATATTTTTTCAAGGCCTAGCCATAAACGTGGATTTTTTAAAAATATTTTTTAGAGGCCAAACATAAACGTGAATTTTTAAAAAATATTTTTTCAAGGTTTTAAAATAAACGTGGATTTCTTAAAAATAGTTTTTCAACGTTTTAAAATAAACGTGGATTTCTTAAAAATAGTTTTTCAAGGTCCAAAAATAAACGTGGATTTTTTAAAAATATTTTTTCAAGGTGCAAATAAAACGTGGATTTTTTAAAAATATTTTTTCAAGGTCGAAAAATAAACGTGGATTTTTTAAAAATATTTTTTCAAGGTCCAAAAATAAACGTGGATTTTTTAAAAATATTTTTTCTAGGTCCAAAAATAAATGTGGATTATTTAAAAATATTTTTCTAGGACCAAACATAAACGTGGATTTTTTAAAAATATTTTTTCAAGGTCCAAAAATAAATGTGGATTATTTAAAAATATTTTTTCTAGGACCAAACATAAACGTGGATTTTTTAAAAATATTTTTTCAAGGCTTTCAAGTAATCGTGGATTTTTTTAAAAATATTTTTCATTGCCTAGCCACAAACGTGGATTTTTTAAAAATATTTTTTCAAGGCTTTCAAGTAATCGTGGATTTTTTTAAAAATATTTTTCATTGCCTAGCCACAATCGTGGATTTTTTAAAAATATTTTTTCAAGGCTTAGCCACAAACGTGGATTTTTTAAAAATATTTTTTCAAGGCTTAGCCACAAACGTGGATTTTTTAAAAATATTTTTTCAAGGCTTAGCCACAAACGTGGATTTTTTAAAAATATTTTTTCAAGGCTTAGCCACAAACGTGGATTTTTTAAAGATATTTTTTCAAGGCTTAGCCACAAACGTGGATTTTTTAAAGATATTTTTTCAAGGCTTAGCCACAAACGTGGATTTTTTTAAAATATTTTTTCAAGGCCTAGCCATAAATGTGGATTTTTTAAAAATATTTTTTCAAAAATCTATTCAAAAACGTGGATTTTTTAAAAATATTTTTTCAAGGCTTTCAAATAAACGTGGATTTTTTAAAAATATTTTTTCAAGGCTTTCAAATAAACGTGGATTTTTTAAAAATATTTTTTCAAAAATCTATTCAGAAACGTGGATTTTTTAAAAATATTTTTTCAAGGCTTTCAAATAAACGTGGATTTTTTAAAAATATTTTTTCAAGGCTTTCAAATAAACGTGGATTTTTTAAAAATATTTTTTCAAAAATCTATTCAAAAACGTGGATTTTTTAAAAATATTTTTTCAAAAATCTATTCAAAAACGTGGATTTTTTAAAAATATTTTTTCAAAAATCTATTCAAAAACGTGGATTTTTTAAAAATATTTTTTCAAGGCTTTCAAATAAACGTGGATTTTTTAAAAATATTTTTTCAAAAATCTATTTAAAAACGTGGATTTTTTAAAAATATTTTTTCAAAAATCTATTCAAAAACGTGGATTTTTTAAAAATATTTTTTCAAGGCTTTCAAATAAACGTGGATTTTTTAAAAATATTTTTTCAAGGCTTTCAAATAAACGTGGATTTTTTAAAAATATTTTTTCAAGGCTTTCAAATAAACGTGGATTTTTTAAAAATATTTTTTCAAAAATCTATTCAAAAACGTGGATTTTTTAAAAATATTTTTTCAAGGCTTTCAAATAAACGTGGATTTTTTAAAAATATTTTTTCAAGGCTTTCAAATAAACGTGGATTTTTTAAAAATATTTTTTCAAAAATCTATTCAAAAACGTGGATTTTTTAAAAATATTTTTTCAAAAATCTATTCAAAAACGTGGATTTTTTAGAAATATTTTTTCCAAAATCCATGAATAAACGTGGATTTTTTAAAAATATTTTTTCCAAAATCCTTGCATAAAAGTGGATTTTTTAAAAATTCTTTTTTCCAAAATCCTTGCATAAACGTGGATTTTTTATAAATATTTTTTAAAGACCTATCCATAAACGTGGATTTTTTAAAAATATTTTTTCAAAAATCTATTCAAAAACGTGAATTTTTTAAAAATATTTTTTCAAATATCTATTCAAAAACGTGGATTTTTTAGAAATACTTTTTCCAAAATCCATGAATAAACGTGGATTTTTTAAAAATATTTTTTTCAAAATCCTTGCATAAACGTAAATTTTTTTAAACGAGGAATGTTTAAAAACATTTTTTTTAAATCCTTGCATAAACGTGGATTTTTTAAAAATATGTTTTCAATTCATTTTTTCAAGGCCTAGCCATAAAGGAGGAATGTTTAAAAATATTTTTTCAAGTACTACCATATTTGGTTTTTTAAATCTCCTCCCCTCACCCTGACACAAATTGTCCCTTCTCTTTGAAATATTCCCTGCTTTCCAATTAATAACAAAAAATTGTAAAATATATGTATATTTGTGTTCACAGCCAGTATCCAATGGCGAATTGCCTATCTGTAAATTAGATTATTTTCCGTACATAGGTACATTCACTGTGGCGATGCCCCATATTGCGGTGGGCTTGAGGGTGGTGTATGTAGTTAAGATATTACATTTTTTTTGTTATTAAAATCAACGAAGTGTGCCATGTTGTTTTGGTGGCTTTCGGATGTTATGTTAATTGTATAAATTTTCTAGTGTTGTTATTTGTTTTTTTTGCAATGTAATATCATAATAACAACAACAACAAATAACATGACATGTAAAAATAGTAAGAAAAGAAAACAATTTAAAATAATGTTGGTGAGGTCGACATTTGACATTCCCTAAAATCCAAAAAAATTTCAAAGACAACTTAAGGCCTTCGAACTTGGATTTAAAAAAAATCTAGAGACTCCCTAAAACCTACATCCCTTGATTTTTTTAAAGAAATTTTCAAGGGAAATTTTAGATAATCCCTAAATACTTCAACCGTTGATTTTTTAAAGAAATTTCCAATAGCCTTGAAACATAGATTTTTTAAAGGCATTTTTTAACGAATTTTTCGTTATTAAAGGCCTTGGAACATGTATACAAAAAAAATCCGCGGCCTCTGGCAGGCTTACAATCTTTAAGTTTTAAATAACTTTTGAAAAACACCTTAAGGCACTACAACGTTTATTTTTTAAATAAATTTTCAGATACCCTTAAGTTTCTAAAATGTAGATTTTCAAATAAATTTTCTCTCTGGACTTTCAAACGTGGATTTTTTAAAGAGTTTTTTTAAATACCCTTTAAAGCCACAGAACTTGAATTTTTCCAAGACCCCTTTAAGTCTTTAAGCGTCGATTTATTAAGAAATTTTCAGGGATTCCCAAAGGCATATGAATGTGGATTAAAAAAATCTTCAGGGATGCAAACGTGGATTTTTTTAAAGAAATTTACAGGGACTCCCTGAGGCCTTCAAACGTGGATTTTTTCAACAAATTTTAAAAGTTTCTTAAAAGCCTTCAAACGTGGATTTTTAAAGGACTTTTCAAAGACCCCTTCGGGTGTTAAAACGTGGATATTTAAAAACACTTTCCAAGGGCTTCTAAAAGGCCTCAAACGTAACATTTTTAAAGGAATTTTTAGGGATTCCCAAACTCCTTGAAACGTGGATTTTGTTAAAGGAATTTTTATTGATTGCCAAATTCCTTAAAACTTGGATTTTTAAAGGAATTTTCAGGGATTTCCAAATTTCTTGAAATTTGGATTTTTTAAAAGAAGTTTCAAAGACTTCTTACGAGGATTTTTTTAGGAAATTTTCAGAAACTCCCTAAGTCCTTCAAACATAAATTTTTTAAGATTTTTCCATAGACTTCCGAAGTCTCTCAAATGTGGGTTTGTTAAAGATTTCCCCAGACACCTGTGACAATCCTCAAACTTGTTTTTTTTAAGAAATTTTTAAGGATTCTCAATTGCCTTTGAACTAAGATTTTTGATCTTCAAACGTGGATTTTTTAAAGAAATTTTCAGGCCTTCAAGCATAGATTTTTTGGAGATTTCTTGAGGTCCTCAAAAGTTGATTTTTAAGGTTTTTTTTCAGATACTGCTCTAAAATCCGGATTTTTTCAGAAAAAAATATCAGGGACTCGTTGAAGATTAACAAAAAAACAAAAAAGGTTTAGGGATTTCTGAAAACCCCAAATAAGGATTTTTTGAGACATTTTCAGAGATTCCCAAAAGCCTTCAAACGTGGACGTGGAAGCCTTAAAAAAAGGATTTTTTGGAGACATTTTCAGGGAATTCTTAAGATTTTCAAACGTGCATTTTTTAAGACATTTTCAAGACTTCACAAAGTCTTCTAAAGTGGATTTTTTAAAGAAATTTTCAAAGATTCCCAATGGTTTTAAAATGAGGAGTTGTAAAGAATGTTTCAAAAATCCCTTAAGGCCTTAAAACTTGGATTTTTAAAACAAATTTTTAATAATTTCCAAAGACCTTCAAACCTGGATTTTTAAAGAAACTTTCAAGAATTCTCAAAGACCTTCAAATGTGGTTTCTTAAGAAAATTTCAAAGATCCCCAAATGCCTTGAAACGTAGATTTTTAAAGAATTTTTCCAAGACCTTTAACGCGAATTTTTTAAAGAAAGTTTCAAAGATTTTTTCCAAGGCCTTCCAAGAAATTTTCGGAGGCTCCCCTAAATCTTCAGAAGCGAATTTTTTGATAAAAAAATTAAAGATTCCCAAAAGCCTTCAAAAGTGAATTTTTAGAAAATTTTTTAAAGACCCATTAAAGACCCATTTTTAAGGAAATTCTCACAGACTAAAGACTCATTTAAGCTTTCAAACGCGGATTTTGTTTTAAAATTTCGGGGACTCCTTAAGGTATTCAAACGTAGATCTTTTAGAGAATTTTTCGAAGACGTGTTTTTTTTAAGAATTTTTCAGAGATCCCCACGAGCCTCCAAACGTTGATTTTTCAAAGAATTTTCCACGGATTCCGAGAGGCCTTCTAACTTAGAGACTCCAAGAGGCCTTCAAAACGTAGATTTTTAAATATTATTTCAGGTCTTGATTTTGAGTTTTTTTTCAGGGATTCCTCAAAGATCTCGGAATGTTGATTTTTTTTAAAGAAATTTTCAGGAACTCCTTAGACTTTCAAAGATGGATTTTTAAAATACTTTCTCAAATCTTCAAAGGGGTTGATATTTTAATTATTAAAGAAATTTTTCAAGAACTCATATAGGCCTTCAAACATGGATTTTTCAAACACCTGTTAAGGCCTTCAAACGTGGATTTTTTAAAGACATTTCAGTGATTAAGGCCTTTCAGTGACAAAGGCCTTCAAACGTGGTTCAAACTTTCAAGCTAGGATTTTTTAAGAATATTTCGAAGCCCCCTTTAGGTCCGCAAAAGTAGGTTTTTACAAGAATTTTTTGAACATCCTCTAAGGTTCTAGAACATGGATTTTCTAAATATTTTTTCAAAAAATTGGATTTTTAACGATTTTTTTTTTTCAAATTGCCCTTCAGGCCCTATATTTCAAGGCAAATAATAATCTCTTCAAATTATGAAATTCCAAAAAAAAAAAATGGCGAAATCTCCCCAACCAATTGACAAATGAAATATGCCCTCCATTTTTTTGGGTAGCGACCGACGACCAACAACAACTACAACTAATTGTAATTAAAATAACACCGTTAACACCAAACATTGCCTATCAAGATCAAATTGTGTAAACAAAAGTGTTTTTTCTGTTTCGGTTCAGGTTAGGTTCCAGTATTTGACTACTCATATTCGTACAGGCAGTTATTATTATTTTCATATCCATAACATTTAAGTTATGTAAATAAATACAACAACAAATTTGAAATTAATTGCATTTTTTGAAAAAAAAAAATAAATTATAGGAATGAGGGGGAGGAGGTTATGATCTTCTCATGTTGTTATTTGGATTAAATTCAGAAATTTAGGAGGGGAACTTTTTTCTGATTTGCCCACAAAAAATATTTATCTGGTTACGAAATTTTGAAGCAGTGTGGGTCCGGTTTTAATCATCCCCCTTTGAGGATCATGGAATTTTTTTAAGTCGGAGAATTGAGAGATCTTAGAAAGTATTAGTTATTCTCTTATTCCGGGTTTAAATTACCCTAATTCTTGACAGTTTGAATGCCATTAAAGCTAATCAATGCTTCGATATCGCATTTCTAATGGCTATCAAATTTCAATTTAACAGTTTCCTGCTCTAATTTCTCAAACCGGAAAAAAGAAGCATTAAAATGGCAAGTGTGTGAGTTAATGGCTAATTATTTTCAAAAAAAAAAAAAAAAAAAAAAAAAAAAAAACAATTTATTTCAATTAAATGCAAAATTTGAAACAAGTTTTGAAAATAAAAAAAAATAAAATACTTAAAATTTGAAAACCAGCGAAATCGTCTATTTTGCTCGATAACGGTACTAAAGATGCTCAACGAAACGAAAACATCAAAATGAAAATAAAAAAAATAAAAAAACAAAAAAAAAACAGTCGTTAAATGTATTTAAATATGTATACAGACATGTATATACATATATGTATATAACATATAATTATATGCATATATGTCCAAAAGACGTCACAGCCATCAATGTGATCCGCCAAAAAAAAAATCACCACTATTTCCATTTGATTATTTTGGCTATCTTCCTATTGTGGTTTAATTATTTTATCAAAAATTTTATCTGATTTTAGTGGCTTTTTTTTCAGATATGGAACACAAAACTAATTTATATTCGAAAATATCACTGGTCATGGCCTAATCTTTCCATCAAATCTGGCTCACACACTTAAAAATGTTTTGGAACAAATGGAAATTGAGTCATAAAAAATTCACAGCCAAAAATTGATAAACAACATTAAGTGATTAATAAAAAAAAAACATAAAAAAATAAAAAAAAAAAACAAAAAAAATTAAAAAAAAATATTTAAAGAAATTTTCAGAGACTACCAAAGGCCTTCAAATGTGGATTTTTTAAAGAAATTTTCAGGTATTCTCCAAGGTCTACAAACGTGGATTTTTTAAAGAAATTTTCAAGGATTCCCAAAGGCCTTCAAACGTGGATTTTTTAACGAAATTTTCAAAGATTCCCAAACGCCCCCAAACGTGGATTTTTTAAAGAAATTTTCAAAGATCCCCAAACACCTTCAAACGTGGATTTTTTAAGGATATTATCCGCGATCCCCAAAGATTTTTGAATGTGGATTTTTTAGAGAAAAGGTCTTCAAACGTGGATTTTTTAAGAATTTTTCAAAGTCCCTCGATGGGCCTCAAACGCGGATTTTTTAAGAATTTTTCAAAGTCCCTCGATGGGCCTCAAACGCGGATTTTTAAAGAAATTTTCAAAGACCTTTCAAGGACTTTAAACGTGGATTTCTTAAAGAAATTTCCAAAGTCCTTTCAAGAATTTTCAGAGATCCCCAAATACCTTCAAACGTGGATTTTTTACAGAATTCTTCAGAGATCTCCAAACACCCTCAAACGTGGATTTTTTAAAGAAATTTTCAGAGATCTCCAAAGGCCTACAAACGTGGATTTTTTAAAGAAATTTTCAGGGATTCTCAAAGGTCTACAAACGTGGATTTTTTAAAGAATTTTTAGGAACTTTTAAAGGCCTTCCGACGTGGATTTTTTAAGAATTTTTCAGAGATCTCCCAAAAACATTCAAACGTGGATTTTTTTAAAGAATTTGTCAGGGATACCCAAAAACCTTCAGACGTGGATTTTTTAAGAATTTTTAGGAACTTTTAAAGGCCTTCCGACGTGGATTTTTTAAAGAATTTTTCCGAGATCCCCAAATACCTTCAAACGTGGATTTTTTTAAAGAAATTTTCAGAGACATGTCGAGACCTTTAAACGTGGATTTTTTAAAGAAATTTTCAGAGACATGTCGAGACCTTCAAACGTGGATTTTTTAAAGAATTTTTCAGAGATCCCCAAACACCTTCAAACGTGGATTTTTTTAAGAAATTTGCAAGGATTCCCAAAGGTCTTCAAACGTGGATTTTTTAAAGAAATTTTTCAGAGATCCCCAAACACCTTCAAACGTGGATTTTTTAAAGAAATTTTCAGCGACATATCGAGGCTTTCAAACGTGGATTTTTTAAAGAAATTTTCAGAGACATGTCGACGTCTTCAAACGTGGATTTTTTAAAGAAATTTTCAGAGACATGTCGACGTCTTCAAACGTGGATTTTTTTAAAGAATTTTTTAGAGATCCCCAAACACCTTCAAACGTGGATTTTTTAAAGAATTTTTTAGAGATCCCCAAACACCTTCAAACGTGGATTTTTTAAAGAATTTTTTAGAGATCCCCAAACACCTTCAAACGTGGATTTTTTAAAGAAATTTGTTTCAGGGATTCTCAAAAGTTACAAACGTGGATTTTTTTAAAGAAATTTTTACAGATCTCCAAAGGCCTTTAAACATGGATTTTTTAAAGAATTTTTCAAATTTTCTTCAAGGCCTTCAAACTTGGATATTTTAAAGAAATTTTCAGAGATTCCCAAAAGCCTTTAAACGTGGATTTTTTAAAGAAATTTTTAAGGGTTCCCAAAGGACTTCTAAAAGCCTTCAAACGTGGATTTTTTAAAGAAATTTTTAAGGGTTCCCAAAGGCCTTCAAACGCGGATTTTTTAAAGAATTTTTCAAAGTCCCTTCAAGAAATTTTCAAGAATTCCCAAACACCCTCAAACGGGGTTTTTTTAAAGAATTTTTCAGAGATTCCCAAACACCCTCAAACGTGGATTTTTTCAAAGAAATTTTCAGGGATTCCCAAAGGCCTTCAAACGTGGATTTTTTAAAGAAATTTTCAGAGAACCCCACAACAAAAAATTTTCAGAAATCCTCACAGGACTTCAAACCTAGACCTTCAAACGCGGATTTTTTACAGAATTTGTTAGGAACTTATAAAGGCCTTCCGACCTGGATTTTTTAAAGAATTTGTTAGGAACTTTTAAAGGCTTTCCGACGTAGATTTTTTAAAGAAATTTTCAGAGAACCCCACAACAAAAAATTTTCAGAAATCCTCACAGGACTTCAAACCTAGACTTTTTAAAGAATTTGTCAAAAACCTTCAAACGCGGATTTTTTACAGAATTTGTTAGGAACTTATAAAGGCCTTCCGACCTGGATTTTTTAAAGAATTTGTTAGGAACTTTTAAAGGCTTTCCGACGTAGATTTTTTAAAGAATTTGTTAGGAACTTTTAAAGGCCTTCCGACGTGGATTTTTTAAAGAAATTATCAGAGATCCCAAACGTGGATTTTTGAAAGACATTTTCAGAGATGTCAAATGCCTTGAAATATGGACTTTTTTAAGAATTTTCCAAAGACCTTTTAGCCTGGATTTTTTAAGAATTTTTCAGGGACCTTTTATGCCCTTAAACGTGGATTTTTTAAATAATTTTCCAAAGATCTTTCAGGACCTTTTAGCCTGGATTTTTAAAGAATTTTCCATAGACCTTTCAAGCCCTCAAACGTGGATTTTTTAAAGAATTGTTCAATAACTTTTCAAGGCTTTTAAACCTGGATTTTTAAAAGATTTTTTCGAAGACCTTTCAAGGCCTTCAAACGTGGATTTTTTAAAGAAAATTGCAGGGATTCCCTGAGAATTTTTTAAAGAATATTTCAGAAATATGTCGATGCCTTTAAACGTAAATTTTTTAAATTTTCGGAAATAGTTCGAGGCTTCTAAACATCAATTTTTTTAAGAAAATTTCAGAGACTCCACAAGGCCTTCAAACGCCGATTTTTTAAAGAAAATTTCAGAGAGTCTTTAAGGCTTTCTAACGTGGATGTTTTAAAGAAATTTTCAAGGATTCCCAAAGGCCTTCAAACGTGGATTTTTTAAAGAATTTGTCAGAGATGTCCAAACGCCCTCAAATGTGAATTTTTTAAAGAAATTTGTTGTAATCTTCAAAGGCCTTCAAACTTGGATTTTTTAAAGAAATTTGTGTTTTTTTAGATTTATTTCATAACATTTAAAATATTTATTATTTTGTCTTATTCCTTCCTTAAACCACATGATTGATTTTCGTGTTATTTTTTTTTTTTTTTTCTTCTTCTGTGTGGTCTCTGGTCTCCTTCCTCCATTTTGAGTTAATAAAATTTCTCATAAGGTCAAGTTGAACAAATTATTTTTAATATTTGCCAAACACGAAAGTGTTAATTACTACATGCAAAAAACACAAATTGTTTTAAAGCGCAAGCCAACAGCAAAGGAGGAAAATAAAGCAAATCAAGTTTGTGTCTTAAGTCTTTCGTTTTGATTTTTTTTTGTGCAATGGCTTGCAGATAATGCTAAATGAACTAATCTAATTGGATTATTAGAAGAAAACAAAAAAAAAAACAGAAACTAAAACAAAATGGAGATACCAGATAACTAGAACGGAAGTTTGTATTCAATTAGCAGATTAAATGGCTAAGCCATGTGGGCAGGGAGGGTGGTTATTGAAATCGATACTCACAACAAATGATCTCCAATGGCCAACGAGAATTAATTTTTTTAGAAGGTCATGGACACATACCTGCAATGAAGAAAAAAAATCGAGAAAAGAAAATTAGTATCAAATTTAAGAACATTAACAAAATTTTAGTACACCCCAATATCCGCCCTTAATGTGACCCTCTCTCTCACCCCCACCATATTTTTGTTAAGAGATCTATTGCCGTATAGCATTAAATTGATTTGTTTTTGCCCACATTTTCAAACAGTGACAATGTTCAGTAGATCTGACAATGGAATGTTTGGCTTGTTATAAATGATTTTATTGACAGGTGCTAGAACGGTTACACCAGACACCATTATTACCAGCCACGAACAACAACAATAACAACAATACCGCCACCATAGCCACAACCACCACTGCCACCATTGTTGAGGTGTCAATTGATTTGCGAATACGACAAGCTTTATAACAAAATGGATTGATTGCAGTAATTTGTTCAAGGAAAATCCACAGCAAACAACCACAGCTACAGCTTTAGGTTGCTAACAATGGAAGGTCAAATATTTGCGAAGGGAGTTTAGGGCAAAAAAAAAAATAAATCTCGTTTGAGGTCTTAGAAGGCCTTTGAAAAATTCTTTAAAAAATCCACGTTTAAAGGCCTTAGAAGGCCTTTGAAAAATTCTTTAAAAAATCCACGTTTAAAGGCCTTAGAAGGCCTTTGAAAAATTCTTTAAAAAATCCACGTTTAAAGGCCTTAGAAGGCCTTTGAAAAATTCTTTAAAAAATCCACGTTTAAAGGCCTTAGAAGGCCTTTGAAAAATTCTTTAAAAAATCCACGTTTAAAGGCCTTAGAAGGCCTTTGAAAAATTCTTTAAAAAATCCACGTTTAAAGGCCTTAGAAGGCCTTTGAAAAATTCTTTAAAAAATCCACGTTTAAAGGCCTTAGAAGGCCTTTGAAAAATTCTTTAAAAAATCCACGTTTAAAGGCCTTAGAAGGCCTTTGAAAAATTCTTTAAAAAATCCACGTTTAAAGGCCTTAGAAGGCCTTTGAAAAATTCTTTAAAAAATCCACGTTTAAAGGCCTTAGAAGGCCTTTGAAAAATTCTTTAAAAAATCCACGTTTAAAGGCCTTAGAAGGCCTTTGAAAAATTCTTTAAAAAATCCACGTTTAAAGGCCTTAGAAGGCCTTTGAAAAATTCTTTAAAAAATCCACGTTTAAAGGCCTTAGAAGGCCTTTGAAAAATTCTTTAAAAAATCCACGTTTAAAGGCCTTAGAAGGCCTTTGAAAAATTCTTTAAAAAATCCACGTTTAAAGGCCTTAGAAGGCCTTTGAAAAATTCTTTAAAAAATCCACGTTTAAAGGCCTTAGAAGGCCTTTGAAAAATTCTTTAAAAAATCCACGTTTAAAGGCCTTAGAAGGCCTTTGAAAAAATCTTTAAAAATCCACGTTTAAAGGCCTTAGAAGGCCTTTGAAAAATTCTTTAAAAAATCCACGTTTAAAGGCCTTAGAAGGCCTTTGAAAAATTCTTTAAAAAATCCACGTTTAAAGGCCTTAGAAGGCCTTTGAAAAATTCTTTAAAAAATCCACGTTTAAAGGCCTTAGAAGGCCTTTGAAAAAATCTTTAAAAATCCACGTTTAAAGGCCTTAGAAGGCCTTTGAAAAATTCTTTAAAAAATCCACGTTTAAAGGCCTTAGAAGGCCTTTGAAAAATTCTTTAAAAAATCCACGTTTAAAGGCCTTAGAAGGCCTTTGAAAAATTCTTTAACAAATCCACGTTTAAAGGCCTTAGAAGGCCTTTGAAAAATTCTTTAAAAAATCCACGTTTAAAGGCCTTAGAAGGCCTTTGAAAAATTCTTCAAAAAATCCACGTTTAAAGGCCTTAGAAGGTCTTTGAAAAATTCTTTAACAAATCCACGTTTAAAGGCCTTAGAAGGCCTTTGAAAAATTCTTTAAAAAATCCACGTTTAAAGGCCTTAGAAGGCCTTTGAAAAATTCTTCAAAAAATCCACGTTTAAAGGCCTTTAAGAATCTCTAAAAAAATCTTTAAAAAATCCACGTTTAAAGGCCTTTAAGAATCTCTAAAAAAATTCTTTAAAAAATCCACGTTTAAAGGCCTTAGAAGGCCTTTGAAAAATTCTTTAAAAAATCCACGTTTAAAGGCCTTAGAAGGCCTTTGAAAAATTCTTCAAAAAATCCACGTTTAAAGGCTTTTAAGAATCTCTAAAAAAATCTTTAAAAAATCCACGTTTAAAGGCCTTAGAAGGCCTTTGAAAAATTCTTCAAAAAATCCACGTTTAAAGGCTTTTAAGAATCTCTAAAAAAATCTTTAAAAAATCCACGTTTAAAGGCCTTTAAGAATCTCTAAAAAAATTCTTTAAAAAATCCACGTTTAAAGGCCTTTAAGAACCTCTAAAAAATTCTTTAAAAAATCCACGTTTAAAGGCCTTTAAGAATCTCTAAAAAATTCTTTAAAAAATCCACGTTTAAAGGCCTTTAAGAATCTCTAAAAAATTCTTTAAAAAATCCACGTTTGGAGGCCTTTAAGAATCTCTAAAAAATTCTTTAGAAAATCCACGTTTAAAGGCCTTTAAGAATCTCTAAAAAATTCTTTAAAAAATCCACGTTTAAAGGCCTTTAAGAATCTCTAAAAAATTCTTTAAAAAATCCACGTTTAAAGGCCTTTAAGAATCTCTAAAAAATTCTTTAAAAAATCCACGTTTAAAGGCCTTTAAGAATCTCTAAAAAATTCTTTAAAAAATCCACGTTTAAAGGCCTTTAAGAATCTCTAAAAAATTCTTTAAAAAATCCACGTTTAAAGGCCTTTAAGAATCTCTAAAAAATTCTTTAAAAAATCCACGTTTAAAGGCCTTTAAGAATCTCTAAAAAATTCTTTAAAAAATCCACGTTAAAGGCCTTTAAGAATCTCCAAAAAATTCTTTAAAAAATCCACGTTTAAAGGCCTTTAAGAATCTCTAAAAAATTCTTTAAAAAATCCACGTTTAAAGGCCTTTAAGAATCTCTAAAAAATTCTTTAAAAAATCCACGTTTAAAGGCCTTTAAGAATCTCTAAAAAATTCTTTAAAAAATCCACGTTTAAAGGCCTTTAAGAATCTCTAAAAATTCTTTAAAAAATCCACGTTTAAAGGCCTTTAAGAATCTCTAAAAAATTCTTTAAAAAATCCACGTTTAAAGGCCTTTAAGAATCTCTAAAAAATTCTTTAAAAAATCCACGTTTAAAGGCCTTTAAGAATCTCTAAAAAATTCTTTAAAAAATCCACGTTTAAAGGCCTTTAAGAATCTCTAAAAAATTCTTTAAAAAATCCACGTTTAAAGGCCTTTAAGAATCTCTAAAAAATCCACGTTTAAAGGCCTTTAAGAATCTCTAAAAATTCTTTAAAAAATCCACGTTTAAAGGCCTTTAAGAATCTCTAAAAAATCCACGTTTAAAGGCCTTTAAGAATCTCTAAAAAATTCTTTAAAAAATCCACGTTTAAAGGCCTTTAAGAATCTCTAAAAAATTCTTTAAAAAATCCACGTTTAAAGGCCTTTAAGAATCTCTAAAAAATTCTTTAAAAAATCCACGTTTAAAGGCCTTTAAGAATCTCTAAAAAATTCTTTAAAAAATCCACGTTTAAAGGCCTTTAAGAATCTCTAAAAAATTCTTTAAAAAATCCACGTTTAAAGGCCTTTAAGAATCTCTAAAAAATTCTTTAAAGAATCCACGTTTAAAGGCCTTTAAGAATCTCTAAAAAATTCTTTAAAAAATCCACGTTTAAAGGCCTTTAAGAATCTCTAAAAAATTCTTTAAAAAATCCACGTTTAAAGGCCTTTAAGAATCTCTAAAAAATTCTTTAAAAAATCCACGTTTAAAGGCCTTTAAGAATCTCTAAAAAATTCTTTAAAAAATCCACGTTTAAAGGCCTTTAAGAATCTCTAAAAAATTCTTTAAAAAATCCACGTTTAAAGGCCTTTAAGAATCTCTAAAAAATTCTTTAAAAAATCCACGTTTAAAGGCCTTTAAGAATCTCTAAAAAATTCTTTAAAAAATCCACGTTTAAAGGCCTTTAAGAATCTCTAAAAAATTCTTTAAAAAATCCACGTTTAAAGGCCTTTAAGAATCTCTAAAAAATTCTTTAAAAAATCCACGTTTAAAGGCCTTTAAGAATCTCTAAAAAATTCTTTAAAAAATCCACGTTTAAAGGCCTTTAAGAATCTCTAAAAAATTCTTTAAAAAATCCACGTTAAAGGTCTTTAAGAATCTCTAAAAAATTCTTTAAAAAATCCACGTTTAAAGGCCTTTAAGAATCTCTAAAAATTCTTTAAAAAATCCACGTTTAAAGGCCTTTAAGAATCTCTAAAAAATTCTTTAAAAAATCCACGTTTAAAGGCCTTTAAGAATCTCTAAAAATTCTTTAAAAAATCCACGTTTAAAGGCCTTTAAGAATCTCTAAAAAATTCTTTAAAAAATCCACGTTTAAAGGCCTTTAAGAATCTCTAAAAAATTCTTTAAAAAATCCACGTTTAAAGGCCTTTAAGAATCTCTAAAAAATTCTTTAAAAAATCCACGTTTAAAGGCCTTTAAGAATCTCTAAAAAATTCTTTAAAAAATCCACGTTTAAAGGCCTTTAAGAATCTCTAAAAAATTCTTTAAAAAATCCACGTTTAAAGGTCTTTAAGAATCTCTAAAAAATTCTTTAAAAAATCCACGTTTAAAGGCCTTTAAGAATCTCTAAAAAATTCTTTAAAAAATCCACGTTTAAAGGCCTTTAAGAATCTCTAAAAAATTCTTTAAAAAATCCACGTTTAAAGGCCTTTAAGAATCTCTAAAAAATTCTTTAAAAAATCCACGTTTAAAGGCCTTGATGAATCTCAAAAAAATTTTTAAAAAATCCACGTTTAAAGGCCTTTAAGAATCTCTAAAAAATCCACGTTTAAAGGCCTTTAAGAATCTCTAAAAAATTCTTTAAAAAATTCACATTTAAAGGCCTTTAAGAATCTTTAAAAAATCCACGTTTAAAGGCCTTTAAGAATCTCTAAAAAATTCTTTAAAAAATCCACATTTGAAGGCCTTTGGGAATCTCAGGAAAATTCTTTAAAAAATCCACGTTTAAAGGCCTTTAAGAATCTCTAAAAAATCTTTAAAAAATCCACGTTTAAAGGCCTTCAAGAATCTCTAAAACATTCTTTAAAAAATCAACGTTTAAAGGCCTTTAAGAATCTCTAAAAAATTCTTTAAAAAATCCACGTTTAAAGGCCTTTAAGAATCTCTAAAAAATTCTTTAAAAAATCCACGTTTAAAGGCCTTTAAGAATCTCTAAAAAATTCTTTAAAAAATCCACGTTTAAAGGCCTTTAAGAATCTCTAAAAAATTCTTTAAAAAATCCACGTTTAAAGGCCTTTAAGAATCTCTAAAAAATTCTTTAAAAAATCCACGTTTAAAGGCCTTTAAGAATCTCTAAAAAATTCTTTAAAAAATCCACGTTTAAAGGCCTTTAAGAATCTCTAAAAAATTCTTTAAAAAATCCACGTTTGAGTGCCTTTAGGAATCTCTGAAAATTTCTTTAAAAAATCCACGTTTGAGTGCCTTTAGGAATCTCTGAAAATTTCTTTAAAAAATCCACGTTTGAGTGCCTTTAGGAATCTCTGAAAATTTCTTTAAAAAATCCACGTTTAAAAGCCTTTAAGAATCTCTAAAAATTTCTTTAAAAAATCCACGTTTGAGTGCCTTTAGGAATCTCTGAAAATTTCTTTAAAAAATCCACGTTTGAGTGCCTTTAGGAATCTCTGAAAATTTCTTTAAAAAATCCACGTTTAAAAGCCTTTAAGAATCTCTAAAAAATTCTTTAAAAAATCCACGTTTAAAGGCCTTTAAGAATCTCTAAAAAATTCTTTAAAAAATCCACGTTTAAAGGTCTTTAAGAATCTCTAAAAAATTCTTTAAAAAATCCACGTTTAAAGGCCTTTAAGAATCTCTAAAAAAATATTTAAGAAATCCACGTTTGAGGGCCTTTGGGAATTATTTAAAAAATCTCTCTGAAAAATTCTTTAAAAAATCCACGTTTAAAGGCCTTTAAGAATCTCTAAAAAATTCTTTAAAAAATCCACGTTTAAAGGCCTTTAAGAATCTCTAAAAAATTCTTTAAAAAATCCACGTTTAAAGGCCTTTAAGAATCTCTGAAAAATTCTTTAAAAAATCCACGTTTAAAGGCCTTTAAGAATCTCTGAAAAATTCTTTAAAAAATCCACGTTTAAAGGCCTGTAAGAATCTCTAAAAAATTCTTTAAAAAATCCACGTTTAAAGGCCTTTAAGAATCTCTAAAAAATTCTTTAAAAAATCCACGTTTAAAGGCCTTTAAGAATCTCTAAAAAATTCTTTAAAAAATCCACGTTTAAATGCCTTTGAAATTTTCTATAAAAAATCCACGTTTGAGGCCTTTGAGAATCTCTGAAAAATTCTTTAAAAAACACGTTTTAAGGTCTCGGCATATCTCTGAAAAATCCAAAAAAAGCTGGAAAATCCGCATTTAAGGCACTCAAGGAGGATCTTTCAAAAAGTCTTTAAAAATCCACCTTTGCTTTGTTACTAAGTCGAGAGACTTAAATCTCTCTCCATCTCTCTCTCCCTCTCTCTCTCTCTATAAATTCTTGACAAAACAAAAGACTTAAGAAACAAGCACTGCCATTGTTGGCGAATGTCATTGCATTTGAAATGTCTTTACCTTTATCTGAATCATTTGATTTGACAATTAAAAGTTGATAGCTTAATTGCTGCGTTTCCTTTTGCTAATGGAACAATTAGTGCCAGTTTCAAGTTCGACTGAGTTTTTTTTTTGTAGTTTCAAATGTAAATTGAAATACCATTTGTTTAGCCAACACCTATTTCGATGCGGTGATTGGATATGTGGTCACGATATGAAAAAAATGCCTCTAAGGTAGGACACTACTTTCCTGTATTTCTAGGCAAAAATAGCAAAATCGCAGTTGTTTTTTTATTCGAAATTAGAAAAGTCTGTTTTATGTAATTTTGAAATTTCACATCTTTTTGTTTTCATTTTCAATATTACATTTGATTAATTGTTTGCCATTTTCAATCATTTATCATGATTATGTTATCGTAATGTCATTAATGGCCAAATGATATTTCCATTAAAAGATTTTGAGTTTTTTTCTTCTTCCATTATTTCAAAATCAAGTGAAGCAGGAACGAAGCGAAAATAAATTGTAAATAAATAAATAAATATGGATAAAATTGAGATAAATTGCGATAGCCAATGATAGGTGGCCATAAACAGACAATTAAAACATGCCATTCATGCGACTTGCTGTAGGGCAACTAAATCGATCATGCCGCTTGCCTGACTGCCTGACTGCCTGCCTGCATGTGCTGGCATTATTTAATAATTTACGACTCGGTTATGGTAATCTTTGAAATTAATTAACCGAGTTAAGGCAACAACAACAGTATTTGCATACTCACAGACCTGCATGTCTGGCTGGGTGGTTTTGGCATGTCTTGCGTTTAGCCAAGTTCAAGTTTGTGTCTTAAGTCTTTTGTTTACATGCCTTTATGTCTAACACCGTCGTCTGCTTTACTTGTTTTGGCAAAAAAAAAAAAATAATAACAAATATTCATTAATAATCAATTTCTTGTCTTGATTATGGCCATTGCCACCCCTGGATTTGTTGTGGCGAAAATTCTCCACTCTCACGACTGGTCACGTAAAATAATTTTGCAATGCTTGTTTGTCGCCCAAAACAATGCGGACACAATGGGAAAGATGTTCAGCGAACAAAAGGAGAATGACAAAAAAATCGGGTTTTACACAGGGCAACAGAGACATAATATTTAATACCTCCAAACATGATATTTTCATATATTTTTTACAGATCTCCAAAGGCATCTAAACGTGGATTTTTGAAAGACTTTTTCAGAGAACGCAAAGGTCCAAACGTGGATTTTTAAAAGAATTTTTTAGAGATCACAAACCCCCTCACACGTGGATTTTTTTAAAGAATTTTTCAGAGATCCCCAAAGGCCTATAAACGTGGATTTTTTTAAGAATTTTTCTGGAGGTCCCCAAAAAACTTCAAACTCGGATTTAAAAAAATACAGATCTCTAAAGGACCTTAAACGTGGATTTTTTTTTTTATTTTTTTCTGGAGGTACCCAAAAACCTTTAAATCTGGATTAAAAAAAAAAAACACAGATCTCTAAAGGCCTTTAAAAGTGGATTTTTTAAAGAATTTTTCAGAGATCTCCAAAGGCCCTCAAACGTGGATTTTTTAAAGAATTTTTTAAAGATCTCTAAATGCCTCTAAACATGGATTTTTTAAAGAATTTTTTAGAGGTCCCCAAAAGCCCTCAAACTAGGATTTTTTAAAGAATTTTTTAGAGATATTCAAAGGCCTTCAAACGTGTTTTTTTAAAAGATTTTTTTAGAGATCTCTAATGGCCTCTAAACGTGGATTTTTTAAAGGTCCCCAAAGGCCCTTAAACGTGGATTTTTTGAAAAATATTTTAGTGATCTCCAAATGCCCTCAAAACGTGGATCTTTTTAAGAATTTTTCAAAGACCGCTGCTATTCTTCAGGAATATGTTGATGTCTTTAAACGTGGATATTTTAAAAAAAAATTTCAGGAATATGTTGACGTCTTCAAACGTGGATTTTTAAAGAATTTTTCAGTGATCCACAAAGGCCTTCAAACGTGGATTTTTTTAAAGAACTTTTAAGAGATCCACAAAGGCCTTCAAACGTAGATTTTTTAAAGAACATTTAAAAGATCCACAAAGGCCTTCAAACGTAGATTTTTTTAAAGAACTTTTAAGAGATCCACAAAAGCCTTCAAACGTAGATTTTTGTAAAGAAATTTTCCGAGATATGATTTTTAAAGAATTTTTCAGAGGTATGTTGAGGCATTCAAACGTTGATTTTTAAGTATTTATCAGAGATCCCGAAGGCTTGTAAACGTTGATTTCTTAAAGAAATTTTCAGAGATATGTTGAGGCCTTCAAACGTGGATTTTTAAAAAAAAAAATTGAGAGATTAACAAAAGCCCCCAAAAGTGACTTCAAACGTGGATTCAAAAAAAAAAAAAAAAAAAAACAGAAGCTCCTTAATGTCTTCAAACGTGGATTTAAAAAAAAAAACAGAGACTTCCTAAGGCCTTCAGGGGTAGATAAAAAAAATCAGAGGCTCCTTAAGGCCTTCAAATGTGGATTTAAAAAAAATCGGACGCCACATAAGGCTTTAAACGTGGATTTCTTTTTTAAATATTTTCAGAGGCTTCGAATGTGGATTTAAAGAAATCAGAGGCTCCTTAAGGCCTTAAAATGGGGATTTTTAATATATTTTCAGAGGCACCTGAAGGCCCTCAAACGTGGATGGAGGCTTCGAATGTGGATTTAAAGAAATCAGAGGCTCCTTAAGGCCTTAAAATGGGAATTTTTAATATATTTTCAGAGGCTCCTTAAAGCCTTCAAACGTGGATTTTTTTAAATATATTCAGAGGCTGTTTAAAGCCTTCAAAGGTGGATAAAAAATAACAGGCTTCTAAAGTGCTTCAAACGTGGATTTTTTAAAAATATTTTCAGAGGCTCTTTAGGGCCTTCAAACGTAGATTTAAAAAAGCAGAGGCTTCTTAAGGTCTTTTAAACGTGGATTTTTAAAGAACTTTTCAAACACCCCCCGACCAAACCCTTCACGATATTTTTTAAGATTTTTTTTTCAAGGATAATTTAATTTAGGTTTTAAAACACGGATTTCTTTAACAATTTATTTCAGCCGAAAAACGAGGATTTTTCGAAGAATTTTTCAGCACCACAGGGTGGATTTTTAAGAATTTTCAACCACTAAAACGTGGATTTAAAACATTCTTAGCCATCTTTCAAGCCCAAAGTGTGGATTTTTACCCAATTTTTCATAGATTTCTTTCACGCCTTAACCTTAGATGTTCTAAAGAATTCCTAATAGCTCTCTTCCGGACCCAAAACGTGGATTTTTTCAAAGAATTTGTATAGCCCTATTTCAAAAATGGGAATTTGTATAGCCCTCCTCCAGGTCAAAAACTTGAAACTACCAAAGATTTTTTAAATAATTTTTATAGCCCTCTTTCAGGTCCATATCGTGGCATTTTTAAAGAGCGTTTTTTCAGAACCAAACGTTTTTTCAGGAATAAATTTTCTTAGATTCAAGATCCAAAATGTGGATTTTTATAGAATTTTACAAAGAGCCCTTGAATCTCCAATAGGCGTATTGTGAAAACCTTTTTCATAGCCTCCCTAAGACAAAACTATTTTTTCAAAACATTATTGTTGCCTAGTATAATTATTAAACTGTAATTAAAATATCACTTCAGCAGAAAAAAACTTCAATTTTATTTATGGCAACAAAAATTCCTGACAGATGGTCAAACCGAAAATTCATAATTTTTTTAATATTAATAATCCGCCGGCGTATTGGAAAAAGAATTGCGCAAAAATTATATTAACGATGTTGTTGACATCTTTTTTAATAATGCAAAAATTGATTATCCGAGATACGCTTCTAGGAATTTCAATGAGTTTTGAAGAAAAATAATTTAATTTGCCAAGGAATTCAAAGGAAATAGAAAACAAATTCCTGGTTAAAAAAAAATTGATATTCTTTTGTGTGGTCAGCACCTTTTTCTTTTTGTCCGTTTTTTTTTAATAATTTCATTCTATGACCTTGTATATTATTCTAGAGAATATTTATTTTTTATGGTATTGTTGCTTTTTATTTATAGAACTTTTTTGATTGTTTGCAAAGTTAAATGACCCATCTTCATATTTTTTTTTGGGGAGGAGAATTTTTTTTTTGCATTGCATTTCAGTGAACAATAAATATTTGTTTAAATCTCTTGAAATTACAATAACAACAGGAGGATTTAACAACAAAATGCCGATAATAGCAATAATATTTGGAAAATAACAATAACAAAAATAACACCAATATTAAAAATCAACAATGATTTATTGTCAAAACTCACCTCCTTTATGACCAGCTATATTTTGAAATCGAATGGGAGAAAGGGTGTGTTCTGTTTCGTGGATTTCGATTTGGGATGATGATTATGATTTATGACCTCAATTTTTCGGATAAGGAAGTTGAATTCGGGGGTTCTTGGGATTAATGGAAAATAATATTTCAATAACAAAATTATTAATAAATCTGGTAAGAATTAGACTGAAAAAGCATATGCCTCTCAAATTTTAAATGTTTGAAAAATCTCATAATGCTTCAAAAAATTTCTGAGATCTTCAAGGCCTTAGACGGGGATTTTTATAGATTTTTTTACGAAACAGAATCTTAAAAAAAAAAAACAGAATAATCTCTAAAGTTCATTTTGATTTTTAAGGGCCTTTAAATAACCTTTTTTGAAATCCATGGAGGCTCTCAATCGTAGATTTTCAAAGAACTGTTCAGAGATACCCAAAGCCTTCAAACATGGATTTTTTCAAGATTTTTTTTGGAAATTCAGAGCCTTTAAAAGTGGATTTTTTTAAAGAAATTTTCAAATACCCGTTAAGTCCTCGAACTGGGATTTTTTAAAGGAATTTTCAAGGACCCCATCTGGACCTCAAAAGTGGATTTTTTAAAAATTCCCAAAGTCCTTTAAACATGGACTTTTTGAAAAAAAAATTGAGAGACCTTTCATGACCTTCAAACGTGGATTTTTCAATGAAAGTTTCACAGGTTCACAAAAGCCTTAAAACGTGGATTATTCAAAGAAATTTTCAGAGATCGCCTAAAGCTCTCAAACGTTAATTTTTAAAGAATTATTCAGGGACTCCCAAAAGTATTTTTCAAGGAAATGTTCAGAGACTCTCTAAAAACCTTCACAACTGGATTTTTTAAAGAAATTTTCAGAGACTCCTAAAGACCCTCTAACGTGGATTTTTTAAAGGAATTTTCAGAGACTCTTAAAGACCCTCAAACGTGATTTTTTTAAGGAAATTTTCAGGGACTCTTAAAGGTCCTCAAAATTGGATTCTCTTAAAGGGTCTCTTAAAGATCCTCAAATGTGGATTTTTAAAAGAAATTTTCAGAGACTCCTAAAGACCCTCAAACGTGGATTTTTAAAGAAATTTTCAGAGACTCGTAAAGACCCTCTAACGTGGATTTTTTAAAGGAATTTTCAGAGATCCACAAACATCCTCAAACGTGGATTTTCTAAAGAAATTTTCAGAGACTCCTAAAGACCCTCAAACGTGGATTTTTTAAAGAAATTTTCAGAGACTCCTAAAGACCCTCTAACGTGGATTTTTTAAAGAAATTTTCGGAGACTCTTAAAGACCCTCTAACGTGGATTTTTTAAAGAAATTTTTAGAGACTCCTACAGCCCCTCTAACGTGGATTTTTTAAAGAAATTTTCAGAGACTCCTAAAGACCCTCTAACGTGGATTTTTTAAAGAAATTTTCAGAGACCCCTAAAGACCCTCTAACGTGGATTTTTTAAAGAAATTTTCAGAGACTCCTAAAGACCCTCTAACGTGGATTTTTTAAAGAAATTTTCAGAGACTCCTAAAGACCCTCTAACGTGGATTTTTTAAAGAAATTTTCAGAGACTCCTAAAGACCCTCTAACGTGGATTTTTTAAAAAAAATTTTCAGAGATTCCTAAAGAACCTCAAACGTGGATTTTTTAAAAAAAATTTCAGAGATTCCTAAAGATCCTCAAACGTGGATTTTTTAAAAAAAATTTTCAGAGATTCCTAAAGACCCTCAAACGTGGATTTTTTAAAAAAATTTTCAGAGATTCCTAAAGACCCTCAAACGTGGATTTTTTAAAAAAATTTTCAGAGATTCCTAAAGATCCTCAAACGTGGATTTTTTAAAAAAAATTTTCAGAGATTCCTAAAGAACCTCAAACGTGGATTTTTTAAAAAAATTTTCAGAGATTCCTAAAGACCCTCAAACGTGGATTTTTTAAAAAAATTTTCAGAGATTCCTAAAGACCCTCAAACGTGGATTTTTAAAAAAAATTTTCAGAGATTCCTAAAGACCCTCAAACGTGGATTTTTTAAAGAAATTTTCAGAGACTCCTAAAGACCCTATAACGTGGATTTTTAAAAAAAAAATTTCAGAGATTCCTAAAGACCCTCAAACGTGGATTTTTTAAAGAAATTTTCAGAGACTCCTAAAGACCCTATAACGTGGATTTTTTAAAGAAATTTTCAGAGACTCCTAAAGACCCTATAACGTGGATTTTTTAAAGAAATTTTCAGGGACTCTTAAAGGCCCTAAAAGTGGATTTTTTAAAGAAATTTTCAGAGATTCCTAAAGACCCTCAAACGTGGATTTTTTAAAGAAATTTTCAGGGACTCTTAAAGGACGCATTTTTGGATTTTTTAAATATTTTTTAGGGATTCCAAAAGGTCTTCACTTGGATTTTTAAAATAAATTTTCAGAGATTTCGAAATGCCTTCAGATGAGAATTTTTAAAGAATTTTTCGGAGATAAGTCGAGTCATTTATCTAGAAAATGTTAAGAAACTTCGTAAAGACCCTCAAACGTGGATTTTTTAATGAAAAGTTCAGGGTTATCAGTTTTTCAGATCATTTTTTAATGAATTGTTCACGGATTTTAAAAATCCCTCCCTCAAATGTAAATTTTTTAAAGAATTTTTCAGAGATTCTCAAAAACGCGATTTTTTTAAAGATTTTTTCACAGATTCCCAAAGGTCCTCAGACGTGAATTTCTTAAAGAATTTTTCAGAGATTCTCAAAAACGCGATTTTTTTAAAGATTTTTTCACAGATTTTAAAGAATTTCTCTGAGTTTCCCAATGGCCCTCAAACGTGGAATTTTTAAAGATATGACGAGGCCTTCAAACGTGAAGTTTTAAAATATTTTTTCAGAGACCCCTAAAGCACTTCAAACGTGGAGTTTTAAAATATTTTTCGAGAGATAAGTCAAGGACTTTAAACGTGATTTTTTTAAGAATTTTTACAGACCTCTAAAGATCTTCAAACGTGGATTTTTTTAAAGAATTTGTACAGACCCCTAATGGACTTCAAACTTGGATTTTTTAAAGAATTTTTATAGACCCCTAAAGGACTTCAAACGTGGATTTTTTTAAAGGATTTGTACAGACCCCTAATGGACTTCAAACTTGGATTTAAAAAAAAATTTACAGACCCCTAAAGAACTTCGAACGTGGATTTAAAAAAAATACAGACCCCTAATGTACTTCAAACTTGGATTTAAAAAAAAAATTGCAGACCCCTCAGGGACTTCAAACGTGGATTTTGTTAAAAAAAATTTACCGACCCCTAAAGAACTTCGAACGTGGATTTTTTTTTTAATTTTACATTACCCTAAAGGACTTCAAACGTGGATTTTTTTAAAGAATTTTTACAGATCGTGGATTTAAAAAAATGCGATTCCCGAAGGCCATTTTTAAAAGAAACTTTGAAAGAACCCTTGAAGCCTTCCAAAACGGATTAAAAAATTCGAAGACCTTTTCGAACCTTAAAACCGTCGACTTTTAAAAACTTATTTAAAGATTTAAGAAATATCCCAAGTACCTTTCAATTTCCCGAAAAAAGGGGATTTTAGCAATGGAACAGCTTTCCAATGAATGCAACCAAAATAAACAATGCAGGCAAAATATCTATTTTTTGCAAATGGTTACAGCATGGAGAGCAATCTAAAAATAAAACTCAACACTTTGCTTGTTTCAAAAAGCACTTTCGAAAGCAAAATTGAAAAAAAATAGAAAAAAAACTTAGCAAAGCCAAACAAGCATTATGACCCACACCGTTATTAGACCTCAAGGTAAGCCAAAAAAAAAAAAACAAATTCAAATTAAAAAACAACCAATTTTTAAATCAACATACAAAATATGTTCATTCGAAACTACTTTGTTTCGAACTTCGTGGAGAGTTGGTGTGCGAGAGTGTGTCGGCCATATATGGCCAGAAAGGCAGCCCCAAACAAATGGCCGAATAATACGCGATAAACAATTATAACACCTCTGCTCTCTTTTCAAATGAACTATTTGTTTGTGTTGTCGTTGTTGATTTGTTTGCATGAAACAATAACAACAAAGACAGAAACAACGAGAGCAGACAAAGGCAATTGCCACCAGTCATTTGTTGTGTGTGACTGTGGCTATGGCTGTGCAGCTACCAACCACATCGACACTCATTTGATTTGTTTTTTGTGTTTCATGTTTGTTTCTTAAGTCTTTTGTTTTAAGGTAAACACACATTGCCAGCCAAACAGCCATATGCAAAATAAACAAACAAACTGCTCGGAATACATATATTTACAACCACCAACAAGTTGACTGACTAAACTGAAATAATTACTGAGACGTTGGATGGAAGTGGAGTAAAATGAAATCAAATATCGGATAACAAGGCCTACCTACATTTAACTCAAAATGGAAAACAAAGAGCAAGAGTTAATTAAAAAACGTGAAAAAAATTGAAGAAATCATAGGCCTCAACATGTCTCTGAAAATTTCTTTAAAAAATTCCAGTTTGAAGGCCTTTAATGGTCTCTGAAAAATTATTTAAAAAATCCATGTTTGAAGGCGTTTAAAGGTCTCTGAAAAAATCTTTAAAAATTCACTTTTAAAGGCCTTTGGGTAACTCTCAAAAACTCTTTACAAAATCCACGTTTGGAGGCCTTTAAGGGTCTCTGAAAAAATCTTTAAAAATTCACTTTTAAAGGCCTTTGGGAAACTCTCAAAAACTCTTTACAAAATCCACGTTTGGAGGCCTTTAAGGGTCTCTGAAAAATTCTATAAAAATTCACTTTTAAAGGCATTTGGGAAACTCTCAAAAACTCTTTAAAAAATCCACGTTTCAGGGTCTTTGGGGATCTTTGAAAAATTCTTTTAAAAATCCACATTTCAGGGTCATTGGTGATCTCTGAAAAATTCTTTAAAAAAATCCATGTCTGGGGACTTGAAGACGTCTTAGAAAAATTCTTAAGAAAACCCCGTTTGACGGTCTTTGAGAATCTCAGAAAAAAATATTTATAAAATCCAGGATTGAAAGCCCCAGGGAGTCTCTGGAAAATTCTTTGAAAAGTCCACGTTTGAGGGCCTTTGGGAATCTCAAAAAAATTACCTCAATTCCCTTTTAAAATCTCTTTTGGTATCTAAAAAAATTATTAAAAATTCCCGTTTGGAATCTCAGAAAAACTCAACAGACTCGACATATCTCTGAAAAATTCTTTAAACAATTCACGTCTGAAGACCTCGACACATCTCTAAAAAATACCTTAAAAATCCACGTTTGAAGACTTGAAGGTGTCTTTGAAAAATTCATTGAAACACACACTTTTGAAGGTCTTTAGGGGTATTTGAAAAATCAACGTTTAAAGACCTCAATGGGTCTTTTAAAAACTCTAAAAAATTCTATAAAAAATCTAATTTTGAAGGTCTTAAAGAGGCTTTGAAAAATCTTTAAAAAATCAACTTTGAAAGGGTTTTGGGAAACTCTAAAAAATTCTTTAAAAAATCCACGTTTCAGGGCTTTTGAGAACCTCTGAAAATTTCTTTAAAAAAATCCACGTTTCAGGGCTTTTGAGAACCTCTGAAAATTTCTTTAAAAGAGGCTTTGAAAAGGCTTTTGCGAAACTCTAAAAAAATTTAAAAAATCCACGTTTGAGGGACCCGACATATCTCTTAAATATTCCACGTTTAAAGGCCTTTAGGGTCTTTGAAAAATTCTTTAAAAAATTCACGTTTAAAGGCCTTTAGGGGTCTTTGAAAATTTCTTTAAAAAATCCACGTTTGAAGGCCTTTAGGGATCTCCGAAAAATTCTTTAAAAAATCCACGTTTGAAGGCCTTTAGAAGTCTCTGAAAAATTCTATAAAAATCCACGTTTGAAGACTTCAATGGGTCTTTGAAAATTCTTTAAAAATCCACGTTTGAAGACTTCAATGGGTCTTTAAAAAATTCTTTAAAAAATACACGTTTCAGAGCTTTTGAGAACCTCAGAAAAATTCTTTAAAAATCCACGTTTGAAGACTTCAATGGGTCTCTGAAAATTTCTTTAAAAAATCCACGTTTGAAGACCTTTGAAGATCTTTACAAATTTCTTTAAAAATCCACGTTTGAAAACCGTTGGAAGTCCCTAAAAATGTCTTTAAAATATCCACGTTTGAAGACCTTTGGAGATCTCTGAAAATTTCTTTAAAAAATCCACGTTTGAAGACCTTTGGAGATCTCTGAAAAATTCTTTAAAAAATCCACGTTTGAAGGCCTTTAGAAGTCCTTTAAAATTTCTTTAAAAAATCCACGTTTGAAGACCTTTGGAGATCTCTGAAAAATTCTTTAAAAAATCCACGTTTGAAGGCCTTTAGAAGTCCTTTAAAATTTCTTTAAAAAATCCACGTTTGAAGACCTTTGGAGATCTCTGAAAAATTCTTTAAAAAATCCACGTTTGAAGGCCTTTAGAAGTCCTTTAAAATTTCTTTAAAAAATCCACGTTTGAGGGCCTTTGGGAATCTCTGAAAAATTCTTTAAAAAAACCACGTTTGAGGGCCTTTGGGAATCTCTGAAAAATTCTTTAAAAAATCCACGTTTGAGGGCCTTTGGGAATATCTGAAAATTTCTTTAAAAAATCGACGTTTGAGGACCTTTAGGGGTCTCTGAAAATTTCTTTAAAAAATCCACGTTTGAGGGCCTTTGTGAATCTCTTAAAAATTCTTTAAAAAATCCATGTTTGAGGGTCTTTGGTGATCTCTGAAAAATTCTTTAAAAGATCCATGTTTGAGGGCCTCTGGGAATTTTAGAAAAATATGTTTAAAAAATCCACGTTTGAGGTCCTTTAGGGGCCTCTGAAAAATTCTTTAAAAAATCCACGTTTGAGGACCTTTGGGAATCTCTGAAAAATTCTTTAAAAAATCCACGTTTGAAGGCCTGGACATACCTCTGAAAAATTCTTTAAAAATCCACGTTTGAGGGCCTTGACATATCTCAGAAAAATTCTTTAAAAAATCCACGTTTGAGGGCCTTTGTGAATCTCTTAAAAATTCTTTAAAAAATCCACGTTTTAGAGGCTTTGGGAATCTCTGAAAAATTCTTTAAAAAATCCACGGTTGAGGGAATTTATGAGTCCCTGAATTTTTTTTTTAAAAATCCACGTTTGAGGAACTCTGAAAAATTCTTTAAAAAATCCACGTTTGAGGAACTCTGAAAAATTCTTTAAAAAATCCACGTTTGAGGAACTCTGAAAAATTCTTTAAAAAATCCACGTTTGAGGAACTCTGAAAAATTCTTTAAAAAATCCACGTTTGAGGAACTCTGAAAAATTCTTTAAAAAATCCACGTTTGAGGAACTCTGAAAAATTCTTTAAAAAATCCACGTTTGAGGAACTCTGAAAAATTCTTTAAAAAATCCACGTTTGAAGGCTTTTAGGGGTCTCTGAAAAATTCTTTAAAAAATCCACGTTTGAGGGCCTTTGGGAATCTCTGAAAAATTCTTTAAAAAATCCACATTTGAAGACTTGAAGACTTTAAAATTCCCTAAAAAATATTTTGTAATTTTGTTGTTTATTTTTGCGTGGTTTGAAATTTTGGCCTAAAGCCAGTTATGGTCATGCACGTATGGTTTAATTGTTATAAATATTTGTTGTTGTTGTTTTTTTTTTTAATAATATGATAATTTCAAATCTTGTTGTCATCTTTTGAGAAAAAAAACAATATTTACAAGTACAACACTCACACGTACATTAGACCTACCAACCAGCCAACCGACCAAAAAAACCTCAGACATCAAACCCAGAGTGTGGGTTTTATTTTTGTTAACTTTAATTAAGCCAAGTTCAGCTAGATTTACTTGATGTTGTTGCTCTTGTTGTTCGTGATGTTGTTGCTCTTGTTGCTGTTTTTGTTTTGTGGTTCTTGGGCAAACACAGGCCTCCCCTTACTGCCCTGGGTGCAAGTTGCGTTACTTTGAATATTTTCCCTCCACACTTGGAAGCTAGACTGGTAATTGAGCGTATGGCAAAAAGCTTAAAAAAGGTGTATTGTGGGCAAGAGCAACAACAACAACAACTACAACAGCCATGTGACTAACAAAAACAAACACAAATCTATTTGGGAGGGTCTGGTTACTTCACGCGTCCGTCCTGGCGTGAACAGAACGACAAAATTCTAAAACACATGTAAATGATGGCGTGTTACGGCTGCTGGCCAGCCCTGGCTTCATCAACATTTTTGTTGTTGCTACAATGAAATTTAGTTCAATGTCTGCTTAAATGTTTGTTGTTGTTGCTTTTAGTTACTAAAACAAAAGTGAGTGGGAAATGAGAGGTGTTTGTGCCTGGCTGGCTGGCTGGCTGGTTAAGCTGGTGGTACAAACAACAAAAAAACCAAACAAGCTAGTAATCTTGGTAATGTCAAATCACAGATTACAAATAATCAAGGTTAAAGAATTAAAAAACTACAACAACAACAACAAGAGCAGCAGCAGCAACAAGAAAGACAAATGTGTCATGACACATTGAAGGTTGGGTTCATGTTCCCCAAACAAAAAAATCAAAGAAAGCCAAATATATTTAAAAAAAAATATATTCCTGAAAAAAATATTTTTTTAAAAAATCCACGTTTATTGTTTCTTTAAAAAAATATTTTTTAAAAAATCCACGTTTATTGTTTATTTAAAAAAATATTTTTTTTAAAAATCCACGTCTCTTGATTTCTTGAAAAAATATTTTCTAAAAAAATCCACGTCTCTTGATTTCTTGAAAAAATATTTTTTAAAAAAACCACGTCTCTTGATTTCTTGAAAAAATATTTTTTAAAAAAGTCCACGTTTCTTGGTTTCTTGAAAAAATATTTTTAAAAAAGTCCACGTTTCTTGGTTTCTTGAAAAAATATTTTTTAAAAAAGTCCACGTTTCTTGGTTTCTTGAAAAAATATTTTTTAAAAAAGTCCACGTTTCTTGGTTTCTTGAAAAAATATTTTTTAAAAAAGTCCACGTTTCTTGGTTTCTTGAAAAAATATTTTTTAAAAAAATCCACGTCTCTTGATTTCTTGAAAAAAATTTGTTTTAAAAAATCCACATCTCTTGGTTTCTTGAAAAAATATTTTTTAAAAAATCCACGCCTTTGATATTCATTGAAAAATATTTTTTAAAAAATCCACGCCTTTGATATTCATTGAAAAAATATTTTTTAAAAAATCCACGCCTTTGATATTCATTGAAAAAATATTTTTTAAAAAATCCACGCCTTTGATATTCATTGAAAAAATATTTTTTAAAAAATCCACGCCTTTGATATTCATTGAAAAAATATTTTTTAAAAAATCCACGCCTTTGATATTCATTGCAAAAATATTTTTTAAAAAATCCACGCCTTTGATATTCATTGAAAAAATATTTTTTAAAAAATCCACGCCTTTGATATTCATTGAAGAAATATTTTTTAAAAAATCCACGCCTTGATATTTGTTGAAAAAATATTTTTTAAAAAATCCACGCCTTTGATATTCATTGAAAAAATATTTTTTAAAAAATCCACGCCTTTGATATTCCTTGAAAAAATATTTCTTAAAAAATCCACGCCTTTGATATTCATTGAAAAAAATATTTTTTAAAAAATCCACGCCTTTGATATTAATTGAAAAAATATTTTTTAAAAAATCCACGCCTTTGATATTCATTGAAAAAATATTTTTTAAAAAATCCACGCCTTTGATATTCATTGAAAAAATATTTTTTAAAAAATCCACGTTTCTTGATTTCTTTAAAAAATCCACGTTTCTTGATTTCTTTAAAAAAATATTTTTTAAAAAATCCACGTTTCTTGATTTCTTCAAAAAAAATATTTTTTAAAAAATCCACGTTTCTTGATTTCTTTAAAAAATCCACGTTTCTTGATTTCTTCAAAAAAAATATTTTTTGAAAAATCCACGTTTATTGTTTCTTTAAAAAAATATTTTTTAAAAAATCCACGCATATTGTTTCTTTAAAAAAATATTTTTTAAAAAATCCACGTTTATTGTTTCTTTAAAAAAATATTTTTCAAAAAATCCATGTTTATTGATTTCTTGAAAAAATATTTTTTAAAAAATCCACGTTTCTAGGTTTCTTGAAAAAAATATTTTTTAAAAAATCCACGTCTGTTGGTTTCTTGAAAAAATATTTTTTAAAAAATCCACGTCTGTTGGTTTCTTGAAAAAATATTTTTTAAAAAATCCACGTCTCTTGATTTCTTGAAAAAATATTTTTTAAAAAATCCACGTCTGTTGGTTTCTTGAAAAAATATTTTTTAAAAAATCCACGTCTCTTGATTTCTTGAAAAAATATTTTTTAAAAAATCCACGTCTGTTGGTTTCTTGAAAAAATATTTTTTAAAAATTCACGTTTCTTGTTTCCTTGAAAAAATATATTTTAAAAAATCCACGTCTCCTGACTTCTTGAAAAATATATTTTAAAAAGTCCACGTTTCTTGGTTTCTTGAAAAAATATTTTTTAAAAAATCCACGCCTCTGTTGTTTCTTTGAAAAAATATATTTTAAAAAATCCACGTCTCTTGATTTCTTGAAAAAATATTTTTTAAAAAATCCACGTCTCTTGATTTCTTGAAAAATATTTCTTAAAAAACCCATGTCTCTTGATTTCTTGAAAAGAATATTTTTTTAAAAATCCACGTCTCTCGATATCTTGAAAAAATATTTTTTAAAAAATCCACGCCTTTGTTGTTCCTTTGAAAAAATATTTTTTAAAAAATCCACGCCTTTGTTGTTCCTTTGAAAAAATATTTTTTAAAAAATCCACGCCTTTGTTGTTCCTTTGAAAAAATATTTTTTAAAAAATCCACGCCTTTGTTGTTCCTTTGAAAAAATATTTTTTAAAAAATCCACGCCTTTGTTGTTCCTTTGAAAAAATATTTTTTTTTAAAAATCCACGCCTTTGTTGTTCCCTTGAAAAAATATTTTTTAAAAAATCCACGCCTTTGATATTCATTGAAAAAATATTTTTAAAAAATCCACGTCCGTTGATTTGTTGAAAAAATATTTTTAAAAAATCCACGCCTTTGATATTCATTGAAAAAATATTTTTTAAAAAATCCACGTTTCTTGGTTTCTTGAAAAAATATTTTAAAAAATCCACGTCTCTTGATTTTTGAAAAAATATTTTTTTTAAAAAATCCACGCCACTGTTGTTCCTTTAAAAAGATATTTTTTAAAACTCCACCTCTGTTGACGCAAAAGTTCGATTCCTAAGTCTTTTGTGTTGATTTAGAAAATGCTCTTTTTAAATCAATTTTGAGATTGTTTTCATCTATTTCTCATTTGTTCTAAATTTATTAATAAATTTCAAGAATGACACTAATTACTCTTGCCTTTGTAAATTCTGCACAAATCAACCTAATTTCTATTTGTAGGAGGTAGCCAAGTTCTATTATCCGAAACGAATTTGCATAATAACGGTAAGCGTTTCTTGTTAAGCAGCTAAATAGGCGTGCCACCATATTGGCATTCATTTGAATAATAAAACAACCAGATTATTAAACAAACCAAAAAATAACATATGTTCCGCTTAAAACAAAAAAATAGAAAGAAATATTATAATTTCAACATCTGGCGAGAATGGTTCAAAGCGAAGTAAAAGAGACTTTCTTGGTTGTTTAAAGAAATAGAGATTCAGTGTGAAATGGGCAAGGTACAGAAAGAATTTTTATTTAGATTCTCATTGTTCCCTGTTTTAACATATTAAAGCGGAAGATTTCCCCTTTCAAATGCTGTCACTTTCATTTCGATATTCGTTTTAGATGAGAAAATATGGCCATATGAGAGGAGTTCTCAAACAACATTGGTGGTCTTGTAAAATTGCGAAGTTACAACATGATTTTGTAATTTTTTTGTACAAAATTTTCAGTCGAATTGTGAAAAAATTGTACATCATTGCAAAGCTTAGAGTCCTCTCTTTCGATCCTAATCAATTTCTTTACGATGCACTGATTTTTTTAAAAGTTATGAAAACCAGAAGCCGATTACGCAAAATTGCCAAAAATGTGGCTCTTTTGTGTAACTTCTTTAATTTGGCCATGGCTCCGACATTTTTGGCACAAAATATGATAAGTTACACATTTGTGTAAAGCTGTTACTTTTTCCTTTCCAAAACTATAAATAAATTGAAAATACACACAATATTGCAGAAGTTATGACCCCCATAACATGATTACCAAAAACGACCAAAAATGTTGACCTTTTCGGTAACCGCCTTATTTTGGCCATTACGCAAATATTTTCCATCAAAAGAGGGTAAATTGCACACGTAAATGTAAAAATGGGAGTTCTTATTATAACACAAGTCGAATTCTAGTGAATTCATTGATTTTTTCAAAAATTATGATCGTTTGGAGATGATTACGCAAAATGGGCAAAAATTTTGCCCTTTTGTGTAACTTCCTTATTTTGGCCGTGACTCCGACATTTTTATTTTAAAATAAAATAATTTACTAAGAATTGTAAAGCTAATTCTTCGCCCTTTCCAGAGCGATGTATTACATGAAAATACGCATAGTATTGCAGAAGATATGACCCCCTAAAAACAATTAACCAAAACGACCAAAAATGTTGACCTTTTCGGTGTCCGCCTTATTTTGGATATTACTCATATATTTTCCGTCAAAAGGGGGTAAATAGTGCACGTAAATGTAAAAAATAGAAGTTCTTATTATAACACAAGTCAAATTCTAGTGAATTCATTGATTTTTTCAAAAGTTATGGACCCCAGAAGACGATTACGCAAAATGGACAAAAATGTTGCCCTTTTGTGTAACTTCCTTATTTTGGCCATGGCTCCGACATTTTTGACACAAAATACACATGTATGTAAAGCTGATACTTTTCCCTTTCCAGACCTATGAATTACATGAGAATATATTAAGTATTGCAGAAGTTATGACCCCCATAACATGATTACCCAAAACGACCAAAAATGTTGACTTTTTCGGTAACTTTTTTATTTCGGTATTACTGAAATATTTTCCGTCAAAAGGTGGTAGATTGCACACGTAAATGTAAAAATAGAAGTTCTATTACAACGCAAGTCGAATTCTGGTGAATTCATTGATTTTTTCAAAAGTTATGAATCCCAGTAGACGATTACGCAAAATGGGCAAAAATTTTGCCCTTTTGTGTAACTTCCTTATTTTGGCCGTGGCTCCGACATTTTTGACACAAAATACGATATGTTACATATGTATGTAAAGCTGATCCCTTCCCCTTTCCAAAACTGGTAATTACATGACAATACACATAGTATTGCAGAAGTTATGACCCCCATATTATGATTACCCAAAACGACCAAAAATATTTCCCTTTTCGGCAACTGCGTTATTTTTCCCACTACTCAAATATTTTTGGTCGAAATGATGTAAAATGCACAAGTAAATGTAAAGATATAGTTCTCATTATTATACACAAAAAATTGTATTCAAATACGTGAAGGATTTCAGAAGTTATGACCTCTAGAACACAATTACCTGAAACGAGCCACAACTTTCCCGTTTTTGGGCAACTGTCTTATTTTGGCCATAACTCGAAAATGTATAAATTGAAATGTGATAAGTTATAGCCAAATGTGAAGATAAGCATTCACATTTTCAAATACTGCAAATATTATGCAAATATATAGAGTATTTCAAGAGTTATGACCTCCAGGACACTATTGCCCAAAACGGGCAAACATTTTGAAATTTTTGGTAACTTTCTTATTCTGGCCATAACTCGAAATTTTTTTTAACTAAAGTGTGATAAGTTGAAGACAAGTATGAAGATAAGCTTCTCATTTTCAATCATTGTAAATATTATGCAAATACATAGAGTATTTCAGAAGTTATGACCTCTAAAACACAATTTCGCAAAACGACAAAAAAAGTAAATTTTTTGGTAACTTTCTTATTTTGGCCATACCTCGAAAATTTTTAAATTGAAATGTAATAAGTTATAGACAAATGTGAAGATAAGCGTTCTCATTTCCAATCGCTGTAAATATTATGCATATACATAGAGTATTTCAAAAGTTATGATCTCCAGAACATTGTTACCCAAAACGATCAAATAATTTTACATTTTTGGTAACATGCTTATTTTGGCCATAACTCGTAAAATTCCAATTTGAAATGTTGGAAGATGAAGACAAATATGAAGATAAGCGTTTTAGTTTTCAAACTCTATAAATATTATGCCAATACAGGAAGTATTTGAAATGTTATGACCTCTAGAACACTATTACCCAAAATTACCAAAGAATTTGATATTTCTGGTGACTTTCGTATTTTGGCCATAACTCGATTTTTTTTATTTAGATTTAATAAAATGTATACTTAAATGAAAATTAATTTTGCCACCTTCAAACGTGATGAATTTCTTTTAAAAAATACCTTGACTACTTCTGAAGTTATGACTCCCAGAATATGATAACCGAAAACTGCCGAAATTTTCACTCATTTCGACTACTTTTTCATTTTTCCCATAACTCTTATAATTCTCTACAAAAATTCATAAATTGCTCCAGAGTGTAAAGCTATGGAGCTGCAACTTTTATAAGCAACTAATTTCAATGAGATACACAAGTTATTGGCGAAGTTATGGCCTCCAGAAGATGATCACGCAAAATGGCTAATTTTTTTTTACTTTTCCGCAACATTCTCAAAAACTTTTTAATTAAACCCTCATGATTTGGAGAAAAATATAAAAACTACTACTCTAATTTCACGAAAATTGCATAAACGAGTCAGTGTTAGCTTTTGTGCGCTTCCACATTTTGTGATAACGAAAAAAATATTATTTATTTTATAGTTACCTGAACCTGAACCCCTTAAAAATTTCGGACTATATATAAGGTCGTATAAACACTCAGTCTAAAAATTTTACAATCCATTATTTTTTAACTTTCATATCCCACTTTTGGACACCGCTTACCCAACACCTTACCAATGTCCTTACTAACATTAATTCCTTGAATTTAATAATTTATAACCCCTTTTTCAATCTTGGGAGTTGCCACATTTTATGACAATGAAAAAAAAATAATTTTTGTTTCAAATTTACCTTACCTAACTCATTACCCATCTCCTTACTTCTGCGATTTTATGAAAATTCCGGACTTTATATAAGACTACATTAACATTCAGTCTACAAATTTAATAATACACCATTGTTTTACTTTCAAATCCCACTTTTAGACACCCCTTACCCTACACCTTACCAATGTCCTTACTTACATTAATTTAATGTATTTCACTATGTGTAATCCCTTTTTGGGTCTTGTCTGTTCGCACATTTGGTGTAATGATTTTTTGATACCTTACCTAACCCCTTACCCTTCACCTTACTTCTGTGATTTTTTAAAAATTCCAGGCTCTGTATAAAATCGCATAAACATTTAGTCCACAAATTTAATAAATAATATTTTTTAACTTTCAAATCCCACTTTTGGACACCCCTTACCCTACACCTTACTAATGTCCTTACTCACAATAATTTAATGATTTCAACAATTTATAAACACCCGTTGTGAGTTACCACATTTTGGGAAAAAAATTAAAAAAAAAACAAAATATTTTTTTGTTTCATAGTTACCAACCCCTTACCCAACACCTTACTTCCGTGATTTTATAACGATTCAGAACTATATATAAGATCGCATAAACATTTAGTCTTCAAATATTATAATCCACCATTTTTTAATTTTCATATCCCACTTTTGGACACCCCTTACCCTACACCTTACTAATGTCCTTACGAACAATAATTTAATAAATAAACAACTTATAAGCCCCTTTTCAATCCCGTGAGTTGCCACTTTTTTGTGAAAAAAATTGAGAAAAAAACTAAAATATTTTTTTATTTCATAAATACCAACCCCTTACCCAACTCCTTACTTCTGCGATTTTATAACAATTCAGAACTATATGTAAGATCGCATAAACATTTAGTCTTCAAATGTTATAATCCATAACTTTTTAACTTTAAAATATCACTTTTGGACACCGCTTACCCTACACCTTACCAATGTCCTTACTGACAATAATTTAATGAATTCAATGGCACTTTTTTTGTGAAAAAAATTTTTTTTTGAAAAAAAAAAAAACTAAAATATTTTTTTAGTTTCATAGTTACCGACCCCTTACCCTACTCCTTACTTCTGTGATTTTATAACAATTCAGAACTATATATAAGATCACATAAACATTAAGACTTCAAATGTTACAATCCATAACTTTTTAACTTTAAACTATCACCTTTGAACACCCCTTACCCTACTCCCTACTAATGTCCTTACGAATAATAATTTAATAAATTTAACAGTTTATAAACCCCTTTTAAATCCTGTGAGTTGCTAATTTTTTGTGAAAAAAAAACTAAAATATTTTTTTGTTTCATAAATACCAACCCCTTACCCAAATCCTTACTTCTGTGATTTTATAACAATTCAGAACTATATGTAAGATCGCATCAACATTTAGTCTTCAAATGTTATAATCCATAACTTTTAAACTTTAAAATATCACTTTTGGACACCCCTTACCCTACGCCTTACCAATGTCCTTACGAATAAAGATTTAAAGAATTTAACAATTTATAAACCCCTTTTCAATCTTGTGAGTTGCTACTTTTTTGTGATATATATATATATTTTTTTTTTTTGAAAAGAAAGCTAAAATAATTTTTTGTTTCATAAATACCAACCCCTTACCCAACTCCTTACTTCGGTGATTTTATAACAATTCAGAACTATATATAAGATCGCATAAACATTGAGTCTTCAAATGTTATAATCCATAACTTTTTAACTTTCAAATCCCACTTTTAGACACCCCTTACCCTACACCTTACCAATGTCCTTACTAAAATTAATTTCATCAATTTAACAATTTCTCGACCTTGTGTATTCCCACATTTTTTAATAATGGACAAAATTAAAGTATACTTTATTTCATGTATCTTACCCAACCCCTTACCCATCTCCTTACTTCAGTGATTTTATAGAATTTCCGCGCTATATATAAGAGGACATATACATTTAGTTTACAAATTTTATAATCCATCATTTGTTTACATTCAAATCCCACTTTTGGACACCGCTTACCCCACACCTTACCAATGTCCTTACTAACAAAAATTTGATGAATTTAGCAATCTGAAATCTGTTTTTTGATCTTGTTAGTTCTAGATTTTGAGATAATAAAAACGACTAGCTTTTATTTTATATATAACTTACCCAACCCCTTACCAATCTCCTTACCCAGATGATTTTCTGAGAGTTTTACACTATAGGCAAGATGAAACAACAATTCCTAGCCCTAAATTTTATAATCCCTCAGTTTTTACCTTTAAATCCTATTTTTGGACACCCCTTACAAATGTCCTTTCCACCGAAGTAGTTATATATGAAATAATAATTTTTAAGATATTTTTAGAGCATTTTCTTTGGCAATCTAAAATAACTTTTCTTCGCTTTTCGGTATTTCCACATTTTGTGACAATGAAAATAAAAAAAAAACTAAACTAGTTTTTTTTCATATTTACCTTAAAGTGATCAATTCAGCTGAAAATACACCGGACAACAGCTGGCATAGAGGTTTTGAGTGACAACAACAACAAAAAAATCCACAATAATAAAACTGGTGTTTAATGCAGTGTGGTGTCTCCGCAATAATTGTGTTTGGTTTTTTTTTTTTTTTTGCTTTTGCCGGAAACACGCTTTTTACTTTTTTATATTTTTTTTCAACAGAAAATTTTAATAATAACAACAACACAAGAAATTACAATAAAATGTAAAACACTACCCTAGTGGGGATTACTTTTTAAACGATTTTTTGGATTTTAGTTTGGATTAATTTTTCTCCGAGATTTTTCACTTAGGGATATAATTTTCTATTTCCTTGGGAGATTTTTTGTTAAGTTTGAGTTCATATATTTTTTAATATTTTTTTTCTCCAAATTCTGAATTTCGTTGGTTTTTTCTTTTGTATATTTGCTTGCTTTTCAGAACTTTTTGTCCCGTTGTGTCTATGGCTTGTGGCTTGTTTTACTCGCTCTAGACAACTGACATCATTTGCAGCGTTTTGTTTTTTCTTTCCTTTCTTGCCGTTCTGCTGTTCAGAAAAAGACTGGTTCTGCTTGAGATCTCTTCTAAAAAACAAAGTGTTATACCCGACGTCTATTTTTTGCCTTTTCTTAATTTTTTTTATTTTTTTTTTTCTTCCAACCGATGCTTGGCTATAATGTAGCACTCACTTTTTTTTATAACTCTGCTAATGTGACTTTCAGGTCTGAAATTATATTTTTATAGCTTCTTTCCTTAACAGATTCAATTTCGTTTTGCACTTTTTTCCTTTGTGTTTTGGTTTTATTATTTCGTTTTTTTTTCTTTTTTTTTAATTTTGCCTTTGTTTTTTCTTTAGACGTTTCTTTTTAGAAATAATTATTTCTTTTTTCTTCTGGATTTTGGCAAAGTCTCCACTTTGAGCTTTACGCACACAAAAAAATAAAATCTGATGCCGTGAAACACTCAACCGTCGTCTGGTGATTTCGTTTATGGAACCGTCGCTTAAGCCCGCCAACGCTGTACTAAAAACGTTGGCTGCTTGTCTCGGCCATTAAATAAATTTTCATCGATGATGTCAGCTATGTTAGCCATGGTAATCTATGGAGTAGTAGATGTTGGCTGAGTTGGCTAAAACAAGAGACTGCGACTCTCTTAAATTTGGCCAGAAGAGTTAGGTGTAGAGGCGGGCAAACCTACGTGCAGATGTCTTAAAAATAATGGCAGATCAGAAGAAGGCTTGAAGGGGAGTTTGAACAAATCTTAAAAAAATCCACGTTTGAGAGCCTTTGGGGATCTCTGAAAAAATCTTAAAAAAATCCACGTTTGAGAGCCTTTGGGGATCTCTGAAAAAATCTTAAAAAAATCCACGTTTGAGAGCCTTTGGGGATCTCCGAAAAAATCTTTTAAAAATCCACGTTTGAGAGCCTTTGGGGATCTCTGAAAAAATCTTAAAAAAATCCACGTTTGAGAGCCTTTGGGGATCTCCGAAAAAATCTTTTAAAAATCCACGTTTGAGAGCCTTTGGGGATCTCCGAAAAAATCTTTTAAAAATCCACTTTTGATAGCCTTTGGGGATCTCCGAAAAAATCTTTTAAAAATCCACGTTTGAGAGCCTTTGGGGATCTCTGAAAAAATCTTAAAAAAATCCACGTTTCAGAGCCTTTGGGGATCTCCGAAAAAATCTTTTAAAAATCCACGTTTGAAGACCTTAGGGAACGTCTGAAGAAATCTTTAAAAAATCCACGTTTGAAGACCTTAGGGAACCTCTGAAGAAATCTTAAAAAAATCCACGTTTAAAGGCCTTTGGAGATCTCTGAAAAAGTCTTTAAAAAATCCACGTTTAAAGGCCTTTGGAGATCTCTGAAAAATTCTTTAAAAAATCCACGTTTAAAGGCCTTTGGAGATCTCTGAAAAATTCTTTAAAAAATCCACGTTTAAAGGCCTTTGGAGATCTCTGAAAAATTCTTTAAAAAATCCACGTTTGAGGACCTTTGGGGATCTCTGAAAATTTCTTTAAAAAAATCCACTTTTGAAGGCCTTTGGAGATCTCTGAAAAATTCTTTAAAAAATCCACGTTTAAAGGCCTCGACATATCTTTGAAAAATTCTTTAAAAAAATCCACGTTTAAAGGCCTCGACATAACTCTGAAAAATTCTTTAAAAAATCCACGTTTAAAAGCCTTTGGAGATCTCTGAAAAATTCTTTAAAAAATCCACGTTTAAAGGCCTCGACATATCTGTGAAAAATTCTTTAAAAAAATCCACGTTTAAAGGCCTCGACATATCTGTGAAAAATTCTTTAAAAAATCCACGTTTAAAGGCCTCGACATATCTGTGAAAAATTCTTTAAAAAATCCACGTTTAAAGGCCTCGACATAACTCTGAAAATTTCTTTAAAAAATCCACGTTTAAAGGCCTCGACATATTTTTGAAAAATTCTTTAAAAAATCCACGTTTAAAGGCCTCGACATAACTCTGAAAAATTCTTTAAAAAATCCACGTTTAAAGGCCTCGACATATTTTTTAAAAATTCTTTAAAAAATCCACGTTTAAAGGCCTCGACATAACTCTGAAAAATTCTTTAAAAAATCCACGTTTAAAGGCCTCGACATATTTTTGAAAAATTCTTTAAAAAATCCACGTTTAAAGGCCTCGACATAACTCTGAAAAATTCTTTAAAAAATCCACGTTTAAAGGCCTCGACATAACTCTGAAAAATTCTTTAAAAAATCCACGTTTAAAGGCCTCGACATAACTCTGAAAAATTCTTTAAAAAATCCACGTTTAAAGGCCTCGACATAACTCTGAAAAATTCTTTAAAAAATCCACGTTTAAAGGCCTCGACATAACTCTGAAAAATTCTTTAAAAAATCCACGTTTAAAGGCCTCGACATAACTCTGAAAAATTCTTTAAAAAATCCACGTTTAAAGGCCTCGACATATCTGTGAAAAATTCTTTAAAAAATCCACGTTTAAAGGCCTCGACATAACTCTGAAAAATTCTTTAAAAAATCCACGTTTAAAGGCCTCGACATAACTCTGAAAAATTCTTTAAAAAATCCACGTTTAAAGGCCTCGACATATCTGTGAAAAATTCTTTAAAAAATCCACGTTTAAAGGCCTCGACATATCTGTGAAAAATTCTTTAAAAAATCCACGTTTAAAGGCCTCGACATATCTGTGAAAAATTCTTTAAAAAATCCACGTTTAAAGGCCTCGACATATCTGTGAAAAATTCTTTAAAAAATCCACGTTTAAATGCCTTTGGAGACCTCTAAAAAATTCTTTAAAAAATCCACGTTTAAATGCCTTTGGAGATCTCTAAAAAATTCTTTAAAAAATCCACGTTTAAAGGCCTCGACATATCTGTGAAAAATTCTTTAAAAAATCCACGTTTAAATGCCTTTGGAGACCTCTAAAAAATTCTTTAAAAAATCCACGTTTAAATGCCTTTGGAGATCTCTAAAAAATTCTTTAAAAAATCCACGTTTAAATGCCTTTGGAGACCTCTAAAAAATTCTTTAAAAAATCCACGTTTAAATGCATTTGGAGATCTCTGAAAAATTCTTTAAAAAATCCACGTTTGAGAGCCTTTGGAGATCTCTGAAAATTTCTTTAAAAAATCCACGTTTGAGAGCCTTTGGAGATCTCTGAAAATTTCTTTAAAAAATCCACGTTTTAAGGCCTTTGGAGAACTCTGAAAATTTCTTTAAAAAATCATCGTTTAAAGGC
>NW_026712311.1:2123002-2548002 GCF_030504385.1 Musca domestica | reverse complement strand
GACTTAAAGAGATCTTTGAAATTTTTTTTTAAAAATTCTGGTTTGAAGACATAAAAAGACCAGGAAGACTAAAAAAATAAAGAGGTCTTTGATTTTTTTAAATCCTGGTTAGAAGACTTAAAGAGGTCTTTGAAAAATTCTTTAAAGAATCCACGTTTTAAGGTCTTTTAGGATCTCCAAAACATTCTTTAAAAAATCCACATTTTAAGGTCTTTTAGGATCTCAAAAACATTCTTTAAAGAATCCACGTTTTAAGGTCTTTTAGGATCTCCAAAACATTCTTTAAAAAATCCACATTTTAAGGTCTTTTAGGATCTCCAAAACATTCTTTAAAAAATCCACGTTTTAAGGTCTTCCAGGATTTTCAAAAAATTCTTTAAAAAATCCACGTTTTAAGGACTTTTGGGATCTCCAAAAAATTCTTTAAAAAATCCACGTTTTAAGGTCTTCTAGGATTTTCAAAAAATTCTTTAAAAAATCCACTTTTTAAGGTCTTTTAGGATCTCCAAAAAATTCTTTAAAAAATCCACGTTTTAAGGTCTTTTAGGATCTCCAAAAAATTCTTTGAAAAAATCCACGTTTTAAGGTCTTTTAGGATCTCCAAAAAATTCTTTAAAAAAGTCCGCGTTTGAAGCTCTTAATTAGTCTCTTTGAAAAGTTCTTTAAAAATTCAGGTTTTAAGGCCTTTATGAGTCTCTAAAAAATTCTTTAAAAAATCCACGTTTGAAGGTCTCAATGAGTGCCCAAAAATTTGTTTAAAAAGTCCAGTTTTGAATGACTTAATGAGATCTGATTTTTTTTTTAATATAGGTTTGAAGAATTAAAGAGGTCTTTGAAAAATCCTTTAAAAACATCACGTTTTAAGGTTTTTGAGGATATCTGAAAGAAAATCTTAAAAAAATCCAAGTTTATATGTGCCTCGCCATATCTTTGGGAAATTTCTTAAAAAATCTACGTTTGAATGCCTTTGGGGATATCCAAAAAAAAATTAAAAAAAAAAAACATAGATTTGAAGACTGGAAAAGGTTTTAAAATTTTTTTTAAAAAATCCAGGTTTGGAGAACTTAATTAGTGCGCGAAAAATTATTTTAAAAATACAGTTTTGAAGAACTTAAGGAGTATCTAATTTTGTTTTAATATAGGTTTGAAGACATAAAGAGGTCTTTGAAACATTCTTTAAAAAATCCACGTTTTAAGATCTTTGATGATCTCTGAAAATTTTTTAAAAAATTCAAGTTTATATGTGCCTCGCCATATCTCTGAAAAATTCCTTAAAAAATTCTCGTTTGAAGGAGTTTGGGAATATCAAAAAAAAATCTTTAAAAAATCAAAAAAATAGGTTTGGAGACTTAAAGAGGTCCTTAAAAATTCTTTGAGGTGGGGGAGGTACCAGAAGTACTGCGCCGATATTGCCCATCTCTGAACCCGAGATAAATTGGATAATAATATTACGATGCATGAAGTTTGGATCAAATCGGATACTCCCTTCGAGAGTTATCGTACGCACCAGCCAGACGGACGGACTTCGCTAAATTGACTCAAAATGTCCTGAAACAAATTTGGTTCAAAGCCATTATTTCGATGAGGCACGTTTTGGCCCCGCTCTAGCCTTATGGCTGATGCTTTAAAAATTTATTCTTCAATTATTCATGAATATTTTTTCCTCAATTTATTTTAAGTTTTTTTGAGTTTTTTTCTTAATTTTTATTCCCTACCAAAATTTTCAAATCCAAAATTATAAAAAAAAACATTTGGTTACACTAATTTGTTCCCAAATTTGCTGTGGCTTAATTGTTTATGCCCAATTCAATTTAATTCGCTTTCGCCAAACCCAAACCCAAGAAAAAAACAAAAAACCGTAAAACTAACCAGTTGGAGTTCTTGAAAAAAATGTTTCCCAATTTTTAAAGAGTCTCTAATGCGGCTTTTTATCTTTTCTTGATTGCCGATAATTTCAAAACGTAAATAATTGATTTTAATTGTTTAAAAAAAAAATAATAATAATAAAAGGCCCCAGGGTGAATATTTTCTGGCACCAAGCATTTGGCTGAAGTGCAAATTAAATGTTCTTAAGAGATTTATGAAAAAAAATATATAAACACCGTTAACAAAAATTGCTTCTAAAGAAAGGGGAAGAAATTTTTTAGTTTAAATTTTTTGGGATATTTTATTTTATCATGAAATTATGAAACTTCCAGTTTCCTTGTGAATAATTTACATAATTTCCATTGCGATAATCAAAATAATCCTTTGACACAACTCAATATTCTTAAGAGAAATATATAAATATTTTTTAAAAAATCCACGCCTCTGATAGTCCTTGGAAAAAATATTTTTTTAAAAAAACTATGCCTCTCCATTTCTTGAAAAAAATATTTTTTAAAAAATTTATGCGTCCATTTCTTGAAAAAATATTTTTTAAAAAATCCATTCCTCTCCATTTCTTGAAAAAAATATTATTTAAAAAATCTATACCTCTCCATTTCTTGAAAAAATATTTTTTAAAAAATCTATGCCTCTCCATTCTTGAAAAAAATATTTTTTAAAAAATCTATGCCTCTCCATATCTTGAAAAAAATATTTTTTAAAAAATCTATGCCTCTCCATTTCTTGAAAAACTATTTTTTAAAAAAATCTATGCCTCTCCATTTCTTGAAAAAATACTTTTTAAAAAATCCACGCCTCTGTTGGTTGTTTGAATTTTTTTTTTTAAATCCACGCCTCAGTTGGTTGTTTAAAAAAATATTTTTTAAAAAATCCCCACCTCTGTTGGTTGTTTGAAAAAATATTTTTTAAAAAAAAACCCCTGTTGTTCCTTTGAAAAAATATTTTTTAAAAAATCCACGCCTCTGTTGGTTGTTTGAAATTTTTTTTTAAAATCCACGCCTCAGTTGGTTGTTTAAAAAAATATTTTTTAAAAAATCCACACCTCTGTTGGTTGTTTGGAAAAATATTTTTTAAAAAAAAAAACCCCTGTTGTTCCTTTGAAAAAATATTTTTTAAAAAATCCACGCCTCTGTTGTTCCTTTGAAAAAATTTTTTTTTAAAAATTCCAAGCCTCTGTTGGTTGTTGAAAAAAAAATATTCTTCAAAAATCCATGCCTCTGTTGGTTGTTGAAAAAAATATTCTTCAAAAAATCCACAAGTCTGTTGTTGCTTTGAAAAAATATTTTTTAAAAAATCCACAAGTCTGTTGTTGCTTTGAAAAAATATTTTTTAAAAAATCCACGCCGTTGTTGGTTCCTTGAAAAAATATTTTTTAAAAAATCCACGCCGTTGTTGGTTCCTTGAAAAAATATTTTTTATAAAATCCACGCCGTTGTTGGTTCCTTGAAAAAATATTTTTTAAAAAATCCACGCCGTTGTTGGTTCCTTGAAAAAAAAATTTATAAAAAATCCACGCCTCTATTGGTTATTGAAAAAAAAAAAATATTCTTCAAAAATCCATGCCTCTGTTGGTTGTTGGAAAAAATACTCTCTAAAAAATTTACGCCTCTGTTGGTTGTTGAAAAAAATATTCATCAAAAAATCCACGCCTCTGTTGTTGCTTTGAAAAAATATTTTTTAAAAAATCCACGCCGTTGTTGGTACCTTGAAAAAATATTTTTTAAAAAATCCACGCCTCTAACGGTTTTTTGAAAAATATTTTTTAAAACATCCACGCCTCTGTTGTTGCTTTGAAAAAATATATTTTTAAATATTCACGCCTCTGTTGGCTGTTTGAAAAAATATTTTTTAAAAAATTCACGCCTCTGTTGTCCCTTTAAAAAATATTTATTTAAAAAATCCACATAATAATGAGATAATCAAAATAAACCTTTGCCTCGCAACAACATTTCCTGAATGCGCCAAAAAAAACACTGCCCATATCCTATACATATTTATTAGGGAGACATTAAAATTTATAACACTTTTACTGCTACTCCTCCCTCCCCGGGGTAAATTGTGGCCACAAATTGTGTGCCCTAACGAAAAACATTTACTTCCTTCACGTTTGTTGCTTAAGTCTTTTGTTTGCCTTCGAAGCAAATTTGCATACGACCAACTATTGTTGTGATCCCTTTCATTTTTACTCTCTCTCTCTCTTTCCTCTCCCTCGTCGTCATCTTCTCCCATTGCAATAAGGAAAAAGAGACACACAGACATTCGATTGATAATGCCTCACCGCTATTAAACTGTAAATTGCAATAACAAAAAGTAACAACATTTGCATGCTGCAACTAAAAATGAAATGAAATCAAATGGAAAAAATCTATAACAATTTTTGTGGTTGTTGTTGTTCAGTTTGCCATGGCATAAATTATTAATTCTATGGGCGGCACGCTTATGACCCTTTAAGTTCAAAAACGTGGCAAGAGGAAACATGCACACACACACACCGACACCAACACACATATACTCATATTCACAATGAAAAAACTTAAAATCTAACAGCAAAAAATATCTTGAAAAAATAGAAAATTTATGTTTTTCGATGAAGGGGGTGTGAGCTAAACTCACCCTCCTCCCCCTATGAACTGAAAACTCTTTTGTCTTTGCATCTAACCCCTCACCGAAATTAATCATGTTTTTATTACTCATTTTATTTTTTGTCTGCCAATAAATCATTTTATGTTGTTAATTTCTTGACTCTTAGTTAAATATTTAAACAAATTTAATGCCTCACTTGGCCAGGCGGCTATGAATCTTTTGTTTTCGTTAATTTTATTTAGCAAAACCAAACAAATTGTTAGGTGTTTAGTTTTTTTAGATGGTAATTTATGCTCAATAATTTATTTGTAAGTTAGATTTATTAATACAAATCCACGCCTCTGTTGTTGTTTTATAAAAATTATTTTTAAAAAATACATGCCTCGGTTGTTCCTTTGAAAAAATATTTTTTAAAGATATCCACGCCTCTGTTGTTCCTTTGAAAAAATATTTTTTAGAAAATCCCAAGCCTCTGTTGACTGTTTAGAAAAATATTTTAAAAAAATCCACGCCTCTGTTGTTGCTTTGAAAAAATATTTTTTAAAAAAATCCACGCCTCTGTTGGTTGTTGAAAAAAATATTCTTTAAAAAATCCACGCCTCTGTTTGCTGTTGAAAAATTATTTTTTTAAAAGTCCACGTGTTTAGCTCTTTTGTAGCTAAACTTTTAACGGCTTGTCGAACCAGGAAGAAATCGTCGAAAACGTATGTATGTTTTACGGTAAGTATGTGTGTGACTTGTTGAATATGTCTATTTAATCCATTATTTTTTTTTATTAATTAAAAAATAAAAAAACATACGAATATCTTGCTAATGCAATTAAATTACTTGTTGTTGACAGATAAATTAATAAAAAAAAATGTATGTTTTTTGCTATTGTAGTTGTTATCTCTTCAAGAAGTATTCTTCGGATAAAATGCTTTGTTATGTTTTTGGTGGGTACTTTATTAAAGTGATTATTTATTTGAGATAGAGATTTTGGAGATTTGTGTCTGTTTTTTCTCGAACACGTTTTTTGAGACACCCTAAGAATGGTGTTGGTTAAAATCTTGATAATATTTTGATGTGATTTTTTTTTTTGCTTATTTTTTTTTTAGAAATTATGAAAAGGGCTAGAACCAAATTTTTTTTAATACAAAATTTTTGTGAATTTGCAGACCCTTTTGAATTTGTCAGAATTTTAAATTTGAGAAAAAAAAATAAAAAATGAACAGTTAATATTTAGCCTCTTTGAATTTTACAAAAAATACGGGGGTGTTGCCACAGCCATTGTCTCATCGACTAACTGCCAGACTGTTCATTCAACCTGCATTCAAAATGCATGCTGTCACAACAGCACCCCGCCCACATGCCAAATTTCCCACCACCACCAACGACTCAAAAAAATGTGAAAAATAAAAAACAGAAATAATTTTCAACTAAACTTGTCACTTTGTCGACTTAAATATATTAATAAGAAAAGAAAACAAAATAAAATAAAAAATAATAATTAAATAATTACAAACATTTATTTATAGTCCATTACATTATCAGATTTTACTGTAGAGTTTTACATCTCGAATGAGATAATGTGGTTACCTCCCAAATGCGGAAGCCTGACAGACATTTATGGGGACCCGCTACCAAGTTGGGAGAAGCTGTAAACAAAAACGCCTACCATGGGTCAGAAGACAACAACAACAAAAAAATACGGTTGTAAAAATAATTTTAAATAAAAATATCATTTGAGTTCTGAAACAAAAATAAAATTGATTTTTTAAAAATTATTGTTTTAAGGAGACATTTTTAAAAAAATATTTTTTCAACAACCGACAGAGGCGTGGATTTTTTAAAGAATATTTTTTCAACAACCAACAGAGGCTTGAATTTTTTGAAAAATATTTTTCAAAGGAACAACTAGGCGTGGATTTTTAAAAAATATTTTTCAAAGGAACAACTAGGCGTGGATTTTTAAAAAATATTTTTTCCACAACCAATAAATGCGTGGATTTTTTAAAGAATATTTTTTTCAACAACCAACAGAGGCGTGGATTTTTGAAAGAATATTTTTTTCAACAACCAAAAGAGGCGTGGATTTTTTAAAAAATATTTTTTCCACAACCAATAAATGCGTGGATTTTTTAAAGAATATTTTTTTTCAAGAACCAACAGAGGCGTGGATTTTTTAAAGAATATTTTTTTCAACAACCAACAGAGGCGTGGATTTTTTAAAGAATAGTTTTTACAACAACCAACAGAGGCGTGGATTTTTTAAAGAATATTTTTTCAAAAGACAAACAGAGGCGTGGATTTTTTAAAAAATATTTTTTTAAAGGACAAACAGAGGCGTGGATTTTTTAAAGAATATTTTTTTCAACAACCAACAGAGGCGTGGATTTTTTAAAAAATATTTTTTCAAAAGACAAACAGAGGCGTGGATTTTTTAAAAAATATTTTTTCAAAATACAAACAGAGGCGTGGATTTTTTAAAAAATATTTTTTTAAAGGACAAACAGAGGCGTGGATTTTTAAAAAATATTTTTTTAAAGGACAAACAGAGGCGTGGATTTTTTAAAAAATATTTTTTCAAAATACAAACAGAGGCGTGGATTTTTTAAAAAATATTTTTTCAAAATACAAACAGAGGCGTGGATTTTTTAAAAAATATTTTTTTAAAGGACAAACAGAGGCGTGGATTTTTAAAAAATATTTTTTTAAAGGACAAACAGAGGCGTGGATTTTTTAAAAAATATTTTTTCCAAGGACCATCAGAGTCGTGGATTTTTTAAAAAATATTTTTTCCAAGGACCATCAGAGACGTGGATTTTTTAAAAAATATTTTTTCAGAGACGTGGATTTTTTAAAAAATATTTTTTCCAAGGACCATCAGAGACGTTGATTTTTTTAAAAATATTTTTTCCAAGGACCATCAAAGACGTGGATTTTTTAAAAAATATTTTTTCCAAGGACCATCAGAGACGTGGATTTTTTAAAAAATATTTTTTCCAAGGACCATCAGAGACGTGGATTTTTTAAAAAATATTTTTTCCAAGGACCATCATAGACGTGGATTTTTTAAAAAATATTTTTCCAAGGACCCTCAGAGACGCGGATTTTTTAAAAAATATTTTTTCCAAGGACCATCAGAGGCGTGGATTTTTTAAAAAATATTTTTCAAAGGACCAACCAATGAACAACCCAATAATCCGCCTCTTTTTAATTTTCAACCTCATTAACTGGCTTCATCCAATTAATGATGACTGCATAACCATCCAATGAAAATAAATAACACCCTCCTTTTTTGAATTTTGGTAATTGATGAAGTATTCGCGTGTTTCCCATCAATTTGCACTATGAAATTTAAATATTGATCAAGGTCACCTGAATACTGAAGAAACCTGGTTATTTAAATATTCAAAAAACCCCATATTAAATATGGTTTGATAAACAAGATCTAATTCGGTTTCATTCGTTTTCAATATTTCATTCAATATTCCATTTGCCAATGACCCTAAATTATCCATACAGGAGGGATTCGATCGACACCCTGCAATTTATAAAACAACAGCATGTGGTCATCGATGGGATTAACCATAGCAAAATCTATGAAAAATGATTAGTGATTTTCAACAAACAATGGCCTGCATATGCCAAACAAATTCGACACTTCAACAAATTTTGAGGTGCAAATGTTTTGGAGGTGCAATGAAACAAAAGAAAGAAATTATTTATGGCCACTGTTTCTCTTTTGGGGTGCCTCAATTGAACTCCAATTGAGAAATCAAGCACTTGACCATGTACAGACACACACTCGCATGCTCGCACACACATATGCTAATTACAATGCAATAAACAATATGATAAACATTAATTATGCCAAACTTTATAATCAGCATAAAACAATTAAGCTTCAGTTGAACAATCGAGGAGATAGCTGTGGTAAATCAAAGTTTGTGTCTTAAGTCTTTTGTTTTGCAACAAACATTTAACATTGAATTGAAGGGGGTTTCAAAGGTGCGAATGCATATCAAAATACGAATAATAAAATTTTTCAATATTCACGTCATTTAGACACCAAAAAATAAAAATAAATAAAAAATATTTTTTTAAAATCAGCACCTCAGATGGTCATTGAAAAATATTTTTTTAAAAACCAAGTCTCTGTTGGTCCTTTGAAAAAATATTTTTTAAGAAATCCACGCTTCCATTGTTCCTTTGAAAAATATTTTTTAAGAAATCCACGCTTCCATTAGTCCTTTGAAAAAATATTTTTTTAAAAAATCCACGCCTCTGTTGGCGGTTTAAAAAATATTCTTTAAAAAATCCACGCCTCTGTTGGTGGTTTAAAAAAATATTTTTTAAAAAATCCACGCCTCTGTTGGTGGTTTAAAAAAATATTTTTTAAAAAATCCACGCATCCATTAGTCCTTTGAAAAATATTTTTTAAAAAATCCGCGCCTCCATTAGTCCTTTGGGAAATATTTTTTTTTTAAATCCACGCATCCGTTGTTTCTTTGAAAAATATTTTTTCTTAAAATCCACGCATCCGTCATTTCTTTGAAAAATAGTTTTTCTTAAAATCCACGCATGCGTCATTTCTTTGAAAATATTTTTATTTAAATCCACGCATCCGTCATTTCTTTGAAAATTATTTTTTCTTAAAATCCACGCATCCGCCATTTCTTTGAAAATATTTTTATTTAAATCCACGCATCCGTTGTTTCTTTGAAAAATATTTTTTTTTAATCCAGGCATCTGTTGTTTCTTTGAAAAATATATATTTTTTTTTAAATCCACACATCCATTGTTTCTTTAAAAATGATTTTTAAAAAAACCACGCCTCTGTTGTTTCTTTGAAAAAATATTTTTTAAAAAAACCACGCCTCTGTTGTTTCTTTGAAAAAATATTTTTTAAAAAAACCACGCCTCTGTTGTTTCTTTCAAAAAATATTTTTTAAAAAAACCACGCCTCTGTTGTTTCTTTGAAAAAATATTTTTTAAAAAATCCACGCCTCTGTTGTTCCTTTAAAAAAATATTTTTTAAAAAATCCACGCATCTGTTGTTCCTTTGAAAAATATTTTTTAAAAAATCCACTCTTACATTATTCCTTTTTAAAAATATTATTTTAAAAAATCCCCGCCTGTCAGTCCTTTGAAAAAAATATTTTTTAAAAAACTCACGCCTCAATTATTCCTTTGAAAAAATATTTTTTAAAAAACTCACGCCTCAATTATTCCTTTGAAAAAATATTTTTTAAAAAATCTACGCCTCCATTATTCCTTTGAAAAAATATTTTTTAAAAAATTCACGCCTCCATTATTCCTTTTAAAAATATTTTTTAAAAAATCCACGCCTCAATTATTCCTTTGAAACAATATTTTTTAAAAAATCCACGCCTCCATATTTCCTTTGAAAAAAATATTTTTTAAAAATCCACGCCTCCATATTTCCTTTGAAAAATATTTTTTTAAAAAATCTACGCCTCAATTATTCCTTTGAAAAAATATTTTTTAAAAAACTCACGCCACCATTATTCCTTTGAAAAAATATTTTTTAAAAATAGTCATTTGAAAAAATATTTTTAAATAATCCACGCCTCCATTAGTCCTTTGAAAATATATTTTTCAAAAAATCCACGCCTATGCTGATTCTTAAAAAATATTTTTTGAAAAATCCCTGCCTTGAGATACTTTAAAAATATATTTATTAAAAAATCCCTGCCTTTAGATCCTTTGAAAAAAATATTTTTTTAAAAAATCCAAGCCTCTGTTGTCCCTTTGAAAATAAAAAATATTTTTTTTTTAAATCCACGCCTCTGTTGTCCCTTTGAAAAATATTTTTCTTAAAAAATTTGCGCAAATTATTCCTTTAAAAAATATTTTTTTTTTAAAAATCCACGCCTCTGTTGTTCCTTTGAAAAAAATATTTTTTAAAAAATCCCCGCCTCTGTTGTTCCTTTGAAAAAATATTTTTTTAAAAATGCCCGCCTCTGTTGTTCCTTTGGAAAAATATTTTTTTTTAAATCCACGCCTCTGTTGTTCCTTTGAAAAAATATTTTTTAAAAAATCCACGCCTCTGTTGGTGGTTTAAAAATATATTTTATAAAAAATCCACGCCTCTGTTGTTGCTTTGAAAAATATATTTTTTTAAAAATCCACGCCTCTGTTGTCCCTTTGAAAATAAAAAAATATTTTTTTTAAATCCACCCCTCTGTTGTTCCTTTGAAAATATATTTTTTAAAAAATCTGCATAATTTATATGTCTGTCTTCTTCTTCTCTAGAATTGGTGCCAAAATGTCTGGCTTTTGACATCGAATTAACTTTTAGCAGCATCACTTAGCCATTGGCTGCCAGAGTTCAGTTGAAGATTTATTTTTTTTCGGTTTGTCTAACGAAAATTTATAAATAATTTATAGATGACATAAATAATGAAATTTGCCATACCAACAACAACAACAACTACACAACCTATCATACCACACACATAAAAATAATTACGTTTATATTAACATCAACACCTTTGGAAATGGATTTGGTTTCTCGGAGTTGATTTTTTTTTTTAAAGGTGCAGCCTGAGATTCAATTTGCAGGCATCTGCTTTTGGGTTATTTTCAAAATGTTTGCGTTTGAAACTCAAGTTAGAAGAAGTCAACGAAGAAAAAAATCGTAACGCATAAAACTCATCTAAAACTACAGCCCGAGATAGACACTTCCCACATAAAAATGTAAATTAAGTTTTTTAGAAAAAAAAAATCCAAACACCAAACTTTGGAAGTTGTTTTTTTATTGCTGTTGGTGTTTTTAATTTTTTTTTGTTTTTTTTTTTTTTTTGTTTCTATGAAAATGTTTATATAGTTAGTTAATTGTGTTGTATATTTAATATAGCAAAAACTGTGTTGGGTGTTTCGCTGGAAATTTGAAACAATGTTGTGGCAATGACGTCCATTCAAACGAAAGACTTAAGACACAAACATGTGTTGTCTGCTTTTGGTGTTCCCCCTATGTGGGGGAGGTACCAGAAGCAATGGTCCGATCTCTACCATTTTCATAACAGATCTTGTGATGATAGAAGCATTGAGATGTGCCAAGTCTGAATGGAATCGAATGTTAATTTCAACTTTTTTTGAGCTTCATGGATATTTAAAATTTTGACTCTTTGTGGGGGAGGTACCAGAAGGAGTGAACCGATATATTCCATCTTTACACCAGATCTTGGGATAATAAGAATATAGTGATGTGGGAAATTTGAAGACAATAGGACTCTTACATCACATTTTGTAAGAGTTATAAATATTCAAAATTTTGACACTTTGTGGGGGAGGTACTTTAGGGAGTGGACCTATATTGTCGATTTTCGCACCTGACTTAACATTGATGCAAATATTAAGATTTGCCAAGTTGGAGCAAAATCGGATTATCGTTTCTCTTTCTGTGCAAAAAATATATTTCTTGAAAATTTCGACCTTTTGTGGGGGAGGCACCAGAAGGAGTGGACCAATATTACCCATCTCTGAACTCGATCTAATTTTGATAATAATATTACGATGTGCCAAGTTTGGACCAAATCGGATACTCCCTTCGAGAGTAATCGGGCGCACTAGCAAGTCAGACTGACATACGACTCCAAATGCCCTGAAACGGATTTGGTCTAAAGAGACCTAGGGTCAAAAACCTGTAGCCATATGACTGAGTGTATAAAAATCCAAAATTATGGATCCTTGAAAAAATTTATTTTAAATACCACAATTATTGCTCTGCTGGTCCCTGAAAAAAATTATTTAAAATCCACGATTATTGATATGTTGGTCCTTGAAAAAATTTATTTAAAAAATCCAAGATTATTGGTCTGTCGGTCCTTGAAAAAAATTATTTAAAAAATCCACGATTATTGGTCTGTTGGTCCTAGAAAAAATTTATTTAAAAAATCAACGATTATTGGTTTGTTGGTACTTAAAAAATTTATTTAAAAACTCCACGATTGGTCTGTTGGTACTTAAAAAATTTATTTAAAAACTCCACGATTGGTCTGTTGGTCCTTGAAAAAATTTATTTAAAAAATCCACGATTATTGGTCTGTTGGTCTTTGAAAAAATGTATTTAAAAAATCCACGATTATTGGTCTGTTGGTCCTTGAAAAAATTTATTTAAAAAATCCACGATGATTGGTCTGTTGGTCCTTGAAAAAATTTATTTAAAAAATCCACGATTATTATTCAGTTGGGCCTTGAAAAAATTTATTTAAAAAATCCACGATTATTGGTCTGTTGATCCTTGAAAAAAAAATTATTTAAAAAATCCAAGATTATTGGTTTGTTGGTCCTCAAAAAAAAATTATTTAAAAAATCCAAGATTATTGGTTTGTTGGTCCTTAAAAAAATTATTTAAAAAATCCAAGATTATTGGTTTGTTGGTCCTTGAAAAAATTTATTTAAAAAATCCACGATTATTGATCTGTTGGTCCTTGAAAAATTTTATTTAAAAATCCACGATTATGGCTCTGTTGGTTCTTGAAAAAATTTATTTAAAAAATCCACGATTATTGGTCTGTTGGTCCTTGAAAAAATTTATTTAAAAAGCCACGATTATTGGTCTGTTGGTCCTTGAAAAAATTTATTTAAAAAATCCACGCTTATTTGTCTGTTGGTCCCTGAAAAAAATTATTTAAAAAAATCCACGATTATTGGTCTGTTGGTCCTTAAGAAAAATCTATTTTAAAAATCCACGTTTATTGCTCTCTTGGTCCTTGAAAAAATTTATTTAAAAAATCCACGATTATTGGTCCTTGAAAAAAATTATTTAAAAAATCCACGATTATTGGTCCTTGAAAAAAATTATTTAAAAAATCCACGATTATTGGTCCTTGAAAAAATTTATTTAAAAAATCCACGATTATTGGTCCTTGAATTTTTTTTTTTTAAATCCACCATTATTGGTTGTTGGCCCTTAAAAAAATTACTTAAAAAATCAACGATTATTGGTCTGTTAGTTCTTGAAAAAATTTATTTAAAAAATCCATGTTTATTGTTGGTCCTGGAACAATTTCTTTTAAAAAATCCAAGATTATTGGTCTTTTGGTCCTTGAAAAAATTTATTTAAAAAATCAACGATTATTGGTCTGTTGATCCTTGAAACAATTTATTTAAAAATCCACGATTATTGATCTGTTGGCCCTTGAAAAAAATATTTTTAAAAAATCGATTGGTCTATACAAAAATTTATTTTAAAAATCCTCGATTAGTGATCTCTTCGTCCTTGAAAAATGTATTTAAAAAATCATCGATTAGTGATCTCTTCGTCCTTGAAAAATGTATTTAAAAAATCCTCGATTAGTGATCTCTTCTTTATTTAGAAAAATCCACGATTATTGGTCTGTTGGTCCTTGAAAAAATTTATTTAAAACATCCACGATTGTTGGTCTGTTAGTCCTTGAAAAAATTTATTAAAAAAATCCACGTTTATTAACCTGTTGCTCCTTGAAAAAATTTATTTAAAAAATCAAGGATTATTGGTCTGTTGGTCCTTGAAAAAATTTATTTAAAAAATCCACGTTTATTGCTGTTTTGGTCCTTGAATAAAAATTATTTAAAAAATCCACGATTATTGGTCTGTTGGTCCTTGAATAAAAATTATTTAAAAAATCCACGATTATTGGTCTGTTGGTCCTTCAGAAAAATCTATTCAAAAATCCACGATTATTGGTCTGTTGGTCCTTGAGAAAAATCTATTTAAAAATCCACGATTATTGGTCTGTTGGTCCTTCAGAAAAATCTATTCAAAAATCCACGATTATTGGTCTGTTGTTCCTTGAGAAAAATCTATTTAAAAATCCACGATTATTGGTCTGTTGGTCCTTGAAAATTTTCTATTTAAAAAATCCACGATTATTGGTCTGTTGCTCGTTGAAAAAATTTATTTAAAAAATCCACGTTTATTGCTCTCTTGATCCTTGAATAAAAATTATTTAAAAAATCCACGATTATTGGTGTGCTGGTCCTTGAAAAATTTATTTAAAAAATCCACGAATATTTGTTTTTTGGTTCTTGAAAAAATTTATTTAAAAAATCCACGATTATTGGTCTGTTAGTCCTTGAAAAAATTTATTTAAAAACTCCACAATTATTGGTCTATTGGTCCTAGAAAAAATTCATTTCAAAAATCCACGATTATTGGTTTTTTGTTCCTTGAAAAAATTTATTTAAAAACTCCACGATTGTTGGTCTGTTGGTCCTTGAAAACAATTAATTTAAAAATTCCACGTTTGTTGCTCTCTTGGTCCTTGAAAACATTTATTTAAAATATCCACCATTATTAGTCTGTTGGTCCTTGAAAACAATTAATTTAAAAAATCCACGATTATTGGTCTGTTAGTCCTTGAAAAAATTTATTTAAAAACTCCACAATTATTAGTCTGTTGGTCCTTGAAAACAATTAATTTAAAAAATCCACGATTATTGGTCTGTTGGTCCTTGAAAAAATTTATTTAAAAAATCCACGATTATTGGTCTGTTGGTCCTTGAAAAAATTTATTTAAAAATCCACGATTATTGGTCTGTTGGTCCTTGAAAAAATTTATTTAAAAAATCCACGACTATTTGTCTGTTGGTCCTTGAAAAAATTTATTTAAAAATCCAGGATCATTGGTCTGTTGTTGCTTGAAAAAAAAAAAATATTTAAAAAATCCACGATTATTGGTCTTTTGGTCCTTGAAAAAATTTATTTAAAAAATCCACGAATATTAATCTGTTGGTCCTTGAAAAAATTTATTTAAAAAATCCACGATTATTGGTCCTTGAAAAAATTCAAATCCACGATTATTGATCCTTAAGAAAAATCTATTTTAAAAATCCACGATTATTGGTCTGTTGGTCCTTGAAAAAAATTATTTAAAAAATCCACGATTATTGGTCTGTTGGTCCTTGAAAAAATTTATTTAAAAAATCCACGATTATTGGTCTGTTGGTCCTTGAAAAAATTTATTTAAAAAATCCACGATTATTGGTCTGTTGGTCCTTGAAAAAATTTATTTAAAAAATCCACGAATATTGGTCTGTTGGTCCTTGAAAAAATTTATTTAAAAAATCCTCGATTATTGGTCTGTTGGTCCTTGAAACAATTTATTTAAAAAATCCTCGGTTAGTGGTCTGTTCGTTTTTGAAAAAAATTATTTAAAAAATCATCGATTAGTGGTCTCTTCGTCCTTGAAAAATTTATTCAAAAATTCAACGATTATTGCTCTGTTGGTCCTTGAAAAAAATATTTAAAAAATCCTCTATTTTGGATTTGTTGGACCTTAAAAAAACTATTTAACAAATTCTCAATTATGTCCAACAAAAATCCAGGATTATAGATTTAATGATCCTTGAATAAAACTTTGCTGTTTAAATAAAGTTCTGAATATTAAAGTTCTGAAACTTAAAATATGAACAATTTTTTAAATATTTTTTCAGTATTAAAAAAATCTGAATATTTAAAAAAAAATTTGAATATTTTTTTAAAAAAAATCTGAATATTTTTTTAAAAAAAATCTGAATATTTTTTAAAATCCAAATCACTTTTATCCACTATTTGTAATATGCTGGTTTTAAATCATTGCTCTTTTTGTTGTTGTTTTTTTTTTTAATTGTTATCAATTCTTGGCACCCATTTTGATTGCTCTTTTGGCAAATCCAGCACGACAACATGATTTATTTTTTGACCTTGAATTCCAGATCGGGGGTAAAAATCGTTACAAATTCGGAAAAAAAGAACGGTGGCGCTGGTGGTGATTTGTTGAAACAAAAATCGAAAAAATTGGCAAACATTTGACGTTTCATTTCCCATAAATCTTTGGTCGTCTCTGCCTCAACGATTATTAATCTAAGCTGTTTCTTTGAAACATAAATTATATTTTTTTGGCGACATGTTTACACACCTCGCTGGAGTAGGAATTGAATTCGTTATTTGAATCTGGGTAATCTAAAGTGGTGTCATGACGGACACACCCCGCCCGTAAATCATCTTCGTTTGGCAAGGGGGTGCTGTAATTGTTTTGATAGCAATAAATTTGTGGATAAATTGAAGCATGCTCAAACGTGATTCTAAGACATTGGAGTCTGATGTTTTCTCTCAAAGCTAAGAGGATGTGGATGGTGTCTTTGACAATTATTATTTTTTTTAGCTTTGGTTTCTTGTAAAAACAACCAAAAACCTTCAACTTGTCATTTGAAAGTGTTTTGTCATGTCACGATTTTTACATCTCCAACGTTTGGAGAGGAGAACTCCGGGATGACTTTGCAAAATGATGTTTTTTGTTTAGACAGTGTTACATACGCAACAAAATGGAATGACATAGACACAAACATGAGTGCCAATGACAACTCTCAACATGAAAAAATAATAAAAAAATTAATTGAAAAAAAAAATTTCAGTTCTTAAGTCGTTTGTTCTTTGGACAGTGAATTCAAAGGGAATTTCATGGGACCACAAAAAAAAAAATAAATAAAGAGGCAGAAACTCACACATTGAAATTAAAGAGTTGAAAAAAGTTTGCTTCTTAAGTCTTTTGTTTTTTGAAACAGTGAAGCCAAAGGGAATTTCCCAGGACAACAGGAGACAAAAACAAAAAAGAGTGATAGTGATTCACACATGAGTAGTACTCTCTCCAATCTCTCAGCAAAGTAATAAAAAAATAGTGGAAAAAGAAGTTTGTTTCTTAAGTCTTTTGTTTTTTCAATAGTAAAGCCAAAGGGAATTTGATGAGACAATTTGAGATAAGTGTAACATAGAGTGAAGAGAACTCAAAGATGAGTACCAATGTCTCTCTCAGCTAAGAAAAAAAGTTTGCTTCTTAAGTCCTTTGTTTTGCTACAATGGAGTCAAAAGGACCTTCCTACGACAACAGGAGACAAGAACAAAATAGAGAGACAGGAATTCAAACATGAGTACCCATCTTTCCAATTTCTCGGCAAAGAAATAAAAAATAGTGGAAGAAGAAGTTTGGTTCTTAAGTCTTTTGTTTTTGAACAGTGAAGCCAAAGGGAATTTCATGAGACACCATGAGATGAGAGTAACATAGAGTGAAGAGAACTCAAATATGAGTACCAAATGATATCTCTCAGCAAAGAATTTAAAAAAGAGAATAAAAAATAGTGGAAATAAAGTTTGGTTCTTAAGTGTTTTGTTTTGCCGCAATGGAGTCATAGAGAATCATTGGTCTGTTGGTCCTTGAAAAAATTTAAAAATCCACAATTAAAACCTTGGTGATCCTTGAACAATCTATTGAAAAAATCCCCGATTATTGGTCCTTGAAAAAAAAATATTTTAAAAATCCACGTATAATTTATTTTTTATCTCTTTTTTAAATGCAAATCCCTTCAGACCACTGTCCACTTCAAAAAAATCAAAAGGGGCTCTGCTTAACTTTTTTCGCTTTCTTAATGTAATTAATGTTTATTTTGATGTTGTGGTTGCTGTTGCCAGTCTAGCCAAAAGTTCTCGAGTTCAGCTTCTTCTCCGTGAAGACAATCCGCAAACAACATGTGTCAGTAACAATCATCAAAAATATGATGTCTACACTTGAGGTGTTATTAAAACATGTGGCGTAATAAAAAAACAAAGATAAGAACAATAACAACAAAGAACAAAACTTCCGCGTAACAAAATGTGTTGTGGTTATATAACGAAAAAAGTATGAGGAGAACTTTTGGTTAGAATATTTGAGAGATATTTCAAAAAGTGGAATAAAAAAAGGTTTCTCCTCAAAAAATCATTTTTTTCAAAAGGGCAAAAAAAAGCTGGATTTTTAAGGACCTATCAAAACGTGGATTTAAAAAAACATTTTTCTAGGACTACTTAAACATTACAGGGTGAAAAAAAAACTGAAACAACGTCAAACGCAATAATTTTAACATTTTTGTTTTTTTTTAAATTTTATTGAATGAAAGCAAAACATGTCGGAAATAGCATCAAATTTTAGAATGAGTTTAGATTTGTTCGAATTGGTCACACACGCTCCTCGAATGTTGCTCTCTAAAAAATATTTTTTCAAAGATCCGTCTAGGTGTGGATTTTTAAAAAATATTTTTTCAAAGATCCGTCAGCGAGTGGATTTTTTAAAAATATTTTTTCAAAGATCCGTCACGGCGTGGATTTTTGAAAAATATTTGTTCAAAGATCCGTCACGGCGTGGATTTTTAAAAAAAAAAATTTCAAAGATCAGTCAAGGCTTGGATTTTTTAAAAATATATTTTCAAAGATCCGTCAAGGCGTGGATTTTTAAAAAATATTTTTTTAAATCACTACCAACTTCTGGATTAAAAAAAATATTTTTCAAACCTCCACCAATTCGTGGATTTAAAAAAAATATTTTTCAAATCTCCACCAATTCGTGGATCGTGGAAAATATATTTTTCAAACCTCCACCAATTCGTGGATTTAAAAAAAAATATTTTTTCAAGATTTTACGAAGTCGTGGATTTTTTAAAAATATTTTTTCAATCAACCACCAAATCGTGGATTTTAAAAAAAAAATTTTTCAAATATCCATCAAGTCGTGGATTTTTAAAAAAAGTATTTTTTCAAAGATCCATCAAGTCGTGGATTTTTAAAAAATATTTTTTCAAATATCCGTCAAGGCGTGGATTTTTAAAAAAATATTTTTTTAAAAGATCTGTCAAGGCGTAGATTTTTTAAAAATATTTTTTCAAAGATCCGTCAGCGAGTGGATTTTTTACAAATATTTTTTTCAAAGATCCGTTAAGGCATGGATTTTTTAAAAATATTTTTTTCAAAGATCCGTTAAGGCATGGATTTTTAAAAAAATATTTTTTCAAAGATCCGTCTAGGCGTGTATTTTTAAAAAATATTTTTTCACAGATCCGTCAGCTAGTTGATTTTTTAAAAATATATTTTTCAAAGATCCGTCAGGGCGTGGATTCTTTGAAAATATTTTTTCAAAGATCTGTCTAGGAGTGGATTTTTTAAAAATATTTTTTCAAAGATCCGTCAGGGAGTGGATTTTTTAAAAATATTTTTTCAAAGATCCGTCACGGCGTGAATTTTTAAAAAATTCTTTTTCAAAGATCAGTCAAGGCTTGGAATATTTTAAAAATGTTTTTCCATACAACCACCAAGCCGTAGATTTTTTAAAATATATTTTTCAAATATCCGCCAAATCGTGGATTTTTAAAAAACTATTTTTCAAACATCCAACATGTCGTGGATTTTTAAAAAAATATTTTTTCAAACATCCAACAAGTCGTGGATTTTTAAAAAATATTTTTTCAATCAACCACCAAATCGTGGATTTTTAAAAAATATTTTTTCAAACATCCAACAAGTCGTGGGTTTTTAAAAATATTTTTTCAAAGAACCATGAGTCCAGGGTTTTTACAAAATATTTTTTCAAACATCCATTAAGTCGTGGATTTTTAAAAAATATTTTTTCAAATATCCATTAAGTCGTGGATTTTTAAAAAATATTTTTTCAAATATCCATTAAGTCGTGGATTTTTAAAAAATATTTTTTCAAATATCCATTAAGTCGTGGATTTTTAAAAAATATTTTTTCAAATATCCATCAAAACGTGGATTTTTAAAAAAATATTTTTTCAAACATCCATTAAGTCTTGGATTTCTAAAAAAATATTTTTCAAACATCCATTAAGTCGTAGATTTTTAAAAAATATTTTTTTTTTCAAATATCCGTCAAGACAAGGTTTTTTAAAAAATATTTTTTCAAGCATCCACAGAGTCGTAAATTTTAAAAAAATATATTTTTTCCAACATCCACCAAGTCGTAAATTTTTAAAAAATATTTTTTCAAACCTCCACCAATTCGTGGATTTAAAAAAATATTTTTTTAAGGTTTTACGAAGACGTTGTTTTTAAAAAAATATTTTTTCAATCAACCACCAAATCGTGGATTTTTAAAAAATATTTTTTCAAACATCCACCAAGTCATGGATTTTTAAAAAAATATTTTTTTTAAAAAATCCACCAAGTCGTGGATTTTTAAAAAATATTTTTTTAAACATTCACAGCCTTTTACGCCAATATTTTTTTTTCGCCAGCAAGTCGTGGAAATTTTAACATTTTTTTAAATATTTTTTTAAATATTTTTCCAAAAATATATTTTTTTAATATCTTTTCAACCATCCACCAAGTCCTCGTACCCCACCCACTCAATGCTATTGAACTTTCAATGGACCACCAGAAAATAAATTTTGGTGTTTCGAACAATGGAGGCGAGTTATTTTCCTTAACAACAGCCCAGCACTCTTGTTGTTGTTGTCTTTTTAAAGCGATTGGTGTTTGATTCCCAATAAACTGTAACTGTAAATGAAAATTTGCCAAAAATAATAAATCGATTTTAACAACTTGACACCAACGAAAAAGTAACCAAACAATGCAAAAAAATCTGCAATTGGCACGATCAACTGCTTCGAAGTCAGCGGCAAAAAGACTGGCCAACAGCAATAACAGCAACAAAAAAAACTGATTGGTCAATTTAAGATTTATTAGCCAAAAGGGGCCACCTTTCAGTTTCTAACCACATGAATTTCATATTCTTTTTTTTTTTTTTTTTGATTTGACTTCAAAAAATTATGTTTTTTTGTCGACGGTTTAAAAGATGTCTGGTTTTGGGGCTCGGGGTACCTTGGTGTTCCAACACAATTTACAGTTAACTGATTTTTGATTTTTTTCTTAGTTTTCTTCACCTTTTTTTTCTCTGTTGTGGTCAAAGTTTACATTGCTTGGGTAAACCCTACCTTAAGACCCTCTTTGCAACATGGCCGGGCAATGGAAAATGAAACAAAAACATTTTTTTTGATTATTAAATTTTTATAACAATCAGTTTTCCGCAGCGCCTTTAAGGGTGACTCACATACAACAACACGAACAACAACAACAAATATGCCCCCTTGGAACATGACAATTTGGGTCAAATATGCTTTGCATAACCGACGACAAAACCCAAATCATTGTTAACAAATCAAAAGACTTAAGACACAAACACCCCGGCCACCACCGACTGGAGCTGGAGCGGTTGGACAAATTTTTTAATCCATTTTTTGGCATCTAAGTCTGGACACAATGGCATGCAATTTTGATTGAATTGGACAATGGCAAAATCCACACAAGCCAGCAAAGACCCACACACAGACACACACACATGGTTACAAAGAAACAGAACATGTCTAGAAAAGACCAAAGACTCTGGACACCACATTTCCAATTCAATTATGGAAGGCAACAAATTTTAGTAAGGGATTTGGCAACAAAGTGACAAATTCTCTAAGAGGCTTATGGAAATTAAAAATTAAATTATACGGAAATTATAGCAAAAAAAAAAATAAGAAAGAACTATAGATTATTATTTTTTTAAAAATCCACGACTTAATGGACTTTTGAAAAAAATATTTTTTAAAAATCCACGACTTAATGGACTTTTGAAAAGAATATTTTTTAAAAGTCCACGACTTAATGGACTTTTGAAAAAGATATTTTTTAAAAATCCACGACTTAATGGACTTTTAAAAAAAATATCTTTTAAAAGTCCACGACTTAATGGACTTTTGAAAAAAATATTTTTTAAAAATCCACGACTTAATAGACTTTTGAAAAAAATATTTTTTAAAAATCCACGACTTAATGGACTTTTGAAAAAAAATATTTTTTTAAAATCCACGACTTAATGGACTTTTGAAAAAAATATTTTTTAAAAATTCACGACTTAATGGACTTTTGAACAAAATATTTTTTAAAAATCCACGACATAATGGACTTTTGAAAAAATTTTTTTTAAAAATCCACGACTTAATGGACTTTTGAAAAAATATTTTTTTAAAAATCAACGACTTGGGGGACTTTTGAAAAAATATTTTTTAAAAATCCACGACTTGGTGGATCTTTTAAATTTTTTTTTTTTTAAATCCACGAGTTGGTGTATCTTTGAAAAAATATTTTTTTAAAAATCCACGACTTGATGGATGTTTGAAAAAATATTTTTTAAAAATTCACGACTTGGTGGATCTTTGAAGAAATATATTTTTTAAAAATCCACGACTTGGTGGATCTTTGAAGAAATATATTTTTTAAAAATCCACGACTTGGTGGATCTTTGAAGAAATATATTTTTTAAAAATCCACGACTTGGTGGATCTTTGAAGAAATATATTTTTTAAAAATCCACGACTTGGTGGATCTTTGAAGAAATATATTTTTTAAAAATCCACGACTTGGTGGATCTTTGAAGAAATATATTTTTTAAAAATCCACGAGTTGGTGTAACTTTGAAAAAATATTTTTTTAAAAAATCCAAGATATGGAGGATGTTTGAAAAATTATTTATAAAAATTTACATGACTTGGTGGTTCTTAAAAAAATATATTTTTTAAAAATACACGACTTGGTGGTTCTTAAAAAAATATATATTTTTTTAAAAATCCACGACTTAGTGGTTCTTAAAAAAATATTTTTTTTTTAAAATCCAAAATATGGAGGATGTTTGAAAAATGATTTTTTAAATGTCCACGACTTGGTGGGCGTTTGAAAGAATATTTTTTATAAAATCCACGACTTGGTGGATTGTTGCAAAAATAGTTTTTAAAAATCCACGAATTGGTGGATTGTTGAAAAAATATTTTTTAAATATCCTCGACTTGGTGGATTTTTGAAAAAATATTTTTTAAAAAACCAAGACTTGGTGGATTGTTGAAAAAATATTTTTAAAAATCCACGACATGGTGGATGTTTGAAAGAATATTTTTTAAAAATCCACGACTTGGTGGATTGTTGAAAAAATATTTTTTAAAAATCCACGACTTGGTGGATTGTTGAAAAAATATTTTTTAAAAATCCATGACTTGGTGGATCTTTGAAAAAATATTTTTTTAAAAATCCACGACTTGGTGGATCTTTGAAAAAATATTTTTGAAAAATCCACATGTTGGTGTATCTTTGAAAAAATATTTTTTTAAAAATCCTCGACTTGGTGGATCTTTGAAAAAATATTTTTTTAAAAATCCACGACTTGGTGGATCTTTGAAATAATATTTTTTAAAAATCCACGACTAGGTGTATCTTTAAAAGTTTTATTTTTTTTTTAAATCCACGACTTGTGGCTGTTCAGAAGTGATGCCTTGAAGCCAACATAAAAACAGCAATAACAACAAAATATTTACAACAACAAAAAACATGACCTGTCTGTATGTTTTCCCGTTTGTGTGAGAGGAGAACTCAAAACGATTTCTTGTTGATTCCATTTTAACATTTTGCCGATTTTCACAAAGAAACCCATGCTTTACCCAATCCCCCCTCTTCTCCCTATCTCATCCTCTTCTGTTCTCCAACATTCCATTGACTGACTTCCTAAACCTTCATTTTATTTCTTCATTGTCTGGGTGATCTGCTGGGAAAAAATGGAAAAACCATTTGTGAAATTGAAAGCAGCCACTAAACTTTTGGCTTTCAAAGAATTTTCTTCTTCCTCCTCTTTCTCTCTCAGTTTTATTTTTTTGTAGTTTTTTTTTTGCTGGAAATCTAGGTCGAAATCGAACGTGTAACATATATCTGAAATTTAAATTTGTTTTTGGCCAGAAAAAAGGGAAGTTGGAATGTATCAGCATGGAAAGTGGAGTATTGAAATGTGAATGGCAGTTCCCATGAAATTGATGGGAATGGAGCTGGGAAAAGAAAATTATTTCGATGAGGTAGGAATGTATGCATTCACATACAGAGCCTTTTGGGGGTCCCAGATGCCTTGAGAACAAATTCTGAGGTTATAGAGCAACCCTAAATAATTGAATTTCCCCTAGAGGAGAAACATGTCCGAATGGCGCCCAAATGAAAAATCTCTGTTCCCCTTGGCTTAAAGAGGATCTGAATTTCTTCTGAAACAATGAGAGGTTTAGTCGTCAAATGAGTGAAGCTGAGAATACATTCACCTCAAATATTACTCTATTCTCCTACTTCCCCTACCTCCCCCACCAATCGCAATGATAACACCTCTCAAATAATTTATGTGCGAACTTGTTTCTTTTTCGCTTTGTCTTAGTCCAAAGATTTATTTATTTTTAATGTAAATTAATTTCACAAATAGTTGCTAAATTATACAATTAACTGGATAAGTGAAAATTGCCAGGGAAACAACAACAACAAAATGAAAATAGTTTCATGACGTTGCATCAACATCAATTTATTTCTCAGTGCGCTACGTTGGAAAAATATTTCTTAAAAATCCACGACTTGGTGGATTGTTGAAAAAATATTTTTTTAAAAATCCCCGACTTGGTGGATTGTTGAAGAAATATTTTTTTAAAAATCCACGACTTGGTGGATTGTTAAAAAAATATTTTTTAAAAATCCACGACTTGGTGGATTGTTGAAAAAATATTTTTTAAAAATCCACGAGTTGGTGGATCTTTGAAAAAATATTTTTTAAAAATCCACGAAATGGTGGATTGTTGAAAAAATATTTTTTAAAAATCCACGACTTGGTGGATTGTTGAAAAAATATTTTTTAAAAATCCACGACTTGGTGGATTGTTGAAAAAATATTTTTTAAAAATCCACGACATGGTGGATTGTTGAAAAAACATTTTTTTTAAAAATCCACGATTTGGTGGATTGTTGAAAAAAATATTTTAAACATCCACGACTTGGTGGATTGTTGAAAAAATTTTTTTAAACATCCACGACTTGGTGGATTGTTGAAAAAATATTTTTTTAAAAATCCACGACTTGGTGGATTGTTGAAAAAAATATTTTTTAAAAATCCACGACTTGGTGGATTGTTGAAAAAATATTTTTTTAAAAATCCACGACTTGGTGGATTGTTGAAAAAAATATTTTTTTAAAAATCCACGACTTGGTGGATTGTTGAAAAAAAATATTTTTTTTTATAAATCCACGACATGGCGGATTGTTGAAAAAATATTTTTTTAAAAATCCACGACTTGGTGGATTGTTGAAAAAATATTTGTTAAAAATCCACGACTTGGTGGATTGTTGAAAAAATATTTTTTAAAAATCCACGACTTGGTGGATTGTTCAAAAAATATTTTTTAAAATCCACGACTTGGTGGATTGTTGAAAAAATATTTTTTAAAAATCCACCACTTGGTGGATCTTTGAAAAAATATTTTTTTAAAAATGTTCTACATGGTGGATCTTTGAAAAAATATTTTTTTAAAAATGTTCTACATGGTGGATCTTTGAAAAAATATTTTTTTAAAAATGTTCAACAAGGTGGATCTTTGAAAAAATATTTTTTTAAAAATGTTCAACAAGGTGGATCTTTGAAAAAATATTTTTTTAAAAATGTTCTACATGGTGGATTGTTGAAAAAATATTTTTTAAAAATCCACGAAATGGTGGATTGTTGAAAAAATATTTTTTAAAAATCCACGACTTGGTGGATTGTTGAAAAAATATTTTTTAAAAATCCACGACTTGGTGGATTGTTGAAAAAATATTTTTTAAAAATCCACGACTTGGTGGATTGTTGAAAAAATATTTTTTTAAAAATCCACGACTTGGTGGATTATTGAAAAAATATTTTTTAAAAATCCACGACATGTTGGATAATTGAAAAAATATTTTTTAAAAATTCACGAATTGGTGGATTATTGAAAAAATATTTTTTGAAAATCCACGACGTGGTGAATCTTTGAAAAAATATTTTTTAAAAATCCACGACATGTTGGATAATTGAAAAAATATTGGGGATCTTTGAAAAAATATTTTTAAAAAATCCACGACTTGGGGATCTGAAAAAATATGTTTTAAAAATCCACGCATGTACTGCATGGGGGATTGTTGAAAGGAGGTCTTCTATTGTCCATAGAAGACTAGGAGGTCTTCTATTCTCCATAGAGGACTTGGAAGTCTTCTATTGTCCATGGAAGACCTGGACCCCCTCTTGCCATTAAAAAAACAGGTAGCATTCAAATATTTCATTGCGAGAAAATATGTGTGTCTGTATTTGTGTCTCTGCTTCCCCCCTTAAGATGTCCAATGCCTAAACGTCAACAATGACATCTGTGGCAGCAGCATCACCATCACTTTTGTGCCATTTCCAGCCAATCAACCAACAATCATTGCTTATTTCAAGACATCCTCAATTTGGAAAAGATTTATTTTGGGATTGCAGTAATCGGTGGACAAACTAAACAAAACCCACTGACATAGAGACCGAAAAGGGGGAACAAAAATGTGTTTATCTGTGCGACGGTTGAAAGGGGAGGGAGGGGTCTTGCTTCGTCGTTCATTAAATCGTTTTGTAATTTTTGCTTCTCTTTGTTGCTTTAATAACCATTTTGAGGTGTTTAATGACAATTTCATTGTTGTTTGTGGGCTGTGGGAGCTTTTCGAAAAGGTCCAAATTTTTCATTTTATACAGAGTAGGTCACTTGAGAGAAGCTTAATAAAGATATTTGGTAAAAAGGGAAATATAAATGAATTTTCAAGTAATAAAGAACCTATATTATCCAAACAAACAAAACGATTGAGTTTACTTGCCAAAGAGGTCAGCTGAAAATGTGCACCTTCGGTTGGCCACCAGAATTCAAGCGCCGGCCATGGTGATGGTGTGGGCCGCCATTACAGCCGATGGTCTCTCGAAGCTCGTATTAATCCAGCGTGACATAAGAATAAATGCCGAATATTATGGCGATAATATTCTGGAGGGTGTATTAAAGCATTGGGCACGCAAACATTTTGGCCGCAGACCTTGGATATTACAACAGGACTCAGCATGCGCCACCCAAGAAGTGGTTACAAAATGAGGTTCCTCGCTTCATTTCCAGCTCACAAATGGCCACCCAAAATCTCCGGATACCAATCCGTTGGACTATCTGGTGTCTGGAGTATTTTGGAAAGCAAGGTTGTCACCAAAAAAATACCAAAGTGTCGATCACCTCAAGCAAGCGCTTCGCCGGGAATGGGTCAAAATACCGCAGAGCAACATTCGGGCAGCGTGTGACGACGGTTTTATTGCCCGTTTGAAGGCCATAATTCGTGCCAAAAGTGACCAATTCGAACAACTCTAAAGTTATTCTAAAATTTGATGTCATTTCCGTCATTTTTTGCTTTCATTCAATAAAATTTGAAAAAAAATATTGTTGCAGTTTTTTTATCTCACCCTGTATTTGAAAAAATATTCTTTTAAAAATCCACGACATAGTGGTTCTTTAAAAAAATATTTTTTTAAAAATCCACGACTTATTGGTTTTTAAAAAAATATTTTTCAAAAAATCCACGACTTAGTGGTTTTTAAAAAAAATATTTTTCAAAAAATCCACGATTTAGTGGTTTTTAAAAAAATATTTTTTTTTTGAAATCCACGACTTAGTGGTCCTTTAAAATATTTTTTTTTTTAAAATCCACGACTTAGTCGTTCTTTAAAAAAATATTATTTTTAAAAATCCACGACTTAGTGGCTCTTTAAAAAATATATTTTTTTTAAAATCCACGACGTAGTGGTTCTTTAAAAAAATATTTTTCAAAAAATCCACGACTTAGTGGTTCTTTAAAAAAATTTTTTTTTAGAAATCCACGACTTAGTGGTTCTTTAAAAAAAAAATATTTTTTTAAAAATCCACGACATAATGGTTCTTTAAAAAAAATATTTTTTTATTTTTTTTTTTTAAATCCACGATTTGATGGGTCTATTGTCCGTAGAAAACAAGGAGGTCTTCTATTGTCCATTAAAGAGCTGTATGTCTTCTCTTCTCCATAGAAGAGCTGGAGGTCTTCTATAGTCCGCAGAAGAACTGGTGGATCTTTGAAAAAATAGTTTTTTAAAAATCCACGATTTGATGGGTGTAGCAAAAATATTTTTAAAAGCCACGACTCGGTAGATGTTAGAAAAAATGCTTTATTTTTATTTAAATATTTTTCTAAAAAACCACGACTTGGTGTATCTTTGAAAAAATATTTTTTCAAAATCCACGAGTCGGTGTATCATTAAAAAAATATATTTTTTTAAAAATCCACGAGTCGGTGCATCATTAAAAAAAATATTTTTTTAAAAATCCACGAGTTAGTGTATAATTAAAAAAAATATTTTTTTAAAAATCCACGAGTTGGTGTATAATTAAAAAAAATATTTTTTTAAAAATCCACGAGTTGGTGTATCTTTGAAAAAATATATTTGAATAATCCACGACTTGGAGTATCTTTGGAAAAATATTTTTTAAAAATCCCCGACTTGGTGTATCTTTGAAAAATGTATATTTTTTTAAATCCCCGACTTATTTTATCTTTGAAAAATGTATATTTTTTTAAATCCCCGACTTATTTTATCTTTGAAAAAAATATTTTTTAAAAATCCACGAGTTGGTGTATCATTGAAAAAATATTTTTTTCAAAATCCACGAGTTAGTGTATCTTTGAAAAAATATTTTTAAAAATCCACGAGTTGGTGTATCATTGAAGAAATATTTTTTTAAAAATCTATGAGTTAGTGTATTTTTGAAAAAATATTTTTTAAAAATCCACGAGTTGGTGTATCTTTAAAAAAATATTTTTTTAAATCAACGAATTAGTGTATCTTTGAAAAAAAAATTTAAAAATCCACGAGTTGGTGTATCTTCAAATCACACATTTTTTTAAAAATCCTCGACATGGTGGATATTTGAAAAATATTTTTTTTAAATTCACGAGTTGATGTAGGTTTGAAAAAAAAAATTTAAAAATCCACGAGTGGCGTATCTTTGAGAAAATATTTTTTAAAATCCACGAGTTGGTGTATCTTTGAAAAAATATTAAAAATATATTAAATATAATATTAAAAATATAAAATATAATATAAATATTTACATTAAAATCTTAAAAAATTCATCAATTCCTATTAAAATCACAATGGAAATTTATTATCACAGCTGTACCACTTCCCACAATTCTGAGATATTTTTTCTAATATTTATTTACAAATAAATTTAAATATTCTAAATAAAACATCTTCTGTCAACTGGATATTTATGGCCACTTTTTGCCATATATGGACCATGGAAAGTTTGCCGTCGCCTTTTTAACTAGATCAAATGAATAGTTCCTATTTTGGCCAGACAAATCTTCATAAATTCTCGGATTAATTGAACGAGAAGCAGAAGAAGAAAAAAAAAACATTGTTAATACAGTTGTTAATTGTGGGTAATCCCCACAAAAAAATAATAAAAAAATATGTCTTAATAAATAATTTATTTAATTTGTTATTAAAAATAAAATTTGAAAAAGCAGATGTTTTGGAAGAGATTCTAAAAATGAGCAGCACAAATTTTGTTTTAGAAAAAAAATTAAAATTTTAAGACGTCATCTAAAGGTCTTCTAATTTGAAAAAATTCTAAGTAAAATTCAGGCAAAAAGCAGGCTTTTTAGAAGACCTAAAGTTTATCAAATTCGCCGAAAAAATTTGGAAAAAATATTCTTTTCCATAATAGGAATTTTATGGGGTAAAAAAACTCTGCAGGTCCTCTTATAAGCCTGGAAGAGCCAAGGACTTAATTATTTTCTGCTGAAACACTCTAAAACTTTAAGATGGCAACTGAAGGCCTTCTAATTCCAAAAGATTTTCAGTAGAAGTCGGACAAAACACCCGACTTTTCGGAAGACCTAAATTTCATCAACTTCGTCGAAAAAAAATTGGAAATCTTCTTTTCCATAAAGGGAATTTTATAGGTCAAAGAAGCTCTGGAAGCCTGTTTATGAGCCTGGAAGAGCCAAGGACAAAATTATCTTCTTCTGAAACACGTAAAAAATTTCAGATGGCAAGTGAAGGTCCCCCAATACCAGAAGATTTTCGTTAGAAATCGACCATAATCTTTAGTTTTCGGAAGACCTAAAGTTCGTCTATTTTGTCGAAAAAAATTTGAAATATTCTTTTCCTTAAGGGATGGGATCTGCAAGTCTTCTTATGAGCCTGGAAGAGCCAAGGATTTAATTACCTTCTTCAGCAACACTTTAAAAATTTCAGTAGGCAAGTGAAGGTTTCCCAATCCCAGAAGATTATCGTTAGAAATCGACCAGAACCCCGACTTTTCCGAAGACCTAAACTTCATCTGGTTCTTCGAAAAAAATTGGAAATTTTCTTTTCCATAAAGGGAATTTTATAGGGCCTGTCAGAGCCAAGGAATTAATTGTCTTCTGCTGCAACACTTTAAAACTTTCAGATGGCAAGTGAAGGTCTCTCAATCAATGGAAATTCTTGTCACATATCGATCAAACCCCCAATTTTTCGGAAGACCCAAATTCCATCTGCTTCTTCGTGGGAAAAAATTGGACATTTTCTTTTTCATAAAGGGAATTTTATAGGTCAAAGAAGCTCTGGAAGCCTGTTTATGAACCTGGAAGAGCCAAGGACAAAATTATCTTCTGCTGCAACACTTTTAAACTTTCAGATGACAAGTTAAGGTCTCCCAATCCCAGAAGATTATCATTAGAAATCGACCAGAACCCCGACTTTTCCGAAGGCCTAAAGTCCATCTGCTTCTTCGAAAAAATTGGAAATTTTCTTTTCCATAAATGGAATTTTATAGGGCCCGTCAGAGCCAAGGACTCAATTATCTTCTTCTGCAACACTTTATAACTTTCAGATGGCAAGTGAAGGACTTTTAATCCCCGAAGATTATCGTTAGAAATCAACAAAAACCCCGACCTAAATTTCATCTTCTTCTTCGTCGAAAAAAATTGAAATTTTCTCTTCCATAGAGGCAATTTTTTAGAGCAAAAAAGCTCAGCATGTCTTCTTATGAATCTGAAGGAGCCAAGGCCTTGTCTTCTTCAAACCATGGAAATGCAGGGAGATCTGTATTTTTTCATAAAAAAGACTAGATGGTCTCTCAGGTCATAATTTAACTACAGATCTCATTTCACTCTCCAATTGACCTTAGGCCCTAGCAGAGATTTTCCTATAGTTCCTGTGAAGGACTTAAAAAATCTGAAATCTGCAAAAAAAAAAAAAAAACAATAGTCTTGCCACTCAGAAAAGCCGAACTTTTATAGAATCTACTTTTATACCCTGAGCCATATGAGAGCCTAAAGAGGGTATATGTCATTTAATAAGTCCAAAACTCTTTGGATCAAATCCGTTTTCGGACATTTGGGATCGATCTGGCGATGTCCGTCCGTCTGTCTTTGTGTCTGATTGGCTGGAACACACGAAGACTTTCGAAGGGAATATCAGATTTGGTCCAAACTTAGTACATCGTAATATTGTGGTCGAGTACGGAGATGGGCAAAATCGTTTCACTCCCTTTGGTACCTCCCCACAAACGGGCAATATGAGGGCATACAGAGGATATATATAACATGACACGGCACAAAACGTGCCTCATCGGTTTTAGACCCAAGGTCTTTTTGGACAAAATCCGTTTCAGAACCTTTGGAGTCGATTTAGAGATGTCCGTCCGTCCTCCAGTCTGACTGGTGCGTACTTTAACTCTTGTAGGGCGTATCCGAATTGGTCCAAACTTGGTACATCGTAATATTATGGTCAAACTTATATCGAGTTCGGAGATGTGCAATATTGGTCCACTCCTTCTAGTACCTCTCCCACAAAATTTCGAAATTTTCAAGGAAAATAATTTACCTCATAGAATGAGGACGGATCACTTGATTTTCTGCACACTTTGCACATCCCAATATTTTTGTCCAGTGCTAGGTCAGGTCAGGAAAATGGACTTTTCGGTCCACTCCATAAAGTACCACCCCCAAAAAGGGTCAAAATTTGGAATAATTAGAACTCTTATAAAATGTGAAATATGGGTCCGATTGTCTTCAATCACACACATCCCAATATTTTCGTTAATAAAAGGTCTGGTCTGAAGATGGAATATATCGGTCCACTCCTTCTGGTACCTCCGTCACAAAGGATCAAATTTTTGAATATCCAAGAAGCTCATAAAACCCGAAATGCGCAACCGATTCTTTTCAAATTTCATACAACCCATACTTTTACTTAAGCAAGATCTGGTATGAAGATGGAATGCATCGATCCACTCCTTCTGGTACCTCCCCCACAAAGGGGTCAACATTTTCAATATCGATAAAGGTTATAAAACGCGAAATTTTTATCCGATTCCTTTCAGACTTGCCACATCGCAATATTTCTATCAACACAATATCTGTGAGAAAGATGGTAGAGATCGGACCATTCCTTCTGGTACCTCCCTCTGAAAGGGTCAACGTTGTAAATAACCAAAACGATTATAAATTCCGAAATAAGCATCCGATTCTCTCCATATTTCACACATCCGATTATTTCTACTAATGCAAGATTTCCTGTGAAAATGGGATATATTGCCCCCCTGCTTCTGGTACCGCCCCCCCACAAAGGTGTCTACATTTTTAATATCCAAGAAGCTCGTAAAACGCGAAATTATTATCCGATTCCATTCAAACTAGCCACATCGCCATATTTCTATCGACACAATATCTGTGAGAAACATGGTAGAGATCGGACCATTCCTTCTGGTACCTCCCCCACATAGGGGCCAAACTTTGAATATTTACGAAGCTCATAAAACGCGAAATTAACATCCGATTCCAGTCATGCTTGGCACATCACAATATTTCTATCAATACAAGGTCTGCCATAAGTAGGGTAGAGATCGGACCATTCCTTCTGGTACCTGCCCCACAAAGGGTCAAAATTTTGAATAACCAAAACGATCATAAAATCCGAAATAAGCATCCGATTCCAGTCATGCTTGCCAAATCACAAAATTTCTATCAATACAAGGTCTGCCATAAGTAGGGTAGAGATCGGACCATGCCTTCTGGTACCTCCCCCACATAGGGACCAAGTTTTGAAAATCCGCGAAGCTCATAAAACGCGAAATTAACATCCGATTCCATTCGGACTTGGCACATCGCAATATTTCTATAAATGCAAGGTCTGCCATAAATAGGCTAGAGATCGGACCATCCCTTCTGGTACCTCCCCCACAAAGAGTCAAAATTTTGAATAACCAAAATGATCATAAAATCCTAAATAAGCATCCGATTCTCTTCATATTTCACACATCCGATTATTTCTACTGACACAAGATCTCCTGTGAAAATGTGATACGTCGCTCCCCTCCTACTGGTACCTCCCCCACAAAATTTATATATCTATGCAGCTCATAAATCGCGAAATGAACATCCGATTCTTTTCAAATTTCACACATCCAAAAACTTCTTCTTAAGCAAGATCTGGTGTATCCGAACATTGGCTGAGGCTATGCAGCTCTCGGCAATAGAGACTGATTCCATATAACTTTTTAGAATTTCCGAAGGTCTTCCTTCCCATTGTAAAAAGCTGAAGGCCTTCCTTGAAGACCAGAAAATTATAGAAGATCTTAAAGACTCGTGGCAAACGAAATATTCCTGCCTTCAGAACACCAAATAGTCTTGCCCAAATATAGCTTCGAGGCCAAATGCAATTATCTAATCTCCCTTTTTTTCAATCTGCCCCAAAGCAGAATTGCGGAACACATCACCATTTCAAAACTCCAAATAATCCATGAAATTCGCCAAAAAAAACACAAAACATGACATCTGGGTGCTACCCATTAATTACCAACCAAAAAAGAGCAGAACTTCTTCTAATGGAGCTGCCAAATTGAAAGGTCTCCCAAATCGCAAATCCCAAAGACAAAACACACCCGAATGCCCTCCCGGCAACAGATCGTAATTATCGATGATATCTATTAACTTTTCTTAATTAATGGCCAGAACATTAAATTAAGCGTTTCGAATTTGTTGAAGGTGGTGGAGGGAGGGAGGGGTAGTCTCCAACGTTATGACATCATTTATCAGCCGACATAATGCCTCCCTCTCCCTCCGGATTTGAGAAGTAATTACAGCACCACAACACCAGTCGTCTAAGCCTATTTCGGAGTCAGACAAAAGAAATAAAACTTATTATTGCATGGTTTGCAAAAACGAAACGAAATCACAACAAAAACTGTCTAACAACAAAAGAACGAACCAAAAGCAGCAGAAACAGAGGAAGAAGAAGGTGAATAAACCCATTTGCGGCAGCGCAATTTTTTTTCTTTTCTTTAATTTTTTTTGAGTAATTGCGAATTGCGATTTCTCACCCCTGCTCCAGGTCTTTGTCCGCCTCGGCTATTGTAGCAAATTGGCGCGGCGGTGTGTTTGCCGGTTCGTTACTCCATGGCAACATGTTTTTTTTTTGTCATGTTTACAAGACATAATATCTGGAGAATATAACAAAGAAGAAGCTTCAAGAATCGCATGGGGAAGAATGAAGGGGGTAAAGAATTTAAATATTCTGCAGAGATGTAAAGAAGGAAGCAGAAGTCTTCTACATCCAGAATGTCTATAAGGACACCCTCTAGGACGTCTGTAGAGACGCCCTACAGGACGTCTATAGAGACACCCTCCAGGACGGATATGGAGATTCTCTCAAGGAAGTCTCTAAACACACTCTCCAGGATGTCTCTAAAGACTTCTAGGACGTCCATAGAGACGCCCTACAGGACTTCTATAAAGAAGCCCTTAATGACGTCTATAGAGACGCCCTAGAGGACGTCTATAGAGACGCCCTAGAGGACGTCTATAGAGACGCCCTAGAGGACGTCTATAGAGACGCCCTTCAGGACGTCTATAGAGACGCCCTTCAGGACGTCTATAGAGACGCCCTTCAGGACGTCTATAGAGGCGCCCTTCAGGACGTTTATAGAGACGCCCTACAGGACGTCTATAGAGACGCCCTACAGGACGTCTATAGAGACGCCCTACAGGACGTCTATAGAGACGCCCTACAGGACGTCTATAGAGACATCCTCCAGGACGTCATAGAGACGCCCTACAGGACGTCTATAGAGACGCCCTTCAGGACGTCTATAGAGACGCCCTTCAGGACGTCTATAGAGACGCCCTTCAGGACGTCTATAGAGACGACCTACAGGACGTCTATAGAGACGCCCTAAAGGACATCTATAGAGACATGCTCCAGGTTGTCTATAAAGACATACTCCAGGATGTCTATTGAGACATCCTCCAGGACGTCTATAGAGACGACCTCCGGGACGTCTATAGAGACTACCCTCAGGACGTCTATAGAGATATCCTGCAGGATGTCTATAGAGATATCCTCCTGGATGTCTTTAGGGACATCCTCCAGGACGTCTGTAGAGACATCCTCCAGGACCTCTATAGAGACATCTTCCAGAACTTCCAAAGAGACATCCTCCAGGATGTCTATAGAGACGACCTGTGGAACGTCTATAGAGACATCCTCCAGGAGTTCTATAGAGACATCGTCCAGGATGTTTATGGAGACATCATCCAGGATGGCTATAGAGACATCGTCCAGGATGAGACATCTAGAGAGCTGGCCATCAGCTCTCCTAGAGATCTGACCTTCAGCACTCCTAGAGAGCTGGCCTTCAGCTCTCCTAGAGAGCTGGCCTTCAGCTCTCCTAGAGAGCTGGCCATCAGCTTTCCTAGAGATCTGGCCATCAGATCTCCTAGAGATCCGGCCTTCAGCTCTCTTTGAGACCTGGCCTTCAGCTCTCCTAGAGGGCTGGTCTTTAGCTGGTCTAGAGAGCTAGACTACAGCTCGCCCAGAGAGCTGGACTACAGCTCGCCCAGAGAGCTGGACTACAGAACGCCCAGAGAGCTGAACTATAGATCGCCTAGAGATCTCGACTCTTGCTCGTCTAGAGAGTTCCTAGAGAGCTGGACGTAAGCTCACCCAGAGAGCTGAACTTCAGCTAGACTAGAGAGTTGAACTTCAGTTCATCTTGAGAGCTGGATTTGAGCTCGCCTAGAGAGCTGGTCTAAAGATCTGGTCTTCAGCTCGTCCAGGGAGCTGGCCTTCAGCTCTCCTAGAGGGCTAGCCTTTAGCTCGTCAAGAGAGCTTGACTATAGCTCGCCTAGAGAGCTGGACTACATCTCGCCCAGAGAGCTGAACTTCAGCGAGACTACAGAGCTGGACTTCTGTTTTTCTTGAGAGCTGGATTTCAGCTCGCCTTAAGAGCAGGTGTAAAGAGCTGGGCTTCAGTTCGGCTAGAGAGCTGGATTTCAGACCGCTTAGAAACCTGGATTTCAGTTCGGCTAGGGAGCTGGATTTCAGCTCGCCTTAGAGCTGGACTTCAGCTCGCCTAGAGAGTTGGTCTTCAGCCTATCGAGAGAGCTTGACTTAAGCTCGTCTAGAGGAATGGGATTCTGGTCGTCTAGAGAGTCTCCTCAACAGAAAGTCAGCTCTAAAGGATTCCCATCATCTCAGATATCCGACTCTCCTCAGCTCGTTGGACCGAACTCTCTTCAGCACATCGGACTCTCTTCTATACCTGGTCTGTGAAGGCTCCCATTCAACTTGTCAATGAAAACTTCATTCTGCCTGGAGATCAAAATCTCACTTTTTCATAGAGTATTTGGAGTTCCTTTCCAAATCTTAGAGACCTGAAGGTCCCCTGGTGTTGCCCTCCATTCCCCCATTCCAAAACCAGTTTTATTTTGGAAAAAAATTCAATTTTTTGTCAGAATTTTTTTTTTTTTTTTGTTATGGGTGCAGCCATTGAATGTTGATAGCTTCATAATCATCCAACTCCAACGCTCCCAGACCCTCAATGAACAGACGACAATCACACACATACACCGATACACAATCTGGCACTCCAGAAAAGTGTCATTCGCTGTCTGTGGCAGAACAAAAGTGTCACAATGACATGAATTTGAAATTGTTTTCAAATGAAGTGCGGATTTGAAGATAAGACCGGATTCAAATCATTGGCGTTGATTTCAAATCTTGTCAACGGAGGCCTCCTCCACTTTGCCAGGTTGGTATCCCCTTGCCCCTCCTCTCCGAGCTATGTTGCTGAGGCCTCCTCCACTTTGCCAGGTTAGTACTCTCTTGCCCCTCCTCCCAGCGCTCTGTATCTGTTGACATCTTGCACTTTAAGTGCCACAATGTTCGTGTGTGTGTGTGTGTGAGTGTCACTGTGTCGCATCTCAATGATTTGGCCTAAACTTTTCTGCCGTTTATGTTTTTTTTTTCTTGGAGGAGAGCTTTGGCTAATTTCTTAATATTTCGTTGGAGGTCTCCAAGTTGGGTTTCCGTACCACCAACAGAGGTGGCTGTGGTGCTGATGATGGTGGTGGTGGTAATGGTGGCTAAAACGATTACAATAGTATCACGTTTATCTGTTGACACCAAAAATGGTAATGAAACCAAAAACAGCAGCAACAACAGCAACACCAGAGCTCAACATCCATCATCAAAAACGGTTAAATGTGGTTTTCTTGTTCGTAGCCAAATTCAACACCACCAACAGCGACAAAAACATGACTGCTTTAATGGCAAACAGCAGAAGCAACAACAACAACAATAACAGTGGTAGAGTCAGCAGTGGCAACAGCTACAACAACAAAAGAAGAAGTGGCAGATATTCTGCTGAAGAAGAAAACGACGACGACGACGAAGAATGATGTGAACCCCTTTTTTGTGCGACAGCTTTATTTCGTCATGTCTCGTCTTGTCTTGTCTCCGCAAATCTACGGCTGATGAACTCAAAATTGTGAAAATTGACTTTTGTTTGCTTGGGGTTATGTTCAATATCAGCAGCATCATGAGAGAGGTATGAAATCTAGTTTATGATGGAGGGTAGGAAATACCCTCCTCATAGGAGTTCCAGGAGAAGAGAAGAAAATACTCTCCTCCAAGGAGAGAGAGCTTTTAGTGAGAGCTTTAAGTCTTTTAGGAAGTAACAGCGGAGTAGTTTTTTTTTTGGAAAACCTTCCGGTTTTTTAAACGAAAACCTTGTGGACTTTTCTTGAAACCCCCTTTGGTCTCCTGTGAAGAACTCCATTTGCTTCCCTATTCTTCTACGAGAAGTAGTGCTACTTTACTTTAAAATGTCAGAGACTAAAAGATCATCAACTCTCCAGAAAATCTCCATACTTTTAGCTCCTCCTCTATTAGGCTCATTGCTGCTTCAGTTTTCCTTCTCCAATCTTCTTCTTCTATATCTGCTCTTCAGCCATATGGCTAGAGAGGGTATATATCATTTCATACGGCAAAGCCCTTGCTTGAGGTAATTGACAAGGATTCTTCTTTTTTTAAACATTTCTGTAAAAACCAATCATTAACGTGGATTTTTTAAAAATATTTTTTCAGGGTCTTAACATAAACCTGGATTTTTTAAAAATATTTTTTCAAAGTCTAGAAATAAACGTGGATTTTTTAAAAATATTTTTTCAGGGTCTTAACATAAACGTGGATTTTTTAAAAATATTTTTTTCAGGGTCTTAACATAAACGTGGATTTTTTAAAAATATTTTTTCAAAGTCTAAAAATAAACGTGGACTTTTAAAAAATATTTTTTCAAAGTCTAAAAATAAACGTGGACTTTTAAAAAATATTTTTTCAAAGTCTAAAAATAAACGTGGATTTTTTAAAAATATTTTTTCAAAGTCTAAAAATATACGTGGATTTATAAAAAATATTTTTTAAGGCTTCGCCGTAAACGTGGATTTTTTAAAAATATTTTTTCAAAGTCCAAAAATAAACGTGGATTTTTTAAAAATATTTTTTCAAAGTCTAAAAACAAACGTGGATTTTTTAAAAATATTTTTTCAGGGTCTAAAAATAAACGTGGATTTTTTAAAAATATTTTTTCAGGGTCTTAACATAAACGTGGATTTTTTAAAAATATTTTTTCAGGGTCTATAAAGAAGACGTGGATTTTTTAAAATATTTTTTCAGGGACCATAAACGTGGATTTTTTAAAAATATTTTTTCAGGGTCTTAACATAAACGTGGATTTTTTAAAAATATTTTTTCAGGGTCTTAACATAAACGTGGATTTTTTAAAAATATTTTTTCAGGGTCCTACCATAAACGTGGATTTTTTAAAAATATTTTTTCAGGGTCTTAACATAAACGTGGATTTTTTAAAAATATTTTTTCAGGGTCTTAACATAAACGTGGATTTTTTAAAAATATTTTTTCAGGGTCTTAACATAAACGTGGATTTTTTAAAAATATTTTTTCAGGGTCTTAACATAAACGTGGATTTTTTAAAAATATTTTTTCAGGGTCTTAACATAAACGTGGATTTTTTAAAAATATTTTTTCAGGGTCTTAACATAAACGTGGATTTTTTAAAAATATTTTTTCAGGGTCTTAACATAAACGTGGATTTTTTAAAAATATTTTTTCAGGGTCTTAACATAAACGTGGATTTTTTAAAAATATTTTTTCAGGGTCTTAACATAAACGTGGATTTTTTAAAAATATTTTTTCAGGGTCTTGCAATAAACTTTGATTTTTTAAAAATATTTTTTCAGGGTCTTAACATAAACGTGGATTTTTTAAAAATATTTTTTCAGGGTCTTAACATAAACGTGGATTTTTTAAAAATATTTTTTCAGGGTCTTAACATAAACGTGGATTTATTAAAAATATTTTTTCCAAGTCTTAACATAAACGTGGATTTATTAAAAATATTTTTTCAGGGTCTTAACATAAACGTGGATTTTTTAAAAATATTTTTTTCAGGGTCTTAACATAAACGTGGATTTTTTTTTAATATTTTCCGAGGTCTTGAAATAAACGTGGATTTTTTTTTAATATTTTCCGAGGTCTTGAAATAAACGTGGATTTTTTAAAAATATTTTTTCAAAGTCTAAAAATAAACGTGGATTTTTTAAAAATATTTTTTCAAAGTCTAAAAATAAACGTGGATTTTTTTAAAAATATTATTTCAAAGTCTAAAAATAAACATGGATTTTTTTAAAAAAAAATTTTTCAGGGTCTTAACATAAACGTATATTTTTTAAATATATTTTTTCAGGGTCGTGGATTTTTTAAATATTTTTTTTTCGGACTTCCTGCAATAATTTTCATTTGAAACTAAAACCTTTACTTTCAATTCATTTTGCCCGCTTGCCGGTCAATGGCTCTTTACCTAGAATTGTCTGGCGGTTTGTTCTATTAAGTTCCTTGACTGACTGAGTGAGGGAATGAGTGATGGTAATCACAAACAAAATATTACGTGTTTATGCATTTTTTATTGCCAATCAAAGAAGACCAACAAAAAAAAACGCAAAACAAACAAATATGATTAACCGCCTAATCTCTGATCATAAATCCAAAGCAATGGCCAATGGAACTCCCGGGAATTGAAACATCAAAGACTCAAGCGGCGAATGGATGATGTTTGAAAGACATCATCATAATGATTTTTTGTGGAATACGACCTCTCCTCTACCTCCTCTTGATTGATTTGAATGCTACGTGTAATGCAATTCAAAATTATGTTGATCCGGTCTCTCTTCTCCTCCAACCCCACTTGACTCTTGTAGAGGTACCCAAAATGCACGTTTGTTCATTGTAGCCAAATATAAAGTTTTGATGAATTAATTAAAAGGCTGACATATTGCTGTCCAAAAAATAAATCGAAACAAAATTTATGACAGAAAAGCAGGCGCCACTTCCTTTAATGGCGGGTGGAGTCGACCAAAATGGCCAAAAAATATGAAATATATGTCATCTTGGGGCTTTATGAGCAATTTTGATTTTTTTTTTTTTAATGATGATCTAATATCAAGTTTTGGAAGACTAAAAGGTCGACTTTTATAGGTGACTAATAAGTGTTCGTTTGGGTGAATAAGTGACATTTTTATTGAAGATACATAGGGCTTCTTTAGGAACAGCAGTTCGAAAACCTTAACCATTTTAATAGACCAATGTGCTTGTCCATAAAAAATCATAAAAAAGACAAGGAGTGACTTCTTCTCTCCAAAGACTGGAATATCTTCCTCTACATGAAGACCCAGCAGGGATTTTTATTCATTTAGACCACATAAAATATCCGAGGGTCTTCCTCTAACATGCTCTTCATAAAGAAGAAATGCCTCTTCGTAGAAGTTTAGAATGAAGACCTTAAATATAAGAGATGCTCATCTTTATAGAAGTAGATTTATTCAGAGAAAAATTCATTTTTATCCTTCATACAGGATACGAAGGTCTACCATGCCACAAAAGTCCCCAAAAATATTGTATAGGATCTAACACTTCCCTTCAATATTTCATAGTGTTTCTAAGGTTTGAAGAAGAAATCTCCTGGGTATTTGCAGGCTTAAGTTCTGGAGGCATATTTTTTTCCAACGGAACACTGGAAGACCTTCTTTTCCGCAGAAGACCTAATTTTTCAGAGAATAAAGACCGAAGGACATTTTTAAGGACTTCTTAGATGAATTTCCACAGAATTGCGGATAATTTCCTTCCTCATGGAAACCATGTAACTTTTCTCTAGTAGCAGAAAGCGTAAAGGCCTTCCTGGGGATATTTTTAAGGCATAGAAGACCGAAGGGACCCCTTAGGTTATAATTTAATCTCTATGTCTTCAAACACCTAGGAGACTTTTTTTGAAGGAATGTTTTTTTTTCCTACGGAAAACCGAAAGACCTTCTTTTCCACAGAAAACTTAATTTTTCAGGGAATAAAGACCGAAGGACACTTTTAAGGATTTTTTAGAGTTTATGGTTTTCAATAGGCCCTCTGGACGACTTTGTCTTCAGAAGAAGGCAGAGGACCTCAAAGACTTCAAATTAATAGGCAACCCATTTCTTTTCTATAGAAGGCTGAAAGATCTTCTATTCAATAGAATTGCAGATAATTTCCTTCCTCATGGAAACTTTCCTGGGGATATTTTTAAGGCATAGAAAACCGAAGGGACCCCTAAGATTATTATTTCATCTCTATGTCTTCAAACACCCAGAAGACTTTTTTTATTTTGACCTGTGTCTTTAATAGGACCTCTTAGATTTAAAGATCTTCCATAGGTTCTAAAAATTTTTTTTGAGGCCATATACGCCCACTCTGCAGAAAACCTGTCCGAATGGTATTTTTAAGGACCTCTGAGACTTTAGAGACCTTTTACAGGATGAGGTGAAAAAAAACTGCAATCAACTTCAGACTGCTGTCATTTCTAAGCCACTCGTCCGACAGCTGTTAAAATTATTCCAGTGACAGCTCATTATATTTTTTACAAGCGGAGTACAAAAGCATTTTGGTGAGAATTTTCCAGAAAAGCAGTTATTCGTGATGGAATTCAAGCGTGATTGCGTGATTTTTTATATTTGGCTCGGAAAATCACAAGTGGCTATCGTAAGAGCCCTCCAGCCAGCATTAAAATGTGAATAAATCTTTTGTGTCTCGTATCATCGCTCGTTACCGTGATACTGATACTAGTAGCTTAGCCCGCCGTCAAGGAAGTGGACGGAAGACAACAGCATCAGCAACATCAGCAGAAATGGTTCGAAAAGTAAAGAAGCGACTTCGAATCAAAACCCGCGTCGCAGTGGCTGAAAAATTGCTCGTGAGCTGAACATATCGCAATATTCCATTCGCCAAATATTGAAAAATGAGCTCGGTCGGGGTAAAGCCATTGAAATTCCAAAAAGTGCAAGAACTTACCCCGCAACAGAAAGAAAATAGACTCAAAAGAGGTAAAGATTTGCTTCGCTGCTTAGCCGAAAGTGGTGAACTGTCGAATTTGGTATTCTCCGTCTCCGATGAGAAAACATTCGTTGTCCAGCAGTTTGTAAAGAAACAAAATGATCGTGTTTACTTGCCAAAGAGGTCAGCTGAAAATGTGGCCACCTTCGATTGGTCACCAGAAGAGAACTCAAGCGCCGGCCATAGTGATGGTGTGGGCCGCCATAACAGCCGATGGCCGCTCTCCGCTCGTATTAATCCACGGTCGATCAGAATAAATGCCGAATATTATCGCGATAATATTCTAGAGGGTGTATTAAAGCCTTGGGCACGCAAACATTTTGGCCGCAGACCTTGGACTTTCCAACAGGACTCAGGACCATCGCACTCAGCACGCGCCACCCAAGAATAGTAACAAAATGAGGCTCCACGCTTCATTTCCAGCGCACAATGGTCAGCAAAATCTCCGGATACCAATCCGTTGGACTATCTGGTGCCTGGAGTATTTTGGAAAGCAAGATTGGCACTAAAAAAATGCCCAAGTGTCGATCACCACAAGCAAGCGCTTCACCAGGAATGGGTCAAAATTCCCCAGAGCAACATTCGGGCAGCATGTGACGGTTACATTTGCCGTTTGAAGGCCATAATTCGTGCCAAAGGTGACCAATTCGAAGAAATCCAAAGTTATTCTAAAAACTGATGCTATTTCCGACATTTTTTGCTTTCATTCAATAGAATTTAAAAAACTTCTTGCCGGATTTTTTTTATCTCACCCTGTATATCTTTCTTAAAAATACTAAAAAAATATACAACATTGAAAATGTTCTCCCAAATTTTCAAAACACAAAAAAAAATTAGTATTCATCCCAAACAGAATTGAGGCTCCTCCATGTCTACCCAAACGTCGGGAGTGATGTCATATTTGTTGCTGCATCTAAAAAAATCTTAATTTCTCATTAAATTTAGAGATCGATTGATGATTCCCACCATCCACATGCTCAGCCATATTTGGAGGCTTGGGGAGATACCAGTTTTTTTCGGTAAGTGTTGCTGCACATTTCTTCGAAGAACATTAATTTTACGCCTCCATCCTCGAAACGCTTTCTCTCAAAAGATGTTCGAATGTCAATTTTCAATGTGTTTGACATCTGGTGTCTTTTTTTTTTGGTCCAGATTTATGGGAATTCAGCTTTTGTGGTTGCATTTTGGGGGAAAATAGCCATGAATGAATCTTCTATCTTTTGAGATTTGACAGAATCATGTGTATGGCCTGATTTTGTGGCGTTGCTATTGTTTTTAACGGTTTCATTTAATAAATTGGAATATTGAGAAATTTTGGATTAATCGCACTCACCCACACCATGATATGGCAAGATGGATAACCGGGAGAAAGAAGACCTGTAGGTCTTTAAACAAAGGAAATAAATAATTTGTCTTCATTTTGAAAACCTACCTATTACCTAAGACATATTTCAAAACTAAGCTTCGATCATAAACTTCGAACTTAATTTTCCAGTTGTGTACTCCGCCAGTTAGCCAGTCAGTCACATGAGCAATTAGTAGGTTTCATTATTTTCAGAGCAAGTACACCATAACCCCATAGGCGCTGGCCGGCCAATGTGCGCTTCATAAAATGCACGCATAATTGTTGTTGTAGTTTTGCTGCTGTTGTTGTTGTGGCATTTCATAAATCCATTTCGGTATCATAAAATCTTTGTTTTTATTGTTGTCAAGATTTCAGCCATCCAACAAAACACAAAAGACGGCCAAAAAAGTCAAGGCATTTTTCAGTTGCAGCAGAGACCGAATGGCATCACCGGTTGCCAACATTGCTGCTGGCTTCGCATGGAAATGGAAATACTGAATGCATTGTTGTTGCTGGTGTGTTGTTTGTTTTCGTAACTTATTGCCCAATAAGATATTTAACAACAATTTAAGTAATTACAGGGGGTTGGAGATCTATTTGTCATTAAAATATGTTTCAGGGACTAAATAACAACGACAATTTTTTAAAAATATTTTTCCAAGGTCTTGAAATAAACGGAGATTTTTTAAAAATATTTTTCCGAGGCCTTGAAATAAACGTGGATTTTTTAAAAATATTTTTCCAAGGTCTTGAAATAAACGTGGATTTTTTAAAAATATTTTTCCAAGGTCTTCAAATAAACGTGGATTTTTTAAAAATATTTTTCCAAGGTCTTGAAATAAAACTGGATTTTTTAAAATTATTTTTCCGAGGTCTTGGAAAAAACGTGGATTTTTTAAAAATATTTTTCCAAGGTCTTGAAATAAACGTGGATATTTTAAAAAAAGTTTCCAAGGTCTTGAAATAAACGTGGATTTTTTTAAAAATATTTTTCCAAGGTCTTGAAATAAACGTGGATTTTTTAAAAATATTTTTCCAAGGTCTTGAAATAAACGTGGATTTTTTAAAAATATTTTTCCAAGGTCTTGAAATAAACGTGGATTTTTTAAAAATATTTTTCCGAGGTCTTGAAATAAACGTGGATTTTTTAAAAATATTTTTCCAATGTCTTGAAATAAACGTGGATTTTTTAAAATTATTTTTCCGAGGTCTTGAAATAAATGTAGATTTTTTAAAATTATGTTTCCGAGGTCTTGAAATAAACGCAGATTTTTTAAAAATATTTTTTGTTTCAGTGGACTGTAGTGGTATAATTCCACATATCCACTCTTTTAAGAGACCAAATATTTTTTGTCGATCTTGTGTTTTCTAATTTTAATCTCGCCATATGGAAACGTAAAGAACAATTTCCTCAAACACCCACATAGTTTTGATAATTGAATTAGTGGGGTTTTTTCTGATTGTTATTTAACAACAAAATTCAGACCTCATAAATTTTTTTAATTTGTCTATTGAAAACAAAAAACGACTAATTAGTGACATTTCGAGATCACGCCAAAATTGTATGGACCAATTTTATTAAATGAACTTGACTTTGAAATGAGAAGTCAATTAGAAATCCGGAAAGGCGAATGAAGGAAAAAAAGGCAGTGTGGACCTCTAAGAGGTAAAAATGTTCAGAATCTCCTTGCACTTTTTATTTGTAAGGCCCTTCCCTATCACTTAAACATCATTTTGTTACCGTTATTTCCCAATTTTTTTCTGTTGGCATATCCATATTGGCCATCTAGACTAACTGTTTGCTTTGACTACCTCTGATTTCTCGTTAATATCTGCAATTAATTTTTTCTTTGGTTTCTCAACTAATTTTGCCCACGTTTGGCAGAATTTGCCAAATTTATTTTGATAATCTTTTTTTATAATCTCCACAAAAACAGATTAGCATTAAGAGTTTAGAACATTAGGTGTCTCTCAAACAAAAAAAATCAATGAAATTAATAAAAACAATTATGCCAGCGGGAGTTCTTCACGAGTTTGAATAGAAAAACGTTTTTGTTGTTGCTCCTTTTGTTCTCTATAGAATTCGTGGAATGACTGAGTAGATCATTTTTGGAGTTTAGAGATGTAGTTCGTCTTATGATTTATTAGGGTCAAAATGCTGCTAATTGTTGGCGTCCCAATATGGGCTTTGTGGCCAAATAAGGGGGAGTAAACAAATGGGAAAATTTGGATTTTTTTGGAAATATTAGAGAATTGATAATTAAGAAATTCTAGACGAAAAAAAAAAATAAAAAAATTAATTAAATTTTGTAAAAAAAATATTTCTTTTAAATCCACGTTTATTTTTAGACTTGGAAAAAATATTCTTAAAAAATCCACATTTATGTTAGTCCCTTGAAAAATATTTTTAAGAGTCCACGTTTATTTCACGACCTTGGAAAAATATTTTTAAAAAATCTATGTCTATGTCAAGACTCTTAAAAAATATTTCTAAAAAATCTATGTCATGTCAAGACCCTTAAAAAATATTTTTAAAAATCCCCGTTTTTGTCAAGACCCTTTAAAATATTTTTAAAAAATCTATGTCTATGTCAAGACCCTTAAAAAATATTTTTAAAAAATCTATGTCATGTCAAGACCCTTAAAAATATTTTTAAAAAATCCACGTTTTTGTCAAAAGCCTGAAAACTATTTTAAAAAAATCCACGTTTATGTCAAAACCCTGAAAGACTATTTTTAAAAAATCCACGTTTTTGTCAAATGCCTGAAAACTATTTTTAAAAAATCCACGTTTATGTCAAAACCCTGAAAGACTATTTTTAAAACTAAACTATTTTTAAAAAATCGACGTTTATGTCAAAAGCCTGAAAACTATTTTTAAAAAATCCACGTTTATGTCAAAAGCCTGAAAACTATTTTTAAAAAATCCACGTTTATGTCAAAAGCCTGAAAAACTATTTTTAAAAAATCCACGTTTATGTCAAAAGCCTGAAAAACTATTTTTAAAAAATCCACGTTTATAGTTAGACTTGGAAAAAATATTTTTAAAAAATCCACGTTTATAGTTAGACTTGGAAAAAATATTTTTAAAAAATCCACGTTTATAGTTAGACTTGGAAAAAATATTTTTAAAAAATCCACGTTTATAGTTAGACTTGGAAAAAATATTTTTAAAAAATCCACGTTTATAGTTAGACTTGGAAAAAATATTTTTAAAAAATCCACGTTTATAGTTAGACTTGGAAAAAATATTTTTAAAAAATCCACGTTTATAGTTAGACTTGGAAAAAATATTTTTAAAAAATCCACGTTTATAGTTAGACTTGGAAAAAATATTTTTAAAAAATCCAAGTTTATAGTTAGACTTGGAAAAATATTTTTAAAAAATCCACGTTTATAGTTAGACTTGGAAAAAATATTTTTAAAAAATCCACGTTTATAGTTAGACTTGGAAAAAATATTTTTAAAAAATCCACGTTTATAGTTAGACTTGGAAAAAATATTTTTAAAAAATCCACGTTTATAGTTAGACTTGGAAAAAATATTTTTAAAAAATCCACGTTTATAGTTAGACTTGGAAAAAATATTTTTAAAAAATCCACGTTTATAGTTAGACTTGGAAAAAATATTTTTAAAAAATCCACGTTTATAGTTAGACTTGGAAAAAATATTTTTAAAAAATCCATGTTTATAGTTAGACTTGGAAAATATATTTTTAAAAAATCCACGTTTATAGTTAGACTTGGAAAAAATATTTTTAAAAAATCCACGTTTATAGTTAGACTTGGAAAAAAATATTTTTAAAAAATCCACGTTTATAGTTAGACTTGGAAAAAATATTTTTAAAAAATCCACGTTTATAGTTAGACTTGGAAAAAATATTTTTAAAAAATCCACTTTTATAGTTAGACTTGGAAAAAATATTTTTAAAAAATCCACGTTTATAGTTAGACTTGGAAGAAATATTTTTAAAAAATCCACTTCTATAGTTAGACTTGGAAAAAATATTTTTAAAAAATCCACGTTTATAGTTAGACTTGGAAAAAATATTTTTAAAAAATCCATGTTTATAGTTAGACTTGGAAAATATATTTTTAAAAAATCCACGTTTATAGTTAGACTTGGAAAAAATATTTTTAAAAAATCCACGTTTATAGTTAGACTTGGAAAAAATATTTTTAAAAAATCCACGTTTATAGTTAGACTTGGAAAAAATATTTTTAAAAAATCCACGTTTATAGTTAGACTTGGAAAAAATATTTTTAAAAAATCCACTTTTATAGTTAGACTTGGAAAATATATTTTTAAAAAATCCACGTTTATAGTTAGACTTGGAAAAAATATTTTTAAAAAATCCACGTTTATAGTTAGACTTGGAAAAAATATTTTTAAAAAATCCACGTTTATAGTTAGACTTGGAAAAAATATTTTTAAAAAATCCACGTTTATAGTTAGACTCGGAAAAAAAAATTTTAAAAAATCCACGTTTATAGTTAGACTTGGAAAAAATATTTTTAAAAAATCCACTTTTATAGTTAGACTTGGAAAAAATATTTTTAAAAAATCCACGTTTATAGTTAGACTTGGAAAAAATATTTTTAAAAAATCCATGTTTATAGTTAGACTTGGAAAATATATTTTTAAAAAATCCACGTTTATAGTTAGACTTGGAAAAAATATTTTTAAAAAATCCACGTTTATAGTTAGACTTGGAAAAAAATATTTTTAAAAAATCCACGTTTATTTTTAGACTTTAAAAAAATATTTTTAAAAAATCCACGTTTATTTCAAGACCTTGGAAAAAATATTTTTAAAAAATCCACGTTTATGTGAGAGCATTAAAAAAATATTTTTAAAAGATTCACGTTTTTGTGGGCCTTAAAAAATATTTTTAAAAAATCCACGTTTATGTCAATACCTTTAAAAAATATTTTTAAAAATTCCGCGTTTATTTTTGGTCTTTAAAGAATATTTTTAAAAATTCCACGTTTATTTTTGGTCTTTAAAGAATATTTTTAAAAATTCCACGTTTATTTGAAATTCTTAAAAAATATTTTTAAAAAATCCACGTTTATAGTTAGACTTGGAAAAAATATTTTTAAAAAATCCACGTTTGTTTTTAGACTTCGAAAAATATTTTTAAAAAATCCACGTTTGTTTTTAGACTTCGAAAAATATTTTTAAAAAATCCACGTTTATTTTTAGACTTGGAAAAAATATTTTTAAAAAATACTCGTTTATTTTAAGACCTTGGAAAAAATGTTTATAAAATACACGTTTTTTTCAAGAACTTTAAAAAATATTTTTAAAAAATTCACGGGTTCTAAAAATATTTTTTAATTTTTTTTTTTTTTTTTGTAATTTATATTTGTTTTTTTGTTTTTTTTTTACCCCAGAATCCACATAATTGTATAATAACATATAATTACCGAACTATACAAAAGACTTAAGAAACAAACGTGTTTCGATTCCCCCTTAAGATTAAATATTTTCCATTGATTTATTTTTCTATTAACATTTGTTTGTTTCCTCCTCCCCCAACGCCCTCTCCTCCCTCCTCCATCAATTTGACATTGAACTTGAAGTTTTCAATTTGTTATTTCCACAAATCATTAAAACCATCAGAGCTATGTTGCACATGAGAAACTCATGAGAGGTTCACCGAACAGTGACCATCTAACCTCTGGCACACAAAAAAGCCTCCAAAACGAAATTGAAAAAAAACACTCGGAATTAAAGTGCGAAGTATGCGTTCGTGCGTGCCTGCGTGTAGGTCTATCTCAGAGCCATGTAATCAATATCAATTACCAATTTCAAAAGCATAACCATCCATTGCAACAACAACAATAATAACCTGTAACAATTCATTGCAGCCATAATTACTATAATTTTGTTGCGGAGTTGCTGTTGTCGGGTAAATATTGAAAAAAAAAATTGAAATTCAATAAAAATCAAAAATATTACAACTCAAGTATGAACAACAAACCTACTCACTTATCAGTGCCTGGCATGTTTAGTTGCCATTGCTTCTGTGTGTGAAGCGTTTTCGGTGGCCTTAAAGGTCAAGACTGGTAGTCGCTGGCAGTGCGTAAAAATCCAATCAATTTTTTTTATTTATTTTCAATTATTATTTTTTTCTGTGGGGGGAGTTTTGATTTTCGATTCAATTCGAAATTGGGTTTTGTGTTCATATTTTGGTTTTTTTTAGTTTGTGATTTTTCGGTTAGAGATAATATTTGAAAAAAATTTAGTGGCCAAGAAAATCTAATTTGGGGCCCGAATGTGAGGATTTTGAAGAACCTACAAGAGACCTTCAAGAGTTGGTTATCAAGGATCTTAAAGATGCCTCTGAGAGCTGAATACCGAGAATGTATTCCTGAACATCTGAAGTAGGCCTCAAAGCGTGGATTTTAAAAAATCGGAACGAGAAGAGCTAAATACCGACAATCTGTATTCCTGAACATCTGGAGGAGACCTCAAAGCCTGGATTTTAAAGAATGGGATCCAGAAGACTTCAAAGCCTGGATTTTTAAGAATCCGAAAGAGACTGGATTTTAAGAAATTAAAGAGGTTCTAAAACATATTTTGTAGGAGTCTGGATTTAAAAAAATCTAAGTAGGATTGATAGTCTAGATTTTAAAGAACCGAAAAGAAGTTTCAAAACCTGGATTTTAAAGAATTTCAAATGTTTTCAGTGCTGGGATTTTTAAGAAGCCGAATGGGGTTTCAGGAATTTCAAAGTGTGGATTTTTAAGAATCTGAAAGGATGGATTTTTAGGAATCGGAAAAAAAATAAAACCTTAATTTTTCGAATTTGAAAGAGGTTCGAAGTCCGTATTTTTAAAGACCCTGAAATGGATTTCAAAGCCTGGAGTTGTAATGTCAGGACTTTTAAGAGCCTGAAAGAGGCCTTTAGACCTGAAATTTTAAGGTTCTGAAAGAGGTCTTTAAACCTGGATTTTTACGGTTCCGAAAGAGGTTTGAATGTCTAGATTTCAAAGAATCTGAAGGGGTTTCCATGTCTGGATTTTTAAGTATCGGAAAGAGATTTCAAAGTCTTCATTTTTAAGGATCTGAAAGAGGTTTCAAAGACTGAATTTTAAGGAATTTAAAAGAGGTTCAGAAGTTTGGATTTCAAGATATCGAAAAGAGGTTCCAAAGCCTCGTTTTTAAGAATATGAACGAGGTCTTTAAGCTGGTTTTTAAAGGTTCTAAAAGAGTCTTCAATGTCTGGATTTTAAGAATCAGAAAGTGATTTCAAATCCCTGTATTTTAGGATTCTGAAAAAAGATTTCCAAGACTGTTTTTTAAGATTTTAAAAGAGGTTTTAGAACCAGGTTTTTAAGAGTCTGAAAGAGCTCTTTAAGACTGAATCTTAAAGAACCTGAAAGAGGTTCAAAGCCAGGTTTTTTAAGAATCTGAAAAAGGGTTTCCAAGCCTGAAATTTTAAAAATTTTAAAGAGGTTTCAAACCCTGGATTTTGAAAAATCTAAAAGAGGTTTCAAATTCTTAATATTTACGAACTGAAAGAGGCTTCAAAACCTGGATTTTTGGAATCAAAAAAATGTTCCTAGCTCGGCTTTTTCAGAATATGAAGAGGGTTTAAAATCCTGAATTTCAAGAAATCTGTAAGAGGTTCATTGGATTTTAAGGAACCGAAAAGAGGTTTCAAAAACCTGAAAGGGGGTTTAAAGCCTGGATTTTAAGAATCGGAAAGGGGTTTCAATTTCTGGATTTTTAAACGTCGGAAAGATGTTTCAAATTCTTGATTTTAAGAATCTGAAATAAATGTATAAGCCTGGATTTTTAAGGTTCTGAAAGAGATTTCCGAGTCTTGTTTTTTATAAACCTGAAAGAGGTTTCAATGCCTGTATTTTTAAGAATCAGAAAGAGGTTTAAAAAGCTTGATTTTAAGCCTGGATTTTTAAGAATCTGAAAAATGTTTCAAAGTCTAGATTTTCAAAAAGAAGATTTAAAGTCTGTTTTATATGAACCTGAAAAATAATGACTTAAGCCAGTCAAAAAAATCGTTTTATGTATTCTCTCCTTTAAAAATGTGGGCTTTGAAAAATCCCTCTTTAAAAACCCTTTCACATCCAGGCTGAGAGAGTGCTAGGCGTCTTTTTTTGGAGAAGATCTTTTCTCTTTAGAATATCTAGCTGCCGATTTTTGTATTCCTCTTTAACTGGCTTCAAGAAATATATTTTTAAAAAATCCCCTCAAAAATGTTAACGGCCTTTTTTTCAACCTCATTCTTAGCCACCAAAATTTTTGTTGTTACCTTCATTTCCTCCACCCAACGAATTTTGATATTTAATAATTATAATTTACCGCTAACTTAATTAACTTGCTCATAGTTTATGACACTTTTTTTGGCTGAGCATAGTACCTCTTGTACCCAAAATTATCAAATAATCTCCAATTCTCCATCCCCGCGTTTTACACACGCCATGTAAGGAACGGTAATCAGACAGTTTTTTTATTGTCATTTACATTATTACGACAATGACAATTAAATGAGTTGCCTGGCTTCAGTTGTGAGTTGGGGAGTTGACGAAATTGGAGTAGAGTCAAGGTGAAACCCCCCTTCCACCTCTTCTTATTATTATTAGCCACAGAAAAAAATATTAAACCAAAAAAAAAACTACAACAACATGACAATAAGTAAATTAACTGAATTGCATATACACACTGGGCCCAGAGTCTGACATGTGTGTCAAGCAAGTTTGCCAGGGAGGGAAGGGCAGGGTGTTGGGTCAACAATAAACCACCCAAAAAAAAGATATGACAAAATAAATTGGACTTCATTAAAAACCCAAAAAGAAAAAAAAACTCAAAATAAAACAAATTTACATGTGCAGTTGTCGGAGGTATTATGGCAATTATTATTCTGCCATGCCAGGTAGCCCAGATATGTAGATGGATTCGAAAAACTGACTTAAAACAAAGAAACAGTCTAGAATCTAGAATGGAGTCTTAAAAACAAAACGACAACAAGTCACTCGCCATGCCAGCCAACTTATTGTTCTGCTACTGGAATTGTGACAAAATAATTTATTTGCAAATTGCAGCGCCACATAAATTTTAGGAATGATTGCCACCAACAAGTTCGAAATTAATGGTCTGCAGTATTTCCTTGTAATGGAAATTTTAGGTTAATTTATTTAATTTTTTTTGTTTTGTACAGAACCCGTAACCAACAGCAGGGTGAGTCATTGTTGAGAAGAAAAATTTTAAAATTGAACAAGTAAAAAAGCTGGACCAGAACTTTGTATACCCTCTACCATTTGGAACGAATTTGGAAATTTTCAAAAAAAAAACCGTTAAAATTCGAAGACCTGGACCTGCATAGACAATTTTTTGTCACAGGCTGTAGAACCTATTAGGAACTCCAAATACGAAATTTCAAAAATTTTCGGTGAATGTTGTACCTAAAATCATCAAAAATACCGAATATTGGGAGGTATCGTTATATGAAGGCTATACAAAGACCTGAACCAGCATAGACAATTTTCTGTCACAGGCTGTAGTACCTATTAGGAACTTCAAATGCGAAATTTCAAAAAATTTCGGAGGATATTACACCTAAAATCATCAAAAATACCGAATATTGGGAGGTACCGTCATATGAAGGCTATACAAAGACCTGGACAAGCATAGACAATTTTCTGTCACAGGCTGTAGTACCTATTAAGATCTTCAAATACGAAATTAGAAACCATTTCGGTGAAAAATGTAGCTAAAACCCTCAAAATACCGAATACGAAGGCCTGGACCTGCATAGACAATTTTCTGTCACAGATTTCAATGACTATTAGGACTTTCAAATAAAAAATTTCAAACATTTTAGGTGAAAATTGTACCTAGAATCGTCAAAATACCGAATATTGGGAGGTACTGATATATGGAACCTATACGAAGACCTGGACCTGCATAGACAAGTTTCTGTCATAGACTGTAGTTCCCATTACGAATTCTAAATACGAAATTTGAAACAATTCGGGTGAATAAAGTCCTTAAAAACATTAAAATGCCGAATATTGGGAGGTACTGATATCGGGGGCCTATACGAAGACCTCGACCTGCATACGCAATTTTTTGTCATAGGCTGTAGTACCTATTGGGAACTTCAAATACAAAATTTTAAACAATTCCGGTGAAAAATGTCGCTAAAATCATTAAAATACCGAATATCGGGAGGTACCGTTATATGGGGGTTATCTGAAGACGTGGACCTGCACAGACAATTTTCTGTCACAGACTGTAGTTCCCATTACGATCTCTAAATACGAAATTTTAAACCATTTCGGTGAAAAAATGTAGCTAAAATTCTCAAAATACCGAATATAGGGAGGTACTGATATATGGGGCCTATACGAAGACCTGAACCTGCATAGGCAATTTTTTGTCACAGGCTGTAGTACCTATTAGGAATCTTAAATACGACATTTCAAACAATTTCGGTGAATATTATACCTGGAATCGTCAAAATACCGAATATAGGGAGGTACTGATATCGGGGGTCTATACGAAGACCTCGACCTGAATACGCAATTTTTTGTCATAGGCTGTAGTACCTATTAGGAACTTCAAATACAAAATTTTAAACAATTTCGGTGAATATTTTAGCTAAAATCTTCAAAATACCGAATATAGGGAGGTACTGATATATGGGGCCTATACGAAGACCTGGACCTGCATAGACAATTTTCTGTCATAGACTGTAGTTCCCATTACGATCTCTAAATACGAAATTTGAAACCATTTCGGTGAAAAATGTACCTAAAATCCTCCAAATACCGAATGTAGGGAGGTACTGATATATGGGGCCTATACGAAGACCTGGTCCTGCATAGACAATTTTTTGTCACAGGCTGTAGTACCTATTTGGAACTTCAAATACAAAATTTCAAACAATTTAAGTGAATATTGTACGTAAAATCATCAAAATACCGAATATTCGGAGGTACTGATATATGGGACCAACGCAAAGACCTGGACCTGCATAGACAATTTTTTGTCACAGGCTGCAGTTACCATTACAAATGAAACCATTTATGTGAAAAATGTACCTAAAATCGTCAAAATACCGAATATAGGGAGGTACTGATATATGGGGCCTATACGAAGACCTAGACCTGCATTGACAATTTTCTGTCACAGATTGTAGTTCCCATAACCAACTCTAAATACAAAATTTGAAACAATTTCGGTGAAAAATGTAGCTAAAATCCTCAAAATACCGAATGTAGGGAGGTCTGATATATGGGGCCTATACGAAGACCTGAACTTGCATAGACAATTTTGTGTGTCACAGGCTGCAATGCCAAATAGGAACTTCAAATACGAAATTTCAAACAATTTCGGTGAAAAATGTAGCTAAAATCCTCAAAATATCGAATATAGAGAGGTAAAGATATATGGGGCCTATACGAAGACCTGGACCTGCATAGGCAATTTTTTGTCCCAGGCTGTAGTACCTATTAGGAACTTCAAATACGAAATTTTAAATAATTTCGGTGAATAATGTCCCTAAAAGCGTCAAAACATCGAATATCGGGAGGTACCTTTAATTGGGGTCCATACGATATCGTGGACCTATATAGACAATACTCTTCGAGGGGGTAAAGTTTTTTTGAAAAATGTGGCTAAAATCATCAAAATACCGAATATCGCGGGGGTACCATTGTACGGGGGCTATGCGATATCGTGGACCTATATAGCCCATCTTCGATCTTGACCTGCCTGCAGAGAAAGAACTGATCAGGGCAAAATTGTAGCTTCCTATCTTTATTCGTTTTGACTCTAGCGTGATTAAAACAATCGAGCGGACGGGCGGGAGGAGGCAAAGGTCTACATCGTCTTAGAATTTTCCGCTGATCAAGAATATATATACTTTGTTGGGTCTAAAATTATTATGTCGATGCTGGGTATAAAAATGTTCACAGTTCCTTTACTGAGGGTTGACAAATTCTTGCAAATTTCTTCATGCAATCCCTTGCAAGAATGTTCAAAAGACTTCTTCTTCTCAAGTCACCCATTTTGGAGGTCTATACAAACATCCTCATTCTCTTTTTTGTTTTAAAATTACGAATTATTCATAAAATAAATTATTAAAAAATATTTTAAGGTTATGTTTTATTTTTCACTCACCCGGTTGATTGGCCATTTAATGGCAACACTCCAATGGCGTCAGATGGAACGTGTGCCAAATGACCGATATTCGCAACAAATGACAGCAAATTCAGCACACTTTGTTATAACAGTTTACACGAGAGCAAAAACAACAGCAACAACAAAAGACGTTACACACAATACGTGACATTCAAATGCCGGCGGCGATTTGGGGAGGTGGGGAAATTCTTCCCTTTGCAAATTCTTGTTTTGTTTGTCTTTCCATTGCCAAAATAATTTATGTTTATTGTCAGGTTATTTATGGGTTCAGTGGGCGTAAAAAAAGATCTCCAGGACCTCCATTCTGTTTCTACGAAACTTTTGTAAAGAGAAATTACAACTAATAAATATTAAAAGAACACATTTTTCATTTCAAGTTTTCATAGAACTAGAATCCAGCACCAGATCTTTAATAGGAAATAGAAGACCCTCAGGTCCTCGATAGGCAATATATAACCTCCAAATGTTCAAAAAGCTTCTTGTAAATTTATTAATTTAAGTTTAAGTTCCTCAATTTTTATCACAAACAAATCACTTGAAACGATCACAAACAAAACATATAGGAAACACAAGGTACGAAAATGACCCATCGGCGTTGCCATCTTCGCAAATTATTTTTGCGCTGATTTTTATAACAGGGATGTATGTACTTGGCCCCTTTATCATTTACATCTGAAGAGGACGTTATTCGGAATTTTGAATGGTTAATATTTAGAACCATGGTACCATGGTACAATAAAAAGGTAAGGTAGAGCTACCAGCTGATTACAATTTTTTTCTAAGTGTGCCGACTTCTGCCAATTTTGTTGTTGTTGTTTTGAAAAAAAAAACAAAATATTTTCAAGGTCAGTGATTGAAAGAAACTTACATTGCGGGACGCGCATCAAAACTAGTAACCAGAATAGCCATAGAATTGAAAGATTGGACACTTAGGATCATATTTTTGAGAGAACATCCCGGCATTTCACTCAGATTTCGCGATATTTGACTCATTTTGAAAATGAACAAAAAATATCAAATATATGAAAACAAGCTGTGCCCGCTTCCTGTCAGAATTATTCAAAATTATTGGCATTTTGAATAATTCTGACAGGAAGCGGGCACAGCTTCAGGACTGTATTTTTGTAGTTTTACGAAGATATTCTACCTCCTTATTGTACCATGCATGGTACAAATAAAAGGTATGTGTGTTCGTGGTAGAAATAAGAAGGTAAAGTCAAGCAATTGGGTGTTTACAATTTTTTTTCAAAATTATTCATTTGACATCTAACTGTCAAAAATTATACATGTAAATCTATTATACATACACAAATCAGAGATGGGAATCTGTTTTCTATGCAGTGAAATTTGACCTTGTACAGAAAATGCCGATTTCTGCCAATTCTATTATTGTTTTGAAAAACAAGAACAACATATTTTCAGAATCAGTGAGGGAAAGAAACGTTCATTGCAGGGCGCGCATTAAAAGATTGAATAGTTTTGATTATTTTTTAACAAATAACAGAAAACAACTTGTTGAATTTATTTTGAATAATTCTGACAGGAAACGGACAAAGCCTCAAGGTGAGAGTACATAAAGGTGAGAATACAAAAAAACGTTTTTTGACTGGCGTAAGTCATCGGCTGGCTTCTTCAAAGAGAAACAAAGAATTTTAAGATTGACGTAGTTCGATTTTTGCCCTAAGCTCCTTTGTTCTTTTCCGACGAAGCCAGTCGATGATTTAAGGTGGGAATATATAAAGCGCTTATTTGGTAGGCTTAAGTCATCGGCTGGATTCTTCGGAAAGGAACAAAGGACCCTAGAGCCAAAATCAAACTTAGTTAACCTTTATGTATTCCCACCTTAGCCAACCAAATAGGCTTAAGTCACTAAGTTGACTTAGTTCGATGTTGACCCTACGCTCCTTTGTTCTTTTCCGAAGAAGCCAGCCAAAAAAGTCTTTTATGTATTCTCACCTTCAGAGCTGCATTTATGTAGTTTTACAAAGCTCTACCTCCTTTTTGCTCTACCTCCTTTTTGTGCCATGGGTAGAACCATAATAAAATTAAGAAGGTGACAAGATTCTACTTGATTGGTATTTTTTTGATTTCATAAAGGGAAAATCGGTTATCGTGGAAAAAAAAACTTGTACATTCTTGCAGTTCTGGAACAGACCAAAGAATACACAATCTATCCATAATTTTTTATTTGATGTAATTTACTTTGTTCAATTTATTTATTTAGAAAACTGGTTATTATTGCTCTGCTCCCAGAATATGCAAGAATTCACTAATTTTGCATTTTTTCCGATATTTTAAATGGAAAATCGGTTATGGAGATTAAAAATTTTACACTCCTGAAGTCCACCACAAAAGTTATACAAATTTGAACAATTTTGCACAAGAAAAAGGGTGCACTAGGTAAGAAAAAGGAAAATTAGCGTTGCCATATTCGCAAATTATGCCTCCTCAATTATTCCTGTAGGAATAGAATTCCGCAGGGGATATTCATGATTGGACTGATAGAGATAATCCACAGTACAAATGAAATCCAGTTATCTTCCAGACTCCATAGATAACCAAGAGATCTTCTTTTGTCTGCAGATGTCAGCCTTATTCGCAAAGGTTTTGGAAGTTTCCTATTATTCTTTTGCAGTCCTATAGATCTTTAAAAATCTAGAGAAAGCCTTGAGTCTTCCTTTTGTCTATATAAGGTCAAGTTTTAATCTATTGCCTTGTGATATTCAATTCCATTTGTTCTAATCTCCCAATCCAAAAAAAGGCCAGTAGCAACATTGTGTTTCATTTAATTTTGTTCGTTCGTGTGTGTGTTTCAAATCCAAGATAAGTTCAATTGATTTATAATATTATTATTTAAATGCGATATTCTATTGTAACGGTAGTCAATAATCCAGCAAATTAACTTTCCAAGCTAACCACAATGTATTACATACAAACATACATACATAATACACCCAAACAATCAACTGTCTTGTTGTTGTTGTTGTTTTTTCCTCATCCATTCAGTCTTTTGTTTCAGCGATTCATATCGCTGTCGATTATTTAATTAAATGTTGTTGTTAACATTTTATTGGCTATACGTGGCAATTGCTGTGAGTACGAGTGTGTGTGTGTAGCATTGTTTGTATTACAATAATCTGATATTTAAATAAAGGTAGAGTCTCAATGTCTCATTGTACCGTCCTCCTCCTGGTCTTCTGAGTTATCACTGAAATGTTGATGGCAATTCCAAGACAAAAGACACAAGCCCACTCACTCACTGTCCAACAAATAAGTCGGACTGTGTTATTTATGTTGAGCATAGATGCAACAACAACAACGAAGACAACAGCAGTAATAAAAAAACACTCCTCTGTGTTTTTTTTTTTGGATTTGAAATATTCTGATTTGACATCTAAACTCGATTTAGATTGACCTATTTCATCGGTTTGTATGTGAGTGTTTATTTTGAGATAAACCCTTCCTCTAGTCTTAGGGAGGAAGGGGATTTGTGTATGGTAAATGTCAAACACTGACAACTCGGTGTTGATATTACACAAACACACACACAAATATAACAATAACAGAACTAGAGGTAATTTATTAGGTTATGGGTCTTCTACAGGCCATATACTACATATATGTCATCCATAGCAAATAAAACACCTTGGGATTGCCAAATTATTTAGTTATCCCATGGTAAAATTTATAAAAAATATTCTTAAAAAATGCTAGAATAATACAGGTAGATGCATTTTTTCATTTTATCCATTATTCTCCCTCAAATATAAAAATGCAAATAGGTATTTTTTCGTAACTCGTGTATCCTATTTGTTGTGCAAATTTAAATTGTTTTTTACAAATAAAAGCAATGTAAACAAACTAATTTTTAATATTGGGATTCAAATATATTTTTCGGATATTAATAAGTCTGTGGAGAAACATAGAAGTTTGATATTCACTATATTAAGGCTTAAGGGTGGCTGGCTTAAGGTGGGAATACATAAAGCGCTTATCTGGCACCTCACTATATTAGGGCTTAAGGGTGGCTGGCTTAAAGTTGGAATACATAAAGCGCTTATCTGGCTGGCTTCTTAAAGAAATAAACAAAGGAGCATAGAACCAAAATGGAACTAAGTTAACTTAAAACTCCTTTGTTAATCTACGAAGAAGCTAGCCGATGAATTAAACCAGCCAAATATGCGCTTTATGTATTTCCACCCTTAAGTCATCGGCTGGCTTCTTCGGAAATAAACAAATGAGCCTAGGGCCAAAATCGAACTAAGTCAACCCAAAACTTCTTTTCCAGCCGTTGACTTAAATCAGTTAAAAAACCGTGTTATGCTTTTTTGACAGGCTTAAGTCTTCGGCTGGCTTCTTCGAAAAAGAACAAAGTAGTATAGGGCCAACATCGAACTAGGTCAACCTAACACCCTTTCGTCCTCTACGAAGAAGTCAGTCAATGACTCAAGCCAGTCAAAAAAGCTTTCTATGTACTTTTACATTAAATGATTATATAATTGACAAGGCCATTCATGAATATCTTCCTGAAATTCTATTCCATTCTTTATTTTATGCATTTTCCCCGAGTTTTTCTTTTCCAATTATGAATAATTATGGACAAATAATTTGGGGAGATGGCAACGCCGACAAACCTTTTTCGTACCTAGTGTGACCTATTAACTGGGGAAATCGTTGAAAATTTACATTTCTCCTTTTTATAAGGACAAAAGAAGTCTTCAAGGAATGACTATGGAACCTATTATATTATTGACAATAGAAGACATCCACATCGGATGTATACAATCAGCCCATTCATAAATATCGATGCTAAATTCTATCCTGAGTTTTTTCTCCACCATTTATGAATATTTGAGGAGAAATCACTTGTGAAGATTGCAACACCAATGGGTCACTTTCGTACCTAGTGTGACCTATTAACTGGGGAAATTGTTGCAAATTTAAAGTTCCCCTTTTTATAAGGACAATAGAAGTTTTCAAGGAATGACTATGGAACCTATTATATTATTGACAATAGAAGACATCCACATCGGATGTATACATTCTATTCCATTCTTCATTTCGTGCATTTTCCCCCGAGTTTTTCTCCACCAATTATGAATATTTGAGGAGAAATCACTTGTGGAGATAGCAACACCAATGGCTCTCTTTTGTACCTAGTGTGACCTATTAACTGAGGAAATTGGTGCAAATTTAAAGTCCCCTAGATGTCTTGAAGGAATGACTATAGAACCTATTCTATAATTAACAAGAGAAGACATCCACCTCAGCCCTATTACGAATATCAGCACGGAGTTATATTCCATGTTTCACATCATGCATTTTTCTCGAGCTTTTTTTACTCCAATCATAAATAATATAGGAGAAAAAAGTGATGGGATGACAACGCAAACGGTCCTTTTTCGTACCTTGTGTGACCTATAAACTATGCAAATTGTTGCAAATTTTAAAAGTTTAAAGTTTCGTTTTTTTATAAAAATAGAAAAAATAGAGGTACTTAAATGGTAAATTCACAATATTATAATACAAATATATGTGTTGAATGTCTATAAGTCTGTGGAGCAACATAGAAGTGTGAGAAAACAATTCTGGACGCTAATTTCACCAATGTTTCTTGATTGCTTTTTTAAATAAATTATTGAAATGAAATACAAAAATTATTAAAAACCACTGTAAGTATTAATAACTAATTTGAAATATTTTATAAAAAAAATGTTCTTGAAGGTCTATTCCTAAAGACGTTTAAAGACATGTAGCTCTTCTGGAGACCTTAAGTTGTCTTTAGGGGACCCACAGGGGTCTGTTGAAGATATTAAATTTTGATATTTTTACACAACTATTCTCTTGACGTCAACACAGAATTAATTAACATTAAATCAATTAAACGCCTTCATATCATCTTCGTCATCATCTCCAGCCACTGCCATAATTGTGATAAAAAGACAAACTAATTTTTATTAGACAAGTTTAGAAACTCATACCAAATATGTCACACATACTTGTACGCGTATATGGTAATAAAATTATAAATTAGCTTCCTGATAACAATCTGTGAAACTACACAAAGAAACAGAAACACGAACATCTTCGTAACACAAAGAACACTTCAGTGTCTGTCGCAGATAAAAATCTTCGTTGAACACAAATATTTTTTGACAAATTATGTTAATGATTTTGAAAATTTAGATAACTATATTTTTAAAAGCATATGCATATTGAATTGGAGGAGTGCATATTTTAAATGTTTTTTTTTTTTTTATCAAAAGGCACTTTATCTTGAAATGTTTTAAATTGGTTTGTGCCTTAAAGGGAAAGTTGTTTTTTTTTTTCTGCCGAAGATACAAAAAAAATGGAATAGCATTTAGGAACCCCTTGTGTTGGTTATGAAAATTAACATAAACTTCTGGTAAAAACTCTCTTATGAACCCCTCTAGTAAAAGGACCTTTTTTCTGATTTAAGTTTTAAGGTTTTAATTTTGAAAAATGTTCAGATGGTAATATTTTTCCAATTCTGAAAAATTTCATATTTTCTTGGCAGGAATTTTATGAATGTCTCATGCTTGCATGGTGACCATAAGGAACTTAAAATAACTTTCATTACAATTCGATTTAAAACGACAACAAATTATCTCTCTCCTCCTATTCTCCACGATTCCTGGGCACCCATTGCAGATAATTACTCTGTGTGGCCGCCTCATATTCCTGGGCCAAACAGTCGATAACATCCCGGGAATTATCCAATTCCGATAGATCATCCTTGAACATATCTTCACGACGGAATTGATCCAAAAAGGCACCGCGTTTACGTAACTTATCATACTGGGCTAGGGCACGATTAAACAGCGATGTTATACCCGTATGATTTGCCATCATTAATCCGGAGACTTTATGATTCGATTGGACATAGGGTGAACTGCGTGACAATGCCACCTGGATACTGGCCGGTCCCCAGGGTATAAACTGGGCCAGTTTACGTTCTCGTATGCGTTGCAGCGACTTGTGGACTTGGGTGGGATCAACTTCACCCTAAAAGAAAATTTGATTTTAAAAGACTTGAGAACAGAATATCCAAATCTCACCTGTATAATATTCAATATGGATATATAACAATGATGATTGGTTTTATCCGGTCCCGAGGAGACCATCATATTTTTGGGTTGCAGCAGGCGACGCATGACATCCAGGACTGTGGTTTTGCGCACATTGACATTGGTCTGGGAGAAAACAAGAGGAATGATCAGAAAAATTAAATATAAACAAGTATTGAAATATATATCTCTCATAACTCACATCATTATCCGTTGTCAACGGTGTATAGCCGGTCATCAGAAAATGCAGCTGAGGCGTTGGAATCAAGGGTGCCGTTAAACCTATCAAATTGTTGTTCATATACGACGGATAACGCAGCGTCGTAGTACTAACCGACATTATCGTCGATACCAATGTATTGATCTGGGTAAATGTTGGATTTTCAATATGCAAACGATCCGAGGCAATACGATTCAAGGCGGTATTATCCAATACCACAACACAATCAGCACAATTGGTTAAACGTTTCAGTGTCAACAATGAATTATATGGCTGAACGACAACATCACTTATCTCATCCTGATTGGGAAATACACTATAGGTTTGTAGTAATTTCTTTGGGAAACGATCGGATAAACGTTCCAACATATAAGAACCCATTCCGGAGCCAGTTCCGCCGGCAATCGAATGGCACAAGACAAAACCCTCCAAGGAGTCACTGCCATCTGCCTCACGATCAATAATGTCAAACACCTCCTCTTGTAGCTTTTCACCCTGGCTAAAGCCGGAGGCCCAGTTATTGCCAGCACCACCACCATGTTTGGATAGGTACACATTTTCGGGATTGTAAAGCTAAAATTAATAACGATTAACAAGATAATCCAAAGAAATCCATTGTATCCCCCACTTACCTTAGCATATGTGGAAGTCATAATTGTGTGTATAACACGTGGCTCCAAATCCAGTAGCACAGCTCTGGGTATATAGTGATTATCATCGGCCTGATAGAAAAACACATCCTTACGATCCAAACCGTCGGTGGTGAACTCCTCCAACATGCCGGTCGGCGAAATGCCATGTTCCAGACACAGACGTTTCCAAAATTCGAAACCAACTGCAAAGTCATTTAAAGCATTTAACGTATAGCCCCTAAATCTTGGAATATAAACCTACTTTGATTTCCACATTGCCCCAATTGTAAGGTAATTATTTCACTTGGCATTTTTCTTGTTTTTATTATAAACTATAAGCAGTCTTGATAAAACGAAGATATGTAAAGCAAAAACAACAAATACCGTTATAATTCGAACTATTACATATTCGGCGCTATTACGGTTATCGTCGGCGTCGCAAAATGAAGTCGAGGCGACAATAGTGATATTAGGGTTGTCGTTTTTTGTCGATAGCGACAAATGGTTGCCATTATCATTGCCATTTTGGTTTCCGAATTGAAAAAATCCATGTTTGGCAAAAGGATTTACCAAAGGTCATGTTCCAGCAAATTTTAATTCAGATTGGGAATTCATTGCTACAAAATTAAATGTAAACGGGCCTCCGATTAGAGACCCCGATGACTGGCAAAAAGTATGTAAAAATGAAAATTATTTTTGTACGTTTTTATTAGTTAGTTTTCTAAAATTCTTCTAGGTTTGGAAAGATTTAAAATTTAAAACTAAAAAAAAACTTGTGCACAACAAGGGTGAAACCAGCAGCAATGGATGTGGCATTTTTAAGCAAATGACTTTGGAGGAGTCTGTTGCGAATATAATGCAGTTTCAAAAGTTATTGAATCCACCAGGTCGTGCACTTGGAATAGAAAATAAGGAAAACATAAGTGTAATAGACGTTATAGTTCATGAAAATGAGCAAGTGGACAATGCTGATGACGAGACTGATGTAACCTACTATTGAAGCTTGTCGATCAAAAAACAATGGTAAAAAGTCTACAAGGAAAGTAGAAACTATTGAACACTTTTGTAACAACACAATCAAGAGCCAGGCAATGCAAATATGTTTGTTGGCTGCCTTAACACTCGCCGCTGCACTACTAATACATTCTTCTCTTCATCCTCACTTGAACTTAAGATATGTAACGCATTTATAATCTTCATTTTTTCACTATATTTTTTATTTTTCCGAAAGAGTCGAAATTAGAATTCAAAATACCAGAAAAATATCTTTTTTTGTCAATAACAAGGGAGTGTTGCCAACGTTTTTTTAATTGTTGCCAACTTTTATTTTAAACTGTCGATGTCGCTTCTATGCCTTACCATAATACCAAAAAACGACGGCGAGGGCGACTCTCACATATAGTCGACGACGACCATAGTAACGACAACCGTAATTGGGCCGATTGCCAACCACTTCAAATGCTATAAATGAAGAAATGTTGCCAATCATCACTGACAATCGATCTTAGTGAGTGTGTACGATACATGTACATATGAAGTCTCATGGCCACACGACAAATTTTGATGACCACACAAATGATTCTGACAGAAGAACGGAAGGAAATGATAAAAATAACATTATAATCAAAGGAAAAATATATATACAACTGTATAATAGCAAAAATTATGAAATCTGTGAAAATGGACAACTAAACCTAAATTAAGCGTTGATAATTAAGAGCGATTTTTTAAAAAGATATTGTAATTTTTAACCTTCAAGTAACGAGGTGGTGGTAAATTTTACAATCTCTCCACATTTTTTTTACTCCTCTCTTCTATTGCCATGTATAAGGGTATATGTTTTGTTAAAATAAAAAAAATATTTTTCTTTACTCATTTGTTGATGAACTTTCTTAACAGAGCACCAGATATAATTACTTCAATTACTGACCAGTAGACTCAGCAGCTTTGGATTTCAGTTTCTTTTGGAACGTTTTTAATTTTTTTCGGTAAAGTATGAGGGAGAATAGACCTCAACGCAAAACGTTGGCAACTCTTTAATACCAAGTTCGAATGGTACCTGATTCGCTCTCTATTCGTTGTTCCACATTTAATTATTAAATACTTTTTTAATTCCCCACATAAAGTGTTCTAAGCGAATAATTTTTGTTCCATTTAAATCACTCTCACAACTATATGTAAAAGTGCACCATCCCTCACAAATTAGAGCATTTATCTATAATAAATTATGACATTTAAAAACGCAAAATGGAAAAATTTTATGAAATTTTACAAAAATTTAGGAAGATCGAAAATTATGAATAGAAAGTATAAAGTATACTTAAAATGTCAATATTTTCAGAATAAAATATTAATTAAGGATGTGGAATTATTGATACAATTGGTCTTTGAAAGAAAAACAATTATTTAATCTTCTTTAGATCAGTGCTTTTTTTGAGAAAATTTTGCTCAAAAGTTATGAAGAGGGAATTTTGTTTCCATGAATTACGAATCGTGCCGTTTGCACGATTTTATTTGTCTTCGTGATTTTAAGAGGGAAGAATGTATTTTAAACTCTAATAAGTACTTGGTATAATTTTTGAGGCAAACAACGTTGTTCAATTACCAGTGAAAACATGCTATTAGTTTCTGAGTAAATTTTAGTACCGGCATTTCTTCTAATGTATCGATAAACTACTACTAATCGATACCTATTTCTCTAAAATAAAATATCGATATTGCCATCAATTATCTGCTCATCAGCAGTGAATCATTAGTGAATCAAAAAACCCGAAAAAATATAAAATTATTAACTAATTATTAAATATTGCCACAAAAATTGCAGACTACATAAGTAACAACAACAATGGCTGCCACACTGAAACCATATCTAACCGCTGTTCGCCATTCCCTGACGGCTGCAATGTGTTTACAAGACTTCCCCTCCCAAGTGGTCGAACGCCATAATAAACCCGAAGTGGAAGTGTGTTCCAGCAAAGAATTGATACTCACACCCATTGTTATATCGCGCAATGAACGAGAACGTGTTCTCATCGAACCCTCCATCAATTCGGTGCGCGTCAGTATCGCTGTCAAACAGGCGGATGAGATAGAGAAGATTCTGTGCCACAAGTTCACCCGTTTCATGATGCGACGTGCCGAATCATTTATCATACTGAGACGCAAGCCCATCGATGGCTATGACATTAGTTTTCTCATAACGAATTTCCATACGGAACAAATGTACAAACATAAACTGGTCGATTTCGTTATCAGTTTTATGGAAGAAATCGATAAGGAAATCAGTGAAATGAAATTGGCCGTCAATGCAAGGGCTCGTACTTGTGCCGAGGAATTCTTGAAGAGATTTTAGAACGTTTGTTTACTACGTGTCTCTGTGTGTGTGTGAGAGTGTGCGTTCGTATTGGGAGCGGCAGGAGCCAATCTTATCCGTCCGTCCGCTTTGTTTGGGAGGATGAGGTGAGAATGTGAGCTCATCATCAATCAATATCTATCTATAACAAAAGTATTCCATCATAACAACATGCAAATAAATGAATGTATGTTTGTCTGTTTTTTATTTTAATTTTTTTGTGTGCATTTTTTTATTATTTTTCTTGTATGTTTCAAAAAAAAAAGTAAATTTTGTAATTTCCAAAATGAAGTAGTGTTTTTTCCTTTTTTTGAAAATAAATACAAGACCATATTTAAGTAGTAGATATTTAAAGAGCATTTTTATTTGTGCTGTTGAAAATTCTTTGAAAAAAGTAAGAAAAACAAGCAGACCATACGTTAATCTGTCAATACCGATTTGAATGAAGATTGGTAGAAGTATTTCTGGGCTATAGATGCGGTATTACGACTTTGAACCATGGACATAGAAGTCACGGATTTTCAAAAATATTTATTTGAAGCTCCCTGAGATCTTGTATAATGTATGTTTATTGAAGCCCTTAGACCTTTCATCTTGCATTTGATGTGATATTAAATCGTAAAATTTGTAAGTATATTTTTGAAGATCCAGATCATGGAGGATTTTTTATAAATAATTGATGGAGGATTTTTTATAAATAATTGAATCTCTTGCAGACCTCTGAAACCCACATATTTTTATAGTTTTTACTTGTAGTTCCGTCAGGTCTGCTGATATTTTTATATATCTTGCGTCTATGAGAAAATTTTAAATATCTTATCAAATTTCAAATAATTTATTTTTCAAGTCAGATTCTTTCCGCTTGCCAATTCAAGTTCGTTATTCATTTCAATAAAAACAACAAATATAACTTACACACTAATGCACCTTAGTCCACATTCGACGAAGTACCAAACCACAGAAAGACCACCGAATTTTCATAATCTACAATCTTCTGCCCTGCAGAATTTTCTTCTATTTTATCCGACTCCAAATTTGTATCCGTGAAATGGTACTGGCCCGAACTGGTACTTATAATTGGTAATGTAGGATGGAAACTAACACCATTGCAACAATCAAAATGTAAAGGTATCTACAAAGAAAATCAAAATACATATTCCAATACCTTCCATAATTGCAGCCAACCAACCTCCATTAATTCTTCCCTATCATCCATATCCCATATACGTAAGCAGCCTTCGGTATCTCCACTTATCAGCCATTTCTCCAGCGGACTCAAATCAAAATAAATTCTTTGATTTGTCTTCACTGTCCTTTCGTAGCTCTTCACAGGTTCTTGATAATTACGCATATCCCACTGTAAGATTTTATTGTCTTTTCTGGCACCACTAAATAAATACCAATTATCGGTATTATAGGACGAATATTTAAGCCATGTTACTCCACCCGTATGACCACCCAAAACGAAGAGTGGACCCAATTTTGGGGCTCTCAAATCATAGTGATATATATGGCTGTTCCAGGAACCTGTTGTAACACAATTATCGTTTTCTTGATTGAAGGCAAAACACGAAACTGTTTGCTTAACCGGCACACTGGTGTAATCTCGGCCTGGTCTTTTTGAAGGAAATAAAAAAATTAAAGGGACATTATTTTAATGGAAATTTTAAAAAATTTTTAACTTAAGATTGACTTGGAAACATAAACAGAGTTTATAGAATTAGGGGGGTTTTGCTAAAGGAAGAAGAAGTTCAATGTTACGTTTACCCATAAACTGAATTTTTCTAAAAAAAACGTTTCCAAGTTTGAATTCCGAATCAATACACTATCATTTTCCGCGTGATCAACAAGTTATCCACTTACACATTTGTATCAAATATCTTGATATTTTTCTTATAACCTCCCACGATTTTTTGGCCATCATTACTGAAGGCCACCGCAATGGCTGATTCGACTTCATCGACATCATCATAACCACGATAGGAACAGCGCAGTTCTCCCGTAAAGGCATCCCACATGTGTATGGGTTCATGTTGTCTTGTGGCCAGCCAGCTGGAATATAAAGATAAAATTCAACTAATTCTGATTTACTTTTAAATACCACTAATAAAAACTAAACTCACCAACATGTTGCCGGATCTGTACTTGCCATAAATGGATACCAGCAGCAATCGTAAACCATACCACCCTCCTTAACGTGGACGGCCGTATTCAATGGACTTAATTCTCTTTTGGCATTCAATTCCTGGGTTGTATATAAATCTGTGGGTAACTCCAAGACATGCATACCTACAAGAAAGGCATAGCGACAAAAATTAGCATAGCTATCCTCACAAACATAAAATTACCTTTCCATACCATCCATGTGAACAGGCACCAGCAAACATGTACCATCCGGTGACCAAAGGCAACCTTTTGTATAACATTGTTTTTGTTCGGTGGATGGCCATAGTCGTCTGCCTAATTCTACAAGGGGGTATTTGAAAAATCCATTTTCATCGGGTAACAACTGTGACGAGTCTTCTGTTTCAATGTAGGAATCTTGAGGTATATCCACACTTTGCTCTACATTTTCCGTTTCCATTGATTCCTCCAAATCAACGGAGGCTTCTTTGGCAATTGATTTCTCTTGAGGTTGTAAATGTTGAAACATTTTATTGGCAACAGTGGCATTACTGGCCTCTAAATTGCTATTTTGTAATGTACTTTCTTCACAATCCTCGCCTTCCTCATCATCGTCTTCATCTACTGGAATTACGCTATCGTCTTCTTCATCCTCTTTTTCTTCGGTATCATTCAACTCTTCGAGTTGACTTTTTTCAGTTGCATTCACGGTTTCCGTTATGGTTCTAGTAATACTGCCATCTTCTTCACCTTCTTCCATAGTTATGTCGTCTGCCATGCTTTTACTTTGGACTTTTGGATCGGCAGTTTGTTTTGTGTTCGATTTATCTTTGGAAGTTCCATAACAGATGTTTTCCAAGAGGGTATCGCTGCGTATATTCCTACCCTTTTGTTTCGAAAGCATGTTCTTTTCATCCTCATCCATTGTTATACTCAATTTTATGCCACCCACGCTGCTTGTATTGTTCTCCTCGGTCACGGTTTCATCAACAATTGGTAAGCTCAGTTCCAGTTGGCTGAATTTCCCATTGTTATTGAGTATGGAGGACTCTTCTTCCATGGACATAGAAAGGGATGCTAAAAATGAATATAAAGACAGATATTAACAAGTTTTCAGAAAAGTTTCCAAATGAACTTACATTGCTCTGTCACAATTAACTGACTGCTATCGTCCATTTTCCATAGAAATTTAAATGCTGCAAATTTGTGCAGTGGTTGCTTGGGTTTGCCTTTACTAAATAATCCTCCTTAGTAAGCGACGTTCTCAAATGCTTAGCTGAGAGAAATAATTATTGCCATTATTTGTTTTCACAATATTGTGCATGACCAACCTGATTGTGCGTGGTTCCTAAAACGTCCTCTAGAGTCTGTCCTATACAGGAGCTTGCATATAACTTGCATTTATTTTAATGAAAGGGATGGCAATCAAAGCCAGACTTTGCATAACAGCACTTAATACTGATTAATATATCCAAGTCTAAATGAAGCTGTCGAAAATGTCTTTCAATGGGCTTGATTTCCTTAATTACCAAAGTCAGATCAGTTCAGCCGGCAAAATCAAATCCAAACATTTGCACACAGTGATGACAGTGGTGGAAGTGAGTCTATTGTGAAACGGCGACACAACGCCGTCAACCGTTCTTAAACGGCCGCCGAATTTGTTTATTCTAACCGGCTTAGAATCGCTACATAACATATTCTTCTACTATGCTACATAAAAAAGAGCATTCACAGTTTAACGCACTTGTACTGTTTCTTTTTTAAATGATTGAATGTGAAAAGATTATTTTAAAGAAATAGTTTTATTTTGAGCGCTGGCCAGCATTTCGTTGCCAGTCTGCAAATTGTTGTGCGCCGTCACGATAGATTGGTTTCGCCTCTTTGTCTTTTCTGCAAACAATAGGGATCTGTAGTAACAAACTATGCAACGAGGGATATATAAAATGTCTGTAGCGATTTAAGATAACCCATTGGGTTTAATAGATCCAGTGGGATAACCTTATATGTTTAGATATATTATTATAGTAAATCGAATTTTGAATTGTGATGAATTGTTCCTAACGAATTGAAATCATACAAATAAATTGAAGTATTCAATTAGTTTTATATTTAAAAAAATATATGGTATGTAGTCTTTATTTTCTTTTTAAAATTGTATTGCCTTAATTTTCTGTTTATAAAATTGTATTGTAAAAAATAAATTACAATTTAGACATATAGTTTAAAACATTAGAGCATGCACAAAAATATTTTATCACAATAATAATTATGTTTAAAATAGTTACATTAAATGCACAATAAATTTAAAAACTTTATGGCTAGTGATGAAATTGAATTTTTTCAATCTCTGCGGCCCAACTTGTTGACCATAGCAAACGATAATTTACGCTCTTCCGCATATGCCAAAAAGAGTAAGCCATGATGTAGAATTAGTTTTGTTAAAATCATCACATCCGACTCAGCACGATGAAGATCTACAGGTGGCTGCTTGAAAGTGCGTTCAAAAATATTACCCAATTTGAATTTATCCTTGGGTGGATATTTCATTTTTGGTTGAAATGGTTTGGAAAATAATTCACGACGTGATTTAAATGAGCTTAAAGATTTTTTCGATACACCACTGACTTGCTCTGGAGTATCGCACAACTTGCGTTTGGTTCCTTTGGTTTTACTGCGATGTGGAGTCGTTTCATTAGCTTTTTGCCAATCAATGTCATCATTTGCTTCAAGGGGATTTTTCTCGCAGATATTTGTATTTGATGATGTTTGCTGATAACATTCAATATTCACATCGCCACTTTCTTCGTCTTCCTTTAGTTTCGTGTCTAAATTCTCAATTTCCTTTTGTTTTTCATCAATTTCAATAAAGGCTTTATAGGAATCAACACAATATATAGACGCTGGTATGCTCTGAAATATCAGGAAAACATCAGGATGTGAGATGATTATAGGAAAATATATATTCTGAAATTAAGTTACCATATTAATTTTTTCGAAAATATATTTCATGACCGGATAATCAAATCTCCAACCATTGTGTGCCACAAGGCATATGGGTTTTTCTAGTCTTTCCAAAAAGGACAGAATGCAACTGGCTGTTCTTTTATCAAAAGGTGATTCTTCGCACAGCATTTCGTTATTGAGGCCTAAAAGAAGATAAAGAAATAAGAGTTTAAGAAATGTATGAAGTGAAAAAAAAGGGGGGGGGGAGTTATTTTAGAAATAGTTATTAAATAAATGTATGTCCCCTAATATAGTGTAAATCCAACTCCTTTTATTCTTATAAGAACCAGGTGTATTTTATCAGATAAGGAAATGTCAGACATGTTTTCAATGTATATTTCGAAATATAAACAATGCCGTCGATCCGCAACTGAAATATTTTTTCATTTAAATACTCACCAGTTATTCTTTCCACCTCAGGGTGTATCATTCTCATGGGATTAACCATAAGTGTTAATTTATGTAGACATCTTGGTAAGTCGGGTATTTCAACATCTAATCTCGCGATTCCTTCCATTAAATCATCCGTTTTGAACTTTTTCACATAATCCTGGGCGTCCAGCGCACATTGCTTAAGGCACTCCGATGAAAACGCATACATGCTTAGCTCAGTGATTGAGCAAGCGTTGAATTGCTGTTCTGGCAGGCCATTGGTTTCTAAATCGAATACAACAAAACTCCTGATACTTTCTTCATTGTTTTCAATTTCCATAATAAGAATTGTTTATAGTTTAGTTTATTTTTGCAAGCGTCAATTCGTTCAGTTCAGTCCAAAAGTGCTGAGTGACGCGTTGCTGTGCTTGTGAAATTGCCAGTGGATGTAAACAACAGCGCTTGCCAAAATTGCTGACGGCGTTGTCAATGTTTTAGTGATTGGTTACTTTTGTAGTCGTCCGTATGCATTGGCAAGGTAAGGCATTTACAAAAAAATAACCATGGCAGAAGAACACAGGTTGATGCATCAACATTGATACGTCAAAAATTTAAAAAAAAAATTCTGCAAAATAAAATGATTTCGCAATGTTTTTAAATAATATACATTATAACTTTTTATAAGGAGAGGTATTTCCGCTAAATGTCATTGAACTTAATTCCATTAATATTTGACCAGCCGCTAGAACTTGCCTAATGTAAATTTGCGAATGTTGTCATTCCCAAGAGAATGACCCTTTATAACCAGACAAATGAGCTCCACATTTCCCTGTGAATACACTCGATGCTTCTTCCATGACATTCTCATGCAAAAATATCTGAGAGGGCTTGGGCTTCGATATTAATTGTTACCTTCTTAAATTTACCATGAAACTGTCCTTACAGTGTCAATTCAATTAAAATTGGTCGAGTAAACTGTTGACAACCCTAGGTACAACTTAAAGAAGAAAACAAAGCCGCTGTATTTACCTTTATGAACGTAACGGGAGGTTTGGCCTAGAATAGCTAGAATAGCAGTTTAATTTCTAAAAAATTATATTGTTTTTGTTATTATTACAAGGTAACAATTCTGATGGAAATGTCAAATGAGTTGAAGGAACTCACTCCCCCGGTTCATTTAATGAATGTGGCCAGCGGTTCGATTTCCTCATGTCTCATTCGTAAACAACAGAGGTCCCTCGGGGATTTTGCTTTCTCGTTCTTTTTTATCGGGCATTTCTTTTTGATTTCTTATTTGTTTCGTTGGGGACGTCTTTCATTTTGGTTTCCCACGCGCTCAAGGTAGATCCTTGCACGAACCGAAGGTAGATCCGAACAAAGCGAACAAAAGCTTGGACTTGTGCTGTAATTTTAAAATATCCGCCAAAAAACCAGTCCAATCGGATATTGAGATAAATTGTAAGGACAATGCCAAGCGAAATAATAACCTTACAGTTGGGGCAGTGTGGAAACCAAAGTATGCTTCTTATATTTCATGCAAGCGCATTTTATTTTATTTGATATAAAATCAATTTTGATCATTTAGTTGGTTTTGAATTCTGGAAACGTTTGTGTCTGGAACACGGCATTTCACCGAATGGTGTCCTGGAAGACTTCGCCACTGACGGTGTTGATAGGAAGGATGTTTTCTTTTACCAGGCCGATGATGACCACTATATACCAAGAGCTGTACTGCTGGATTTGGAGCCTAGGGTTATACATACTATTATGAGTTCTCCTTATGCCAAGGTAGGTCTCACTTCGTAGAGGGTGAAATTTACTTTTTTAATGTTTTCTTTTGTTTTATAGCTTTACAATCCGGAAAATGTTTACCTGTCGAAACATGGCGGTGGTGCTGGTAACAATTGGGCTTCAGGCTATAGTCAGGGTGAAAAATTACAAGAGGAGGTCTTCGATATCATTGATCGTGAAGCCGATGGCAGTGATTCCTTGGAGGGTTTCGTATTGTGCCATTCCATTGCTGGCGGCACTGGCTCCGGCATGGGCTCTTATATTATGGAACGCCTATCGGATCGTTTTCCCAAAAAGCTTATACAAACCTATAGTGTATTTCCCAATCAAGATGAGATCAGTGATGTTGTGGTCCAGCCATATAATTCATTGTTAACTCTACGCCGTTTGACTAGCTGTGCAGATTGTGTTGTTGTTTTGGATAATACAGCCTTAAATCGCATTGCCACGGACCGCTTGCACATACAAAATCCAAGTTTTTCACAAATTAATACACTCGTCTCCACAATAATGTCGGTTAGCACTACAACATTACGTTATCCTTCGTATATGAATAATAATTTGATTGGTTTGACGGCACCGCTTATTCCAACGCCCCAGTTGCATTTCCTAATGACAGGCTATACACCCCTGACAACCGACAATGATGTAAGCTAAGGCAATACCACAGAGTTTTATTTATATAACTTTTAATACTCACATCTTTTTTATTTTTAGCAAACGGTAAATGTACGCAAAACCACAGTGCTCGATGTAATGCGTCGCCTGTTGCAACCCAAAAATATGATGGTTTCCACAGGTCCGGACAAGACTAATCATCATTGTTATATCTCGATTTTGAACATCATACAAGGCGAGGTGGACCCCACCCAGGTGCACAAGTCTCTGCAACGCATACGTGAACGTAAATTGGCACAATTTATACCCTGGGGTCCGGCCAGCATCCAGGTGGCTCTGTCACGTTCCTCACCCTATGTGCAAAGTAGCCATCGCGTCTCTGGCCTTATGTTGGCCAATCACACCAGTATTTGTTCACTCTTTGAACGTGCCTTAGGGCAATATGATAAACTCAAGAAACGTGGCGCATTCTTAGATCAATTCCGCCGTGAAGATATATTCAAAGATGATCTTTCCGAATTGGATGATTCACGTGATGTGGTTGATTGCTTGGTACAGGAATACGAGGCAGCTACACAGCCCAACTATTTGCATTGGTCTGCCAAAAAGGGTCAGGGAGAATAAGGAGATAATTTTGCTATATTATGAGTTTTTTTACCAGTGACAAATTTTATTTATAATTTGTACGTTTCGTATTGTACTCGAATTTTATTTATGCATGTTTTGTGCCATCATTTGATCGTATTTTTTTTAGTCTGTAGAAATTTGCTACGATTTTCGTTCTATTTTTTTGTTCTTATTCACATTGACTTTTAATTAATCTGTATTCCGTCGTTTACAGAGAGCACAAAAGCCCAGCTTTTTTTTAGATTATTTAGATTTACACAAAATATATTAATAATATATTATTTTTTTATTTGCAAGAATTTTAATTTGCTTCTGATTTGAAAAATTATTTTTTACATGAAAGTAATTTTTACACTTGAAAAAACCTTGAAAACACGAAGAAGATTAGAAACTTTGAACTGTTGTCTAAAACAAGTTTTGATGAATTTTCCAATGACAGGCCAGTTGGCGTTTAGTGGGTAATGTATTTGCGATGTTGTAGTGTAGGATGGTCTGGTTACCGTTAAATGGGCAAAACATAATTGATTCGAAAATCCAAATTCAAATCCATCAAGTAAAATAGTATCAATCGGTTTTGCCGACAGATGTATATTTCATATTCATCTTAGGTTCCTTGTTGACAGAAATATTTAGAGATAGCAAGTTGTAAAGAATCGCCGAATTGTTTCGCAAGTTATGACAGATAAAAGTTATATTGAAAATTGTGACACTTTGTGGGTGAGTACCTGAAGGGGTTCGCAGATACATATCATTTCCGCAACAGATCCTGCATTAGCAAAAATATTTGGCTGTGTAAAATTTGAAGAGAGTTGAAAGGTTATTTCGTTTTTTTTGTGCGTTTTTTTTACCAAAACTCTTGAATCCTATATGGGGGAGGTACCAGAAGGAGTCGACCGGTATATCCCATTTTCACACCAGACCTTGGGCTAATATAAATATTGTGATGTGTGTTATTTGAAGAGAACCGGATGTTTATTTCGGATTTTGTGATCGTTTTGGTTATTTAAAACTTCGACCCTTTGTGGGAGAGGTACCAGAAGGAATGGTCCGATCTCTATCATCTTTATAACAGATCTTGTGTTGATTGAAATATTGAGATGTGCCAAGTCTGACCGAAATCGGATATTAATTTTATGGACTTCATGAATATTCAAAATTTTGACCCTTTGTGGGGAAGGTACTAGAACGAGTAGACTTATATATTCCATCTTTACACCAGACTTTGGGTTATTAAAAATATTGTAATGTGTGAAATTTGAAGACAATCAGATTCTTATTTCACATTTTATAAGGGTTGTAATTATTCAAAATTTTGACTCTGTGGGGGAGGTACTGGATAGAGTGGACAAATATTGTCCATTTTCGCACTCGCTGTAGCACTGATGTAAATATTAGGATTTGCAAAGTTGTAACAAAATCGGATTATCCTTTCTCTTTCTGTGCAGTAAATGCCATTTTTGACAGTTTGTGGGGGAGATACCAGAAGGAGTGGACGCATATTGCCCATCTCCGAACTCGATCTAAGTTTGGCAATAATATAACGATGTACCAAGTTTGGATCAAATCGGATACTCCCTTCGAGAGTTATGGTGCGCTCCAGCTTGACTGACGAAGAGACAGACGGATGGGCATCGTTAGATCGACTCCAAGAATCCTGATAGGGATTTGGTCCAAAGAGACCTATGGTCTAAAACCGTTACTTCGACTAGGCACGTTTTGACCGTATCAAATCTTATATACCCTCTCTAGCCATATGGCTGAGGGTATAAAAAGCAAATTTTTGCTGGATTTTATCAAAAATTTCGGTAGAAAGGACTAGACTTTAAATGTTGGAGTTGAGTGGCAATTTTTTCCAATTTTTTTTAACAAACTAAAATGGGCGTACAGAATAAATTTCGATCGTTTTTTTTTGATATCAAATGTAAAAATTTGGCCCGATTTGGCGAATTCTTAAAACGACAAGGGATAAATTCCCTCAAGTTCACATTTAGTAGCCTTTGCGGCTGATTCTGATAACTGGGAAATGGTGTTATCAAGGAGACATTGTCTCATAAGTCGACTATTTTCCCACGAGAATACATAACGAATTTCCCATTGTCAAAATTATAACCCGGGGGCAAAAAGAAAAACACAGTGCCGTGTAATTTTTTCATGGACAATCCCAAAAATGATATTCCTTTATTTTTGTGTGTTGTTTTTGTTTTTTTTTTTAATAGTATTTTCTTTTTTTGTTTATTTTTTATTTTATTATTATAATTATAATTAATATTAAGCAATAAATTTAAAAATTCCAATTTGGAATTTGATTTCGTTTTTTTTTTCTTTTTTATAAATAAATGGGGTCTGTTTGTTTTTTCAATATATTTATATGTAATGTGGGTTGTTGTTGTTTTTGTTTTTTGTTTATAATATAGAAATATCCTTAACTTAAACTTAAAATATACTTTATACAGTATTTTGTAAGAATTACATTTGTTTATGTATATATATAAAGAGTATGTAAAAAAAGGACATTAGAAAATAACCTAAAGTGAATTTAAAAATCAAATGAAATCTAAGCTAATACATATGTATACACATATATGCAGCAGCAAGTTAATTATATCCATAGACAGGTAGATATTGTAGATGGGAGGAGAAGTTGCAGTGGTAAGATGAGATAAGAGTTCAGGGAAAAAAAAACTCGTCAAAATTCAAGCAAACAAATTAAATCCTTAAACTACACATACAAATGTAAAGAAGGAACAAACGAAAGATTATGTTTGGGCTAGAATGAATGAATCTAAATAAAAAAAATTGCGTTCATGTTGTAAAACTGCATTTAAACCCTTTAAAGAATTTATGGAAACAACAAAAAAAATGTTATCATGAGTCTGCTAATGGTTTTTGTGGTTAAGTGATTGGTTATACATTTCTAACATATATTACATACACATTGTTGTTGTTGCTGTTGTTTCTATATATATAAATGTAAATACAATTAATATGTATAATGAATTTTGTTGGCAAAAAATGTGGATCTGGGTGGTATAAATGAAATCGAAACGCTAGTTCAAGAAGAGAAATGTACATGGAGTGTGGGTGGAATTTTTCATTTCAAATGAAACTGATTTTACACACATCAAAAATGATCTAAACATCGTATATAGATAGTGAACCGGAGGAGGATAAGAATGCAAGAATTCTATTAATTTTTTGTTGTTGAAAATTGTTGTTATTGTATGAGCTTGAGGGTTGGTTTTCTTTCGCACACAAAGTCTTCTAGTCTTATTCTTTTGTTGTGTATTATGTTTGGGATGATGATGGTGGTGGTGGCGGTCTTCTTTCAGCACTAGGTGGAATGGGGCCAGCAGCTGCTGTACTATTATTATTGCCTCCACTGCCAGGAGGTGGACCTCCTCCTCCTCCTCCACCACCGCTTCTTCTATACGAATCAGGTGGATATTCTCTTGACCAATCGGCCGAATGATTATAACGTGGATCACCAATGTTTGGGCCTCGGCCAGCACCACTATAACCACCATGGGGTCCACCACCGCCCATAACTGGTGGTCCAACACCATTAGGTGACATATAATAATTCGGCATATAATGATTACCATAGCCATGGGGTGGCGGGTGTGAAGGTGGGTATCTGTAACAAAAAATATATATCAATATTTTAACGATTTTCACAAGTCTATAATTGTAAAAGAGATATCTTAGAATATTCTCAGCTATAAACAGGGTGAGATAAAAAAAAAACTGCAACCAACTTCAGACTGCTGTCTTGTCTAAGCCACTCGTCCGAAAGCTGTTAAAATTATTCCAGCGACGGCTCAATATATATTTTTTACAAGCGTACAAAAGCATTTTGGAGAGAATTTTCCAGAAAAAAGTTATTCGTGGAATGGATGAAATTCAAGCGTGATAGTGTGATTTCTTTATATTTGGCTGGAAAACCACAAGTGGCTATTGTTAGAGCACACCAGCCAGGATTTCAATGTGGATAAATATTTTGTGTCTCGTACCATAGCCCGACGTCAAGGAAGTGGACAGAAGAAAACAGCAACATCAGCAGAAATGGTTCGAAAAGTAAAGAAGCGACTTGATTGAAACCCGCGTCGCAGTGGCCGAAAAATATCTCGTGAGCTGAACATATGCCATTATTCCATTCGGCAAATATTGAAAAATGAGCTCGGGGTAAAGCCATTGAAATTTCAAAATGTACAAGAACTTACACCGCAACAGAAAGAAAAATAGACTCAAAAGAGCTAAAGAGTTGCTTCGCTTGGCCGAAAGTGGTGAACTGCCGAATTTGGTTTTCTTCGTCTCCAATGAGAAAACATTCGTGTCCAGCAGTCTGTAAACAAACAAAATGATCGTGTTTACTTGCCAAAGAGGTCAGGTGAAAATGTGCACTTTCGGTTGGCCACCAAAACTTAAGCGCCGGCCATGGTGATGATGTGGGCCGCCAGCCATAACAGCCGATGGTCGCTCTCCGCTCGTATTAATCGGCAACAGAATAAATGCCGAATATTATCGCGAAAATATTCTGGAGGGTGTATTAAAGCCTTGGACACGCAAACATTTTGGCCGCAGACCTTGGATATTACAACAGGACTCAGCACGCGCCACCCAAGAATGGTTACAAAATTAGGTTGCTCACATCATTCCCAGCACACAATGGCCACCAAAATCTCCGGATACCAATCCGCTGGACTATTGTTTCTGGAGTAGTTTGGAAAGCAAGGTTGGCACTAAAAAATACAAAAGTGTCGATCACCTCAAGCAAGCGCTTCGCCGGGAATGGGCCAAAATACCGCAGAGAGCAACATTCGGGCAGCGTGTGACGGTTTCATTGGCCGTTTGAATGCCATAATTCGTGCCAAAGGTGAACAATTCGAACATATCTAAACTTATTCAAAAATTTGATGGTATTTCCGACATTTTTGCTTTCGCTCAATAAAATTAAAAAAAATGTAAAAACTATGGCATTTCACTTTGTTGCACCTTTTTTATCTCACCCTGTAGAAGTGGCCATTCTTATAAAATCTTATCTCTTATAAATCTCTGAGAATATACACCACATCATTTCCCATCACCTACCTTCTTTTGTCAAATCTTCGATCTCCTCTATCTCGATCCTTGTGATCTCGATGATAACCTCCTCCTCCGCCAGATCGGTTGTTGTAGGAGTCATAACGTTCACGTTTATTGTACTCACCGCTGCCACTGCTATACCTATAAAAAAATTTGGATGTTATAACTGTGAGTAATGCTTTTTTTCGTGATATGTCTTAATGTATAAAGGTCACAACTTCGATAACACATCCCCTATTGGCAAGTTCCAATTTCAATCATAAATACAACAGCCATTCCCGAATCCCAAATCCCAAGGAAGCACAAACCAGTAAAGAAAGTCGAAAAGTCGGGCGGGGCCGACAGTTTATGATACCCTACACCCCCTTTGGATATTTAGTAGAGCTTCATGTAACAAAAAAAAAAAAATAAATAAAAACATAACAAATCGGATAAACAATATGTATGGGAGCTATAGCTATATCTGAACCGAAATTATTTCCTGGATTAATTTGGTGGTGAGTACCAAATTCCATCCAATTTGGACTACTATTACACGTTTGGTGCACAATAAACGGCAAATCGGATGAAGATATATATGGGAGCTATATCCAAATCGGAACCGATCTCGATAAAATTTGGAAAAGGTATTTCTGTGCTGTATTTCATACATTTCCCTAAATATCATTGTTACAGAGTGCATAATACGGCTGCGAAGAACAAAAATATAAAATCGGAAGATTAATATATGTGTGAGCTATAGCTTTATCTGAACCCATTTCGATAAAATTTGGCATACTTATTTCCAGGCTTAATTCTATGGTGAGTACCAAATTCCATCCCACATGGAGTAATATTTCACGTTTGGTGCACAATAAAAAATAAATCGGACGAAGATATATAGGGGAGCTATATCAAAATCTGAACTGATTTCGATCAAATTTGGTATACTTATTACCAGGCTTAATTCGGTCGTGTATGCAAAATTCCATACTATTTGAGCTGGCATTAAACGTTTGGTACACAATAAATGACAAATCGGACGAAGATATATATGGGAGCTATATCTAAATTTTGACCGATTATCCCCAATTCTTCCTTGGGTCAAACAAATGGATCTGGCAATAAATGTGACCTGTACTTTGTTCACAAAAATATATGGACAGACAGGCGGACGGACATGCATAAATCGACTCAGAACGTGATTCTATACAGATCATCAAAAGGATCTAGAGGTTCTACTATCTCGTTTCCTTTTGCCTGTTACAAACAAATGCACAAAGACATAATACCCTGACCACCACTTTGTGCTGTAGGGTATCAAAATATTGCAAAATGCAACTTACCGATCTCGATTATGACCCCAACGATCCCCAGGTCCACCACCACCCCCACTGCCATCACAATAGGGTGAGGATGTGGATCCTGGCGGTAGGCGTGAGTTGTTCGGATGCATGCGATTATTCGGCGTAGAAGGTGAATTCATTGATGTGCGACGATCATTATTGGCACTGCCACGACTAGTGTTCAGACCATCATGGCTATTTCCACTGCCGTAATAGTCCTCACGATGGCGGTTCTTGCGATCATCGCGATTTCTTAAATTAAAAGGAAGAGGAAAAAAATTAAATTATAATTTTTCAAAGAAAATTCATCTACACACCTTCCTCCCTGATCATCCATATTGAGCCTTTTAAATGATAACCCCTTGCCATCACCACCAACTCCTCCTCCCATCATACTTGCAACGCCACCACCATCATTTTCCTCCCGCTTTCGTTTCATCGGAGAACTGTTATGACCAGCCGCCCCACCAGGCGTTTGGGGTGGCGGTCTCTTGTTTTTATTCATATGCGGGTTCATGCCGGGTGTATGCGGCGGCGGCGGCTTGTTCGAATTACCAACTTTCATAAATCGTTCCGACTTTGGTGTGCCTTGATTTGTATCTTCCTTTTCTTTGTCCTTGTCCTTTTTCTTCTTTTTCACTGGCGACTTATTCGCCGTGTCCTCTTTACCGTTTTGTGTTAAAGAATCTTCTTGCGACCGCTTCTGTGGGGATTTGGAGGAGGATTTTGTCTTATCAGATGATTTCGGTGTGCCACTATCGCCGCCACCATCTGTGTTCTTAAGGGCATTTTTGTACATTTTGAAAAGTTTTTTGGCATCGAATTCTGCAAAAAAGATATAAATAAAAATATAACGCCTTTCCAAAAAATGAAATCTCCCCCTTTATCTCTTACCCGTAAATTTCGAAACAAAATACCACAGATTCGAGCGCCACTCCTTCTTCTCCGAATCCTTGTTGTAGGCATCCAGACAGGCATCGATCTGTTTGCCTATGGACAAAATACAATCTCTGGTATGCTTGATTTGATCTTGACTCGAGAGACTTGTATCGGGACGATCAAGGGCCTTAAGAGCCTTCTTCACTGGCCTCATTTTCTCCTTACACTCATTGAAAATATTCGGATCTAAATCACCCAAAACTTCTAAAGCTCGAGGTTCATTGTTGGCCGTAAAATGCATGGGTTTATTGGTGGAATCAGCCGAGGCAGCTTTTTTCGTTTTGGCCGAGGATTTCGGAGTACCATCCTTGTCTTTGGTGGAGTTTTTACTCTTTTTCTTGCTAGTTGTGGTCGTCGAGGTGTTGGATGCATCCACATCGTGTGATGTTGTTTCATCAAGTGATTGATCTGCCGTTACTTTGGCACTTTCTTTGCGTTCCTTGCGAGATTTCTTTTCGGTAGGTGCGGCGGCATTGCTATCGCCGGCCGTTTGTGAAAGTTCATCACCTTCGGAGACATGACGTGATTTCCTCTCTGGCGTCTGGGCCGCCGCTGAGTTAACGGCTGCTGCATTGGCCACCGCCTTAGATTCTTTTTGTTTTCTGGGCTTCCGTTTTTTGGTTTCAGCCCCCTTTTTGGTCTCCAAATTCTTTTTGATTATCTTGAGCAGATATTCTGCTCTCGACTGTAAATGCTTGGCTTGCGGTTTACGATCATCGTTGTGCAGTATTTTCTCCGTCAGCTTGAGGCTGGGATCCATTTTCATTTGTTCCCAAGACCCAATGCCGTACTGATAGATACCACACAACAGTTTGGAATCTTCGTCCACACTCCAGTCTACATCAAAATTGGCAGGTCGTGTCTTCAGGTCCAAAGACCAGGAAAGACGTTCGTTTATTGTGGCGGGAATGACACTGTTCAATGGCTTCAATTCTTCTTCGCAGGTGAGTAATGTTTTGGCGTTGAAAGAGACACCACCTAATTTTACGGAGTATGTAGCTCGGCTACGTCTTTGTTTGGCTCCGGCATCGTCGCCAGCTGCATTCTCATTTGCATTTGCTGTTTTCTTGGCAGCATCATCCTTGTGTTCCTCCAGAAACTGGACACAGCGATCATGCAGCATTTCACCAATGCGTTTCAGTTCGGCCAATGGCTTCTCCTGCAGCTCAGCATCACAGGCAATGGCTTCCAAACGTTCTAGGGGAGCAGGGAACTTTTTGTACGATCGAATGAAACGTCGAATTTCGGCATCGGTGAAGCCAACAATTTTCTCCTTCATTGCCGGCCTTCCACGTCTCTTCGACTTGCCACCACCTTCGCCATCATTGCTGCCATCTGAACCACCATCATAGTCCGAATCATTGCTGTCATCTGCCGCCGCTTGACCCTTCTTGCCCTTCTTCTCCTGTTGGTTAGCTGCTGTTTTTCGTCTTGGCGGCAAATAGAGATCCTCCATTTCCTTAGATTTCTCTTCGTTTTCGACAATTTTCCGAAAATCTTCGGGTATAATGTCATCCCAGTCTTTTGTATCATCCTCATCGGCTCCCTGATTATTCGAATCATTATCCTTAGTGGCAGTGTCGGGTTCTTCTTCAAACGCCGCAATGCTGGCTACTTTGAAGGCCGACAGCAAATCGTCTCCTGGCATTTCAGGATCTTCATTGCGGGTTTCGGCCCTCCTTAAAATCTCATCTATATCACAAACTAATTCCTCGTCGTTATCCTGTTCATCTTTGAACAGTTCTTCGGCACCAAATTTCAAAATGGCAGACAAATCGTCTTTATTGAAGGGTGTGTGATTGGAACCACCAGAACCGCCTCTATCTAGAACAGTGCGACCTGTCGTGTCCATACGTTGTATCACCAAGTGATCGAGGACCATCTTTTGTTTGGCCCTTTCAACAATCTGCTCTTCCACAGAGCGAGCCGTTACCAGCCGATAAATATTCACCTGATTCTTTTGGCCAATACGATGGGCTCTGGCCTGGGCTTGTAAATCATTTTGAGGATTCCAATCTGAGTCGAAAATAATCACAGTGTCTGCTGTGGCCAAATTGATACCCAATCCTCCAGCACGGGTGGAGAGCAAAAAGCAAAAGTCTTGTGAGCCTTCGGCATTGAAATGATCTAAAGCTTGCCGCCTGATTTCACCCTTTATGCTGCCATCCAAGCGTTGAAAGGAGAAATGTCTCTTCTGCAGATAGTCCGCCAAAATGTCCAACATTCGAACCATTTGCGAAAAGATGAGTACTCTGTGGCCGGTTTCCTTGAGGCGACATAGGAGCTTATCCAATAAAACTAATTTGCCAGAACCCTTCAAAAGCGTTTGCAATGCCTCATCTTGTCCCATACCCATCAATTCAAACTCAGAGGGTCGTATCAATGCCGCATGATTACAGCATTTCTTCAGCTCAATGACAATATTCAAAAAGGTCGATGTGGAGCCCTTTTTGCCCTTGCGCAGTGCATCGAAATTCTTTGTTAATATCCATTTGTAGTATTGCTTTTGTAGCGAGGTCATTTCGACACGTAAAATCTGTTCCACTTTTGCTGGTAGCGACTTCTCGACATCTTTCTTTACACGTCTCAAAATATACGGCTCCAGCTGTTGATGCAGTTTTGTATAGCCCTTGTCGGCCGCATTGCCATGTTCAGATTCAAAATCTTCCCAGGTGGTAAACTTTTCGGGCATAATAAAATGCAACAGAGCCCAAAGTTCTTTGAGCGAGTTTTGCAGTGGTGTACCGGTTATCAATAATCTGTGATTAGTTTCGAACTCTTTGAGCGATTTATAGAGAAGAGAGTCATCATTTTTTAAACGATGAGCCTCGTCGACAAGCAATGCTGCCCATTGCAAGGTGCCAAGGAATAATTTGTCCTAGACCAAAAAGAGAAGATGAAAAAGAATGGAAATTTAATTTTATTTTAAAAAATAATAAAAAAAATTGATCCAATTTTTTGATTTTCAAAAAATAAAAAAACTCAGAAAAGTTAATCAAATTTAAAATAAAATTAAAAATTTAAAAAATATGTGTAAATCCAACCAATTACCTTTAAGACAATCTCATATGTTGTGAGAATACAATTAAATTTCAGTCTTTTTGAACCGTCAAATGTCCACTCGAACTGACGTATCATTTCACGTGATTTCACATCACCCAAATAGGTGACCACATTCATGTCGGGTCCCCAGAGATCAAATTCACGCTGCCACGCCGTCATCGTGGACAGCGGCACCACACACAGGAAGGGCCCATACAAATGATGGACCTTAAACAGGGAATAGAGGAAACAAATGGTCTGTATGGTTTTACCCAAACCCATTTCATCGGCTAAGATAACGGAATTTTCTTTACACCACGAATGCAGTAGCCAATTGAGGCCATCCATTTGATAGTCACGCAGTGACAGGCCTTCCCTGAGAAAATCGGGTTGATTTTTGATTTTATAGAATTTGGGACGTGTTTTCAAAACTTTACAATGCCGCGATGGGGTACATTTGGACATTTCTCGCTCCTCAAACTGATCGACACAACGTTTCCATTTACGCATCACCAAAGCACCGTCCTCCCAGGTGGCCTCGGCATATGGCAGCGACTGCCATTTACATAGATATTCCACAGGTCCTTCGGGTTTAACATTGCGAGCAATTATGCGATCCACACTGTTGTACGATTTGATCAAATCATTTTGCAACTCCTTTTGGCACTCGTAGTAGTCAATGTCCTCGGGACCGGCATAGCGCATCCAATAGACTTGCTCCTGTTCCTTTTTAATGAAATTATCCAATTTCTTCATACCCTTGACTTTTTGTTCCTTCAGTGTGGCCTCCGATTCCCAGGTGTTGTGGATGTAAGACCAGCCCTTCCACTTGATCAGATATTGTGTTTCGGTGTTTTCCAAATCATTTTCATCAACACCATCATTGGGATCACAGCCACTATCTTCAATGGCATAAATGGTAGTTTGATTGCCGGTGCAACCTTTCCGGCCCTGACGTTTATACAAGACCCTTTCTATCGTTTCACATTTCTCATCTTCCTCGGCTGCCAATGCGGCTGCTTCTGCTTGGCTTTCATCGTATTCCACTTCTAGCAGATCATCGGGATCAGTTTTATCGGAGTCTTCCTTATAGCTAACAGCAGCTGCAGCTCGACGTGTTCCACATCTAGAAAAAAGAAGAAGAAAAACAAAAGAAATTTAAATCATCCTCCACTCAAAAAAATCGAATTTAAATCTCACCTTTTACTGTCTTCTCCGCTGTCTTCCGTCGAGGCGCTCTTTCGATTTCTTCTCGGCTGTTTATTTTGTTTTGCTGGGGGCTTACGTCTTGCAGGGGGCGCCGAGTCTTCACTGTCTTCATCGCTTTCGTCGCTCTCGTCGGAATTCCAGCTAAAAAATAATTGATTTCAAAAAACAGAGCACTTATCAGCAAAGTTAACGCATTGGCTACTGGAGGTTGTCTTACTTTTGTTTCTTTTTCTTTTTAACTGGTTTCTTGGCCCTTTCGGGAACAGGTTGTGGCTTACGTGCCTGACGAGCGGAACGTTTTGGTTGATAATCCTCTTCGGTGTCCTCCTATGGAAATAAAATTAATTTTAATTATTTTATAGCCATGCTGGTATCTATTGACAATGTGTAGAGGATGTTGGAAGCAAAATACTTACACTACTACTACTGCTGCTACTGCTACTACTGGACTCCGAAGCCGAATGGGCTGAAGAGTTTGAAGACTTGCCAGATTCTCCAGAATCGGAGGCCTCATCGTCATTGTCGCCTGCATCACTGTTTGCCTCTTGATGGTTCACAGCTTCGGACGCTGTCGTCGTCTTCGTCGCCGCCGCCACAGCCACAGCCGATTGACTCTCGTTTTCTTCCTGATTATCGCTATTCGAATCTTCCGAATCGTTCGAATCATTGGAATCATCTTCATCATCGTTTGTTGTGTGTGAGGTATTGTTATCTGTTGTGACCGAGGTAACCGATGTTCCCCCCGTCGTATTATGGTTAGCATTATGTTGTTCCTTGTGTCCGTCGTCTCGGTCGTCATTGTTATTTGCAACTTCTTCTCTTGCTGCATGATGATGTTCATTGGTATCATCTTCATCATTTGATGAATTTGAATCGGAATTGCTACCGCTTTCGCTGCCGCTTTCATTGTCATCGGAATAGCCATTTGTATTTGTTTTGGTATCTTCTTGGGCCTCAACGGCTGATGGTGGAAGTCCAGCTTCTGCAAATTGTTTTTGTTTCTCTTCTTCTTGCTGTTGACGATAGACCGACTCTTGATGTCCGTCCCGGGCATTGTCATCTTCGTCTCGATCTGGTGGTTCGGGTGACGAACGTCCCCCACCGCTAGAATTTGATGAGGACGATGAACTGTCTGAATCGGAATCAGATTCGGACGAACTACCGCTGCCACTGCCCGATCCGTCATTATGCTGCTCTTCTTCTTCTCCACGGTTATCGTCGTCATTCTCTTCCGATCCTATACTATTAAAGGATTCATTGTGTTCCTAAAAATGAAAAAAATGGGGGAGTCATGAAAATGGCGACAAATTAATAAAATTTTTGGATTTTTTTAAAACAATTTCCCAGACAATTATCCTGTTTTCGCAAGGAGTCCATGAACATTTATAAAATTTAAAATCCTATCAAGATTTATTTTTTATTTTTTAAGTGTCATTGTAATTTTAATACCGTCGTGCCAGCCAGTGTTGACAAAATACCAATACAGGAATTAGAAAGGTTATTGTTATCTCTACACAGTAGTGCTATAATACGTCATACCTCTCATGATTAGGTAACGCCCGTACGACATCAAATTCTATTCATATAAATATCAAAAAAAAACATATAGACTACATTTGAAAAGGTTTAAAAAGTGGTCCCTGGCCTTGGGAGCTTTAGCATTAAAAATGTATAAATAAATTATCATGGACTTTGAGATTGGCTTCATTGATTCTGTTGAAAAAAATAATGACTCTTTCAACTCCGTAGATTTTGATAACAAGTAAAACCTATAGTCAGATAAGACCGACCATTTGCCAACACAAATATAAATTGTAGAAGTTTCTGTACATCTGAAATCAGAATGAAAGATTTCTTCATGATATTGGAAAACGTAGATAGCATAAAATTTTAAGTCGATTTAACGATGTCCGCCTGTCTGTTGAAATAACGATACAGCCCACATTATTTGACGTAGAGCTTCAAAATTTGGTAGAACAATATGTATTGTGTCTAGGATGGTTGTTATTGAAAATGAGATATATCGGTCCACGTTTTGGTATAGCCGCCACATAACGGTACCTCCCGATATCCGGTATTTTGATGATTTTTGCCAGATTTTTCCACGGATTTGTCAAAAAATTTGTATTTGTAGGTTATAATGGATTCTAGATCCAGTGGCGACACAATGTTTATATAGGTCCACGTTTTCCAATAGCGCACATATAACGGTACCTCCCGATATTCGTATTTAATAATTTTCACAACATTTTCCCTCGAATTTGTCTAAAAATTGATAATTGTAGTTCATAATGGGTTCTACCTCCGGTGACCAAACTTTGTATGTATAGGTCCACGTTTTCCAATAGCGCACATATAATGATACCCACCGATATTCGGTGTTTTGATAATCCTAGTCACATTTACCCACGAAATTATTTCAAATGTGGTATTTAAAAAGATTTGATAAATGACAATCCTTGGTTCCGGTTTTGGTATGGCCCCCATATAACAACCTCACCCACTTTATGTTTTTTGAAAATTTAACAGCAGTACCCAAAGGGTCTTACTGGTATTTTAAAACGGAACACGTTTGAAGTCAGATAATTTTATAAAAAATTGATATAACGGGTAGTCCGTTTCAACCGATAAAAATTGTCCGATGACCATTCAAAATGGTAGGCTTCTTTACGTTCCACACTGTAAACCCATGTTTACGTGTAGAGCGAATGCAAAATCATGAAAAATTTCTATTTTTGGTCTATATTTTGGTCGGTTAGGAAGATCGACATACAACATGATGGGTCTAGGACCATTTTGTGGTTCGAACTTTTTGATCCTCTTCAACTTATTATACCCTACACACACGCTGTTATAGGGTATTAAATGTTTTGAAAATTATTTTTGGATGAGGTACCAGAAGGTTTTCGCAGATATATATTATTGCAACAGATCTTGTGTTATCAAAAATGTTCGTATGTGTAAACTTTGAAGAAAAAGTTCAAAAAAAGTTTTGAGGAATGGTCCGATCTCTACCATCTTTATAACAGATCCTGTGTATATGGAAATATTGGAATTTGCCAAGTCGGAATGGAATCAAATGTTAATTTCGTGTTTTATGAGCTTCATGAATATTCAAAATGTCGAGCCTTTGTGGGGCAGGTACTTGATGGAGTAGGTCGATATTGTCCATTTTCGCATCTGACCTAGTACTGATGCAATTATTAGATATGCAAAGTTGGAGGAAAATCGGATTATCCCTTTCTTTCTGTGTAGTAAAATATTTTTTTTTTTTTTTGAAAATTTCGAACCTTTGTGGGGGAAGGTATCAGAAGGAGTGGACCGATATTGCCCATTTCCGAACTCGATCTAAGTGTGACGAGGAATTAATTGAAACTAAAGGAAACATGACAGTTATTTTCCTGCAAATTGCATTGTAAGCTCGCATTGTAAGCAAGCTCTAAGGACCCCTATATGACTAGCCATATGGCGACGGCCAAAACGTACCTAATCGAAATAACGGTTTTATACCTCAGGTCTCTTTGGACCAAATCCGTTTTAAAACATTTGGAGTCGATCTAGCAATGTCCGTTCGTCCGTCTGTCTGGCTAATGTGCACGATAATTCTTGAAGGGAGTATCCGATTTTGTCCAAACTTGGTATATCGTAATATTATTGTCAAACTTAGATCAGTTCGGAGAAAATATTTGCACACATCTTATGACACGTCATAATATTTATATCAGTCTTAGGTGAGATACGAATTGGTCAATATAGGCCAAATGCTTCGGAACCTACTCCAACTGTTTCATAATCATAAGTCAAGACTGAGGTGGGTATACATCTGTCGGTAAAACCGACTGATACAATTTTACTTGTTCTTATTAACAAAGTGTGTTGATCTTCGGGTGTTATTACGTAGGCTCTTAATACCTATTTTAGGTAATATCAAGCTTAAAGTGCTTATTACCCCAATTGCTTCAACGGAATCATGAGGTGCAACATTCGGTCTCATATATGTTTTCAGTAAATGAATCACGCGGAATCAAAATGTGTTTTTAAAGAATGAAATCAAATATCTCGCGAAAGAATGGGTGAAATCAAAGCTGTCAATAATTTGTTTTTTCTTTTCATGCCATACTCCAAGGCCTACAATGGCATAGGTAACAATTAGATTTAAAGCCATATTTAATTTTTCGCATTAATCGCAGGAGTGTATACAACAGGATGATTTAAAAGAATGTTAATGTTTTTAAGTTCCTGAACATTACATTATGTATGCACAGAACTGCAAACGAAGTTAATTTCTAAAAATTAAAATTGGATCTGATTTTGAATATAAAGCAATTGCATTTTACTTACCAAAACTTACAAAGAAAATAAAAGATTATCGTAATTGTGATCAATACCATTTTGTATATTTACAAAATTTACAAATTTTAAGTTCCCATATTGTATGTTTCCAATTCGACGGCTCATAGATTCGGAAAGAACATTCAAAAAAAAAAAAAAAAAAACAACATTTTAGTTTTTTTTTTTTTTCATAAACATTTTTCTAATTCCGACTTTATTTTAACTTTCCAGCTACCGATTATCAAGATCAGAAAATTCGCCGAAAATGTAATCCATATTGATATTAATAAAACATAATTTATAAATAAAAAAAAATATTAAAAATTGAAAAAAGAAATTCAATTGCGTTGTAATTCCAGAGTACCATAAATTATATTTAATTGAAGTTGGTTGTGTTTTGGATAGTTCTAGCAAGGACTTCTAAAACATATCGTCGATTTCGTATATGACCTTATCTGCAATATAAACACCACTATTATAGATAAATCAATTCCGAAGGGTCTAATACAAATTGTACGAAATAGTACTTACTTCATTATTCCTAGGAAATATATCGAAATATATATTTTTTTTAATTTCTCAAAATATTATTAACTGTGAAAATATTATATAGACATTATACATTTATTTTGCATCACTGCAACCCCAAGAAAATATACATTCATGTTTCCAAGGCAAAAAATAAGTTTAATGCTTCTTATCAAGTTCTCCATTTCAATATTGACTTAAATGACCCTTTTTCCTAAATTTATTCCAAAGAATTGTTGAAAAAAGATCGTCTACAAATATTTTTATCTATTTCTAATTTCTTTTCATTAGGATACTCTACAAATCGTCGACGTCTGAAGATTTTCAAATTCAGAATTAATATAGGACAATGTAGCGACTTTTTCGATATTGAACTAATATTGACCAAAAGTGTCGATAAAAACAATGAAACGAATAAATTATATGAAAATAATTAACTATAATTTAAAACTTTTTTAAAAGGATCTGCTATAGTTCTATTAAATGAAAATAAGGCCCAACAATGCTTGATGCTAATGTCCTTAAGCATGATTTTTCATCGAAACACACGACGATGTTCCAAGTATTCTGTATAATTTATGTCGAATAGCTCTAAACAATATCATGTATCATCATAAGATTCTTGCCGGGAATTTATTTCGAAAATAAGTAACTCAACAAATTTATTAGACTTTGTAAATGTATTCCACAGGAATACGGGAGGATTTTTTTATTATGAGATATATATTTCCAATCTGAAAAAAATTCAAATAATTCAGATCCAAAGGGATTAAATATTTTCCACTTCCATTGAGACCAAGCGATATAAATAAAAAATATTCTCTAATAAATAAATTATAATAATTATTTAAATTCAAAATCCAATAGTTTACAACTGATATTTTTATAAATTTTTATCAAGAGGCCTATATTGAACTTCCGATCTGCAATGTCAGGAAGGATTCGCAACAATATAATTTACACTTATTGTTTGTACTTTAGGAAAACAATTGCGAGGACCATATTCGAATTACAAGGCACAATTTCTTAGGACGAACAGATCATCATATATATATCAGGACCATATCTAATAAAATCGGGCCAAATTATCCTACCTTCTTACGATACTCAATACAAATTTTTTTATTATTTTAAATTAAGTTATAATGAATCGCGAAGAAAGATGGATATACTTAAAGCTTTCTGCAACAAGCCAAATTGGACCAATATGGACCAAAATAGACACCGGGTCTGAACGATTTTGAAGAATTTAATTCATTTAAATTACATATATTGTCGAAAACCAAGGGAATTGACTTTACAAGGAGAAAGTTCTAAACAACAATCTTATTTTATTCGAATTTTTAGCCCTGTATATATGTCAGTATCAATTCTGATCAAATCTGGTAAAAATTCTTAACTTTTCTGTAATATTCATAATAAATTTGCAACATTTTCCATTCCGAAGGATTGTTTTAGCCCAAGATCAATGGATTCCTTACATAAGGTACCATGGAACATACTCAAAATGTTCAAGACCCCAAAAAATCTCTTAAATACCTCAAAAATCATCAAAATTTTAGGATTTTACATAGAAATTCTTAGATATTCTTCCATAATTTCCCCTAGATTTTGCTCACATAGCTTAAAACGATAAAATGCACAAAAATCTATTAAAAAATTTGTAAAATCCTCAAGGATTCATTGAAAAATCCATATATTTTTAAGATTTAGCACCGAAATTCTCTGAAAATTCCTCAAAAATCCAAATAAAATCACATTTGGAAAATTTTCCACAGAGAAAGTGATTACGTAATCAATGAAATTTTTTGAAAAGAATACATTTTTAGCAAAAAGGACACTATTTTTACGGTAATTTCACATAGATTTCAATGAAAACAAACCAAAATATTGAAATTTAAGTTAAAATTGCAAAAATGGGTACCCAAAGGATTTTCAAAATTTTCACATTTCCAGAATCCTAGATTCGTCTAGTATTCAAAACCGTGGAGAAAATTGTGAAACATTTATATTAAAGTAGGAATTTTTGCAAATTTTCAATATCGCCTTATTGTAGAGCCGCTTATTGGTAATTTCTTCATTGGGTGTCTCAAATGAGACTCCATAATTTTGCGTTAAATTACAGCCACACCCAGCAGACGGAACACCCGAAAACTATTGGAAATTGTTAAATAAACTTTATTTTATACAATTCATTGAAAATTATCAAAATATTTATATTTTTAACCGCCAAAATATATAAATTTCTCAGAACACCGCTATTTCTCTATGGTACTTACTTGACTCATGATATTTTTTAATCCGCATGGGCTTTATTCTTGTAGCAGACATTAATTATTCACTTTATTTATTGGAATTTTCAATATTTTAATGGCAAAAATGCACTTAATTTACTTTTCTTTTTCTCTTGTCAGGTATTGAAAATTTTTTTCTCCAACGCAGCACACAGAAATTTTTCACGTCGTCTTCGCTTTCCATTCACAAGTCATTTGTCGAAAATCGCCATTTTGTTTTTCGTACAGCGTTGCCAGTCTCACAAATTTTGCCCACCGTATTTTGAGGGTCGCTTTGTCGCCGTTCGTTTTTCGAACATTACGCTCATATATGGAAGGAATTCTCGCGTACCTATATTTTTACATTTGCCTTGGTTCTTCTCATTCGTTGCTGATTAGAATTTTTTGGTGATTTATATTACTTCAACACATGTATAGTTAATTTGTTTAATTCATTAACTGTGTGGCAAGAACTGTGATTGTTTTAGGAAATTGTTGTTTTTGTGCACTGTTTGTTTTTATTTTTAATAATTTTTATACGAAATGTTCGCAGCTGCAAGCACTTTTACCACTTTTAACTATGCCAGCCATCTTTGCAGAGTAGAGCTGCCACTTAATTTATTTTTGTACAACTGATGCCAGATATCGATGGTTTGTACGAAAAACAAATCCAGTTATAAAGGGGCACAGCCACACATCGTTTTTTAGCTTCTTATTGCTTGCTATGCGATGAAGTATAATTAACGAAATTTAGCATTTTTATTAACACATTTTACCTATTTTTGTTCTATGTTTGTATTTTATTCTTTATACACAATCTTCTATGTTTAAATTAATTACGAGGGTAAGTAGGTGGACATTGCACAAAGGAAATTTCAGAATATAACAATTCACTCGTGTGAAAAGGCAACGTACATACCGGAAATATATACTAAATGTACAATCCCAAAAATCTCTAAAATTAATAGATTTCGTTATACAGACATGAAAATCGCAAATTCAAAATTACTTCAATTTTTAAATGGAATTGATGTCACATGTTACATATTGACGCTCAAGAAAAAACAAAGCAAAAGGATTATTCTTAACATTATAACATTATTTTAAATTTTTCTTATTCTATTCCATTCTCACTTTCGTCCTCTCGCCTCATTCGCTGCTTTGTCTTCTCGATTCCGCTTAACCGTAATATTCATAAATTTGCACCTACCTTACAAAAAATCGCTCCACTACGAAAAAGAGAGAATCCCCAAAAAGGAGAGAGAGATTTGTTCTCGAGTTCTTGTAAATAAAAAACACCTTCGGAATCCAAATAAATAATTCCTAATTGCAACGTTGATTCTTCAAAAAGATTTATAAATTTAATTGATAATAAGAAACAGAGGAAAGATCTATATGTGGAACAAATTTTGTGCTTAAAATAGGAGGACACAAAACACAAATTTAATCTGCCCATCGTGCAAAAGCCAATGTTGGATCTCTGGAAGAAAATTTTATAATTTATTTGGGAAATTACACAAAAAATGGCAGACAAAAGTGTAATTGTTTGCCGCTAGCAATGATTAATCCTAATTAGCTAGATTTTATTGGACGTTTTAACGAGAGAGGCGAGCAAGCAGCAGGCAATAATGCCCATAACCAAAGAAATTGCTGTGGTCAAGCTGCCACAGTCGCGCAGCGTTTGGGCAATAACTGTGGCCTCATTTCTATTATGTTTTGTATTTTATTATTTCTATGGGGGTTATTTAACCTTTGGCCTAATCGGTTTGGTATTGTTGGGTAAGTGTGTGTTAGTAGTGGCCTCCTTGAACTATAAATTAAGGTTGTGTTTTTGGTTTCTAGGCATTTTCTATTATGGCCAGGATGTGTTGCTCTATCATCCAGATTTGCCGGCAAATTCCCGAGTCTATATACCCATACCCACTATGCATAATCTACCTCATGAAACCGTGAGCATACGTACTGCCGACAAAGTAACACTGCATGCCTTTTGGGTCAGACAGCCGGAGGAACGTTCCAAGAGTGTGCCGACCTTTGTTTATCTACATGGCAATGCTGGTAATATGGGTCATCGTATGCAAAATGTTTGGGGTATATTTTATAGCTTAAATTGTAATATTCTAATGGTGGAATATCGAGGCTATGGCCTTTCAACGGGGGCGCCAAGTGAACGTGGTCTTGTTCTCGATGCGAGGGCGGCTATTGATTATTTGTTTACACGCCACGATTTGGATCATACACAGATAGTGTTGTTCGGTCGTTCACTGGGTGGAGCTGTGGCAATTGACGTGGCGGCCGACACAATTTATAGCCAAAAAATAATGTGTGCCATAGTGGAGAATACATTTACAAGTATTCCGGAGATGGCTGTGGAATTGGTACATCCTTCGATCAAATATGTACCCTATCTTTTGTATAAAAATAAGGTAAATAATTGAGGTTTTGTTGGGGAATAATTTTTAATGACCTTTTGGTTTGGTTTTGTCATTTTGCAGTTTGACTCCATTACCAAGATTTCCAAATGTTCCGTGCCATTTCTATTTGTTAGCGGTTTAAGTGATAATTTGGTACCACCACGCATGATGCGTGCCCTATACACGGCATGTGGTAGTGATCGTAAACGTATTTTAGAATTTATAGGAGGCTCACACAACGATACATGGATAGTAGATGGGTAAGTTTGTGAGAGGTTATGAAGCTTTGAAGCACCATTAAAAACCTAACGATGCCTTTATTTTTAGTTACTATCAAGGTTTGAAAACATTTCTCAATGAATGTCAAAATATTGTGCCACCCTTGGAGAAGCCACCTGAAAAAAGTAATGTCTGGAGTGAAATACAGGATGTGTAAATAAGAAAAAATGGATATAATTCAGTTTATTTTGCTCAATAGAGCACACCTAAGCCTATGTTATAAATTTATATGCCATCCTAGTATTCCTATATTTTGATTTGAAAAAGAAAAAACAACTATTGCATTTGTAAGACCAGAGTTATGATAAGTTTTGTTGAGATATTTCTTGTAGTTTAAAAAAAAATTAACTACTCAAGATCTGAAACCAAAAACCCTGTTTTGAGCGACAACGTAAATCTCACTTAAATCCAAAAAAACAATAACTAAAACTAATAGTTAAATATTAATTTTTTTAAATTATATAGACAAATACGTTATCTCTTTCTTCCTACTACTACTATGAACTAAACAATAATCTTTTAAAAATCTAATGCTTCTCTTATTTCTACTGCCAAGCCAAGGAGAAAAGAGTTTGAAACGAAAAACTAATTAATTAATTTCATTGTATTATACAAAAATATTTTAACGATCCTTTTTAAACGAGCATGGAAGGAGGCTGTGGGAATTTGTAACAAAAAATAAATAAATAAAAATGAACAATTCTTTTAAATTAACAAACAGCTTTAAACGATTAGTGTGTAAATAGTATACCATATAAATAAAGCTATTCAATCCCGATTTTTTTTTAATTTTAAGATATTATATAAAACTAATTAACAAAGAGCAATTATTATAAATAAAATAAATTGTTAAGAAATTTTAAAAAACAATTTTTTGGTTTTTGATACTTACTTTTAAGGTGATATCAAGACGGGAATGTCATGGAAAACTTTGCAATAACATCAGTCTTTTGACCACATATTGAGCAGAATGTAGCACACCATTTTAAAAACATTAGGAGACGATTTCTTTGAAATTTCAAAGGAAAAAACTGCAACCAACTTCAGACTGCTGTCATTTCTAAGCCACTCGTCCGATAGCTGTTAAAATTATTCCAGTGACAGCTCATTATATTGTTAACAAGCGTACAAAGGCATTTTGGTGAGAATTTTCCAGAAAAAAAATTATTCGTGATGGAATTCAAGCCTGATAGTGTGAATTCTTCAAATTTGGTTGGAATACCACAAGTGGCTATCGTTAGAGCACTCCAGCATTTAAGTGGGAATAAATCTTTTGTGTCTCGTACCATCCCTCGTGCCCGCGTCACATGTAGCGTAGCCCGACGTCAAGGAAGTGGACGGAAGAAAACATCAACATCAGCAGAAATGGTTCAAAAAGTAAAGAAACGAATTGCTTGAAACCTGCGTCGCAGTGGCCGGAAATAGGCTCGTGAGCTGAACATATCGCAATATTCCATTTGGCAAATATTGAAAAATGAGCTCGAGGTAAATCCATTGAAATTCCAAATAGTGCAAAACTTACACCCCAACAGGTAGAAAATAGACTCAAAAGAGCTAAAGAGTTGCTTCACTTGGCCGAAAGCTGTGAACTGCCGAATTTGATTTGTCTCCGATGAGAAAACATTCGTTGTCCAGCAGTTTGTGAACAAACAAAATGATCGTGTTTCTTGCCAAAGAGGTCAGCTGAAAATGTGCACCTTCGGTTGGCCACCAGAACTCAAGCGCCGGCCATGGCGAAGGTGTGGGCCGCCGTCATTGCCGATGCTCGTCGCTCTCCGCTCGTATTAATCGATCGTGGCATCAGAATAAATACCGAATATTATAGGAAAAATATTCTGGAGGATGTATTAAAGCAAATATTTTGGCCGCAGACCTTGGACATTCCAACAGGTCTCAGCGCCACCCAAGAATGGTTGCAAAATGAAGTTCCTCGCTTCATTTCCAGCGCACAATGGCCACCAAAATCTCCGGATATCAATCTGTTGGACTGTTGTGTCTGGAGTATTTTGGAAAGCAAGGTTGGCACTAAAAAATACCAAAAGTCAATCACCTCAAGCAAGCACTTCGCCGGGAATGGGCCAAAATACCGCAGAGCAACATTCGGGCAGCGTGTGACGGTTTCATTGGCCGTTTGAAGGCCATAATTCGTGCCAAAGGTGACCAATTCGAACAAATCTAAACTTATTCTAAAATTTGATGCTATTTCCGATTTTTTTAGCTTTCATTTAATAAAATTTAAAAACAAATGTAAATATTATGGCGTTTGACTTTGTTGCAGGTTTTTTATCTCACCCTGTATGTACACGCCTCTCTAACAATAGTCAGGTCTTCCATAAAAAGAGGATTTTGCCTACAATCTTCGCACTAAAATAAATAATTTCTTATACTTATTATTTTTCAAATTTCTATTTTATTCAAAATCACTGTCCTTGCTGTCATCTTGCGGCTCATCATAATCCTCATCTTCGGATGATATTCGCCGACTTTTCTTTGATTTTTTACAATTACTTTCCACATCTAACGCTTCAGCCTCTCGCTTTGCTGCAACATCTACAGACGTCGCCTTCACCTCGCCCTGAGATCGATGATGGAAAACAAACGATATACATTTACTGGTACGCCATGCCTCAGCTAAGTTGCTATCCGGTAAACCACGATTATTTGAACAATGATACCATTGCGATAGATGGGATGTACAGTCGGAATTTTCGGGCGGTGGTTCACTTTGTATATTATTTATGCAACGTTTGCATTTGAGTCTGTGAGAAAGAAATTGTGCGGGGATTATTTTCAGGAATTTACAAAACGAAATTAAAAAATATATATCTACTTATTATGGGTATCCGACAATATGCCAGGTTCATAACGAAACAGGTCCTTTAAATCGTCTCGGGTAAAATGTTTCTCTTCGCTTTCGTTGTTGTCGATAATTGTACTGGATAGAGATTTTTTATGGGTTTGACGTTGCAGGATTTTTTCTTCGATAGAACCAGTCTGAAAAGGGGAAATTTGTCTTGATACTTAAAAGGCAGGTCTTGAAATAAAATGTTCATGATTGCTCTGTTCCAGAACCTGCAAGAATCTACTATTTTGGCAATTTTTTCGATTTCATAAAGGAAAAAAGATTTACATTCTTGCAGACCAGATATAAATTTGGGTATTTAAATTTTTCAATTTTTCTAGTGGTTGGCTGGTTAAAAATTCTTTCACGAATGAACATTTTCAAATCAACGACTAAACAGAAATATCCCATATTACATTGTAGGTTTGAGGTGACTTTAAATTTTAATAAGGATGCGATATACTATCTTCCAAAACCACAAATATCCCTTATGTGACTTGGAAAAAACACCTACCGCCACCAAACGATAAATGAAACATGGTTTCTTTTGACCATCTCTCCAAATACGAGCCATAGCCTGTTCATCATTTGCCGGATTCCAGTCAGGATCAAACATAAACAAGCGATTGGCACCAATCAAATTCAAACCACAACCGCCAGCTTTAGAGCTTAACATAAATAGAAAACAATCAACGGCGGGATCATTGAAACGTTCCACAACCTTGTTACGTTTCTTAATGGACATTGTGCCATCCAGGCGGACAAAGGGATATTTTCTAAAAATAAATAAAATATCTAGTTTCTCAATTAAGCAGGTATAATCAAATTTTTAACCTTTTCCTTGCCAATTGTTCAAATAAATCCAAGGTTTGGGTATAGTTTGAAATTAAAACAACTTTGTCATCGCTATTGGTGCGTATGGTGGCCAACATGAAATCCAGCAGCATAAATTTACCACTCAACTCGGGATTTATTTCCCTAAGAAAAAAGACATGCCTGGATAAAATTATTTAAAAAATAATGTTTCAAACTTACTTAGTATTATGATTGGTTGGAAAGATTGTTTGGGCATTTTCGAAACCATTTTCGCGGGCCAAAACTTTGTCATATATCAAATCTGGGTGGCTGCATAATTTCTTTAAATTTGTTATATCGGCCAGGGCGGTCAGCGAGGTGGTCTTCTCATTGCAATCTTAAAAAGAGTAATTTAACAGAAATAACAACAAAAAACCATAATTTGCCTACCCTGTAAATTCTTGCGCACTTTATCCGATTTCAAGAAATTCACATACAACGCCTCCTGTAATGGTGTCATTTTGGCACATATCACCATTTCAAATTTAACCGGCAGATATTTGGTCAATATCTGATTGGTGCGCCTAATAATACACTGATTGACCAAACCAATTAATTCTTGGGTTTTCTCCACGGCCCTCTGCCGTTCCTTATCACTAGAATCGGCATTTTGCCCCCTTAATATGGCATTTTCGAAATTCCGTTTGAACTCGGCAGCGGTACCCAACATTTCGGGATTAGCAAAATTAACTAAACTAAAATACTCGGTGAGATCATTTTGTATTGGTGTCCCCGACAACAAGACCCGTCGTTTGGTCTTTAAACGCATCAGAGCCTGGTAGGTTAAATTATCACTATTCTTTAAACGATGTCCCTCATCACAAATAACCATGCCAATTTCATTGCGACACAAAATATCAGCATAAATTCGAAAGGTTTCATAGCTTATAACTAAGACCGGAGTACCACATCGCTGGCTAGTGTTATAGGCAAACTGTTCCAAAGCCCGTATATTGTCTTCTTTGGATCCCCCCTCCATGGGCAAACAGTGGAGACGCCCCTGCAGCCACTTGTGAAATTCTTTTTCCCAATTTTTCACCAACGAAGAGGGACACACAATGATGGCTTTTGATATTGTCGGTTTACAATCCGGACTTTGTCGCAATAGAGTCCAAGTCAAGGTAACACATTGTAATGTCTTTCCCAAACCCATTTCATCGGCCATAATGCAGCCATTAAATGCTCCTCTTTTTCCCTCCACACATTCATACATAAACTTGACACCCTCACGTTGGTGGGGACGCAAAATGTTGCTCAATATGGGATCGACAACAACATGTACCAGCATTTTCGATGGATCCATAGTTACCCGTTCATGTTCTGTATATGTGGGAGGTGTATATAGAACTAAAGCATTGCATGCGAAGGGATCATGCAGTGCTTTGCGCACTGTCGCCCTCCTGACACCCAAACTACGATTAGCATGATATTCTGGTACATAATTCGCAATTGGTACCTTGAAGGGTTGTGACAATACCTTAGCTATTAACCGCTCATATTCCGTCTGTGGCAATGAAACCAATTGGGATTGTCTGGGTGTTAAAGGAAATCGTTGTGGTTGTACTTTTTGTTGCTCACTCGTCCGTTTGCGTTTGTTTATAAATGGAGTCACAAAATTCAAAGTGCTCTTGGAGGGATTCTTTTGACTCGGGGCCAAACTGCGACGCTAAATAGGGAAATAAAAATTACAAATCAATTTAATAAATAAAATATATTTACGAACCATTTTTGGAAATGTTTGGAGGCAAATGCAGTGCAAAGCAAAACAAACTCCTTTAATAATCACAAAACAATTCAACTGATCAATGGAATGTTTACAATATGAGGCCTAGTCGATGGTCAAACGATAGGAGTGTAATTGATGTAATGCAAAAAATTGAATAAATTTTCATTTTTTACGAAATTTTCTTCGCCTGGAAATGTTAGAAATATCGAGCAAAGCTTTCACCAAGGTAGATCTACCTAGGCTTTCACTCCTTAACTTAAAAACCAAATAATCCCGCCAAAAGGATGAGACGAGATGGAATTCTGGACGGCGTTCAATGCCAAAGATTAGCGGCGAACTGAAGTTAGAAAATACAATAAGTGAATAAACAAAAACAAAGTTATTAAGATTAGATTAAGTTAAATTACCTCCCTTTTACATACAAACTAATTTATTAGAAATTAATCTGCTGTTCTAGGTTAAACCTCCAGTTATATTCACAAAGGCAGTTAGAGTTAAATGCAAATACAGCGGCTTTGTTTTCTTATTTAAGTTGCACATAGGGTTGCCATCAGTTTACTCAATGAATTTTGATTGAAATGACACTGTAAGGACAGTTCATAGCAAAATCAATAGGTACTACTTTTACGGCCGCTGATCACGTTTTGCGATTTGAATCGCAGTACGCTCTGTCACAAAATATGTCATGCGAAGACTTCAAGCTGCTATGAACCCACACCCATAAAAAAATAAAAGACACACAATTTAAATAAATTTATATTTGTAAAATAGCTTATCTATTCTTCCTCTTTCTAAACCGATTGCACACGGAAAAACTTCTGACGACAAGAGAAGCGCTATTAGTATTTAGATATGAATAAATTGAATTTATAATTTAAATTCATCTTCATATGGGCGTACAGAACAGACCCTATATATTTCCTCTCTCAATCTCACAGAAGTTATTGAACGACGCCGTTGATTGACTAGTATTTGATGAGCTGTCGTCGCCGGGGCTAACTAAACCATTCGACTTCGTTGTCCGTCGTCTGTGCAAGCAAAATCTGTGAAAATCACAAATAATTAGATTTTAAACAAATAAATATAAAGAGAATGTCACATTAAAGCAGGGGAAAATGCCCTTTTGGAAATATGTGTGTAAATATTAATGGGTGTATTGTTATGTGTGTATTTCCCAGAAATGTGAAACCACTGAACCGCAAAACTAACTAGAGTAGAAGAAAGAAAATTATTGCATTGTGAAAATAAAGAAAAAAGAGCAATGACGACAGACGAGACGAACAGCGATAAAAAAGTAGAATATTTTAGAGGTTTATGTGTGAGTGCGTGTAGAAGAATTTAATTTAGTGATAAAAGATCAAAAGATTAGAAGGCAAAGTAAAAAAGTGAAAACATTGACGTGTTGCAAAATTTATCTTGTTTCCAAAGAGAACGAAACGAATTACTTACAAAAACAAAAAAAGCCACACTGCCAGATAGATTATGATATTTTTTCTGTTGTTGTAGGATGTGAGAGTGAAGCCTAGATTTGTGTTGTTGTTTTTCAACATATGCCTATTTGATTATTTACCTTGATCTTAATTGTTGTTGTTGTATTCCGTAAGGTAACAAAATAAACATCGTAACGTCATCATAATTAGAGCTGACAAAGTGCAAGTGTAGAATAAAAAAAGAACAAAAACAGACACGGAAAATGAGTAAATTCAAGAAAAAGCACACAAAAAGAGACCAAGAAAACACCAACTTTTAATATAGCCAGCCAGCAAGCAAGCAAGCCGAAAACGAAAAGATTGGAAAGATATAACAGGTTCAAAGTGAAGGTTAATGAAACCGCGGCGACGGCAACGAAGTTTCGCAATAAAACACTTTACGCAAAAATATAAACGATTTTTCGACACACTGTGACAAAGTTTTTCCTTGACTTCAGCTTGAAAAGAGTTGAAGCAGTATTACCAGTTCATTATGCCAAATTTTTGTTTACCAAGGACTTCTCACAACTGCCGCCCATTAAGCAGTGGGCCAATGACCGGAACAGCAGAATTTCAGCGAAATAACATATCAACCATCAATAGTTCTTCCTATACTTCATTTAACAAATTAGAAAATATGGCGAAAATTGTAATCTGCACACTTCTGGCTTTAGGGCTTTTTGTCACGTTGGTTAGCAGTGATACCATTCCAACGCAAAATATGTCCCACAAGGAACGGGAAGCTTTGAGGTATTATTTTTTGTTAATGATTTATTTGGCGAAATTTATGGCAAAATACTTTTTCTTTTTTTTTGTAGGGAGGAAGCCAGGGATATGTTCTATCACGCTTATCATGCGTATATGGATAATGCCTATCCAGCCGATGAACTGATGCCCTTGTCTTGTAAAGGCCGTTATAGAGGGGTTACACCATCCAGAGGTGACATGGATGATATTCTGGGAAAGTAAGTGAAATAAGTAAAATAACTAAATTTATTCAACTTCGTTGCATCGATGGCAGAATCATGTTTGTTCCATTATTTTCGAAACGAAACATTTTCTTTTGCTCTTAATAGGTATTTTATGTCTAAATTTGTTTGTATTGACTGCTTTGTGCGATAAGAAACTGAACTCAAGTTCCGGTTAGTGAAATGTTTGATCATTTGTTTTTGTTTTTCTGTTAAAATGTTGCTGACGATTTCGAATAAATTATTTACAGGTGCAATAACCATATACAACGGTGTAGCGTTTTCAACACATTCTTCTAAGATGTTTTAAATTCACACAAGATCTTCTTGAATGATCTTTTTTTATTTTTAGAATTAAACAAACCAAATTCATATCCATTGTGATCGCAATCTGAGGCCACCATAAATTATTAATAAGTTATCGAATCTAATCAGAATATAATGATTTCCTGAGATAAGATAATATTCTGAAAATATCTGAGAAATCAATACAGAATTTGAAAAATTGAAAACAAGGGATATATAAACATGTAGAAGTATCTTTTTGAGAAAAATTTACAAAAAATGCCTTTTCGAAGGCTCTATGTCTAAATAGACTTATACAAGAAATAGGTTAGTTTAAAGGATGCGCGGTTGTATAAACAATCATTCCACTCGGAGTCCTATTGGTCCATTGTGTTCATCCTAGTTTAAGAAGATAGGAGAATAGAATAGAGAGTAGAGAAGGAAATGAATAACGGATAGTGAAGAAGCGAGAATCTGAGTAGAGTCTTTTCTCTTCAGTTTAGTAGGTTTGCATCCACGGCGTATCCGCGTGTCGTTCTTAGCCATTTCAGTCTTCTGGCTAACCGAAGAATGACCGCTGGCTCGGTGTTGGAGAGGGAAGACAAGTCTGGCAGAATTTGGGTAAGCCTCCGTCTCACTCCTGTAAGAGTTGGGCAGTGGTAGAGTAAGTGCTTCACCGTCTCAGTTTATTCCTCGTCGTGACAAAGCCTGCATTGTTCAGTGTCGTCACACCCATGGCCTTTATGTTGCAGTGTCCTGTAAATAGGCCCACCACAAGCTTTAAGCCCAACTTCGTTAAAGGATGTCTTCTATTTAAGGCTATAAAGTCTTTTATTTTCATACGTCTAGAAGACATTTAATTTTAAGGCCACTTAGAATATCTTTTATCTGAAGATCACCATCGGAAGGGTTATCAGGGTAAAATTTATTCTATTTATAGGAGACCTACAGAAGGGTAGTAAATTATTGAAAAATCTTCTATTCATAGAGGGTCTTAAATATATTCTATCTACAGGAAATCCCTTATTGGTCCTCCATGCATAGAATACTCTAATGAAGTCTTTCTACTCACAAAAAAAAAAATTCTTTATTGATTGAAGACCTCAAAGACCCGAATGATATGAATTTAAATGTATTTTTATACCCTCAACCACATGGCTAGGGAGGGTATCTCATATGATACGGCCAAAACGTGCCTCATCGAAATTACGGAATTAGACCCTTGGTCTCTTTGGACCAAATCCATTTCAGGACATTTGGAGTCGATCTAGCTGGCTGGCTAGGTAGTATCCGATTTAGTGAAAACTTGGTACATCGTAATATTATTGTCAAACTTAGATCGAGTTCGGAGATGGACAATATCGGTCCACTACTTCTGGTACCTCCCCCACAAAATGTCAAAATTTGCAAAGAAAGTAATTTGCTGCACAGAAAGAGAAGCAATAATCCGATTAAAACACGAAATTTACATCCGATTCCATTCAGATTTGCCAAATCTCAATATTTCCATCAACACAATATCTGTTATAAAGATGGTAGAGATCGGACCATTCCTTCTGGTACCTCTCCCACAAAGGGTCAAAATTTTGAATGTCAATGAAGCTCATAAAACACGAAATTAACATCCGATTCGAATCAAACTCGCCACATCTCAATATTTCCATCAACACAAGATCTGTTGTAAAGATGGCAGAGATCGGGCCATTCCTTCTGGTACCTCCCTCATAAAGGGTTACATTTTTTAATAACCAAAAATGATCATAAAATCCGAAATAAGCATTCGGTTCTCTTCAAATTACACACATCACAATATTTTTATTAACCCAATGTCTTATGTGAAAATGGGATATACCGGTCCACTCCTTCTGGTACCTCCCCCACAAATTTTCAAAATTTTGAATATCCATGAAGCTCAGAAAACATCTGCCAGCAAAACCAACTGATACTATTCGACTTGTTTATATTCAATTTTAATAACTTATTTCTCTGTATTTTCAGCTTTTCGATGACCTTAGTCGATACACTCGACACATTGGTGATTCTGGGCGACTTTGCCGAATTTGAACATGCCGTCAAATTGGTAATACGTGATGTCCAATTTGATAATGATATTATTGTCTCGGTATTTGAGACGAATATTCGTATGATGGGTGGTCTACTGTCGGCACACATTCTCGCCGAATATATACAGAAAAATGCACAAGTAATGCACTGGTATAAGGGTGAACTGTTGGAGATGGCAAGAGATTTGGGTTATCGTTTGCTGCCAGCTTTTAATACCTCAACTGGTATACCACATGCCCGGGTAAATCTACGCTATGGCATGAAAGATGAATTACTCAAGAAGTCACGTGAAACTTGTACAGCCTGTGCCGGTACTATCCTTTTGGAGTTTGCAGCATTGTCAAGGTTGACAGGTGAGTAAGGAAATTCTTGAAAACTTTGAAATAAGACATTGAAATGTTGATGGAATCCACCTCCAAAATGTTGTGTTGATTTTCAATTATTTAACCTTGGATTTGTTTTTTTTTTTGCTCTCCAGGTGATCCCATCTTTGAAGCTCGTGCTCATGCTGCCATGGATGCCCTGTGGAAATTACGCCATCGGGGGTCCGATCTAATGGGCACCGTTCTCAATGTCCACTCCGGTGATTGGGTGCGCCGTGATTCCGGTGTTGGTGCTGGCATTGATTCTTACTATGAATATCTATTCAAATCCTATGTCCTATTGGGTGATGATAAATATTTGGCCCGTTTCAATCGCCATTATAATGCGGTCATGAAATACGTTAGTGAGGGTCCAATGCTGCTCGATGTCCTCATGCATAGACCACATGCGAAATCACGTAATTTTATGGATGCTTTATTGGCCTTTTGGCCGGGTTTACAAGTGCTGTCGGGTGATTTGAAACCGGCCGTACAAACGCATGAAATGTTATATCAAGTTATGCAAATGCATACCTTTATACCGGAGGCATTTACCATTGATTTTCAAATACACTGGGGCCAGCATCATTTGCGACCGGAATTCATAGAATCCACTTACTTTTTATATCGGGCCACAGGCGATCATCATTATTTGCAAGTGGGCAAGAAGGCATTGAAAGCCTTGCAACAGCATGCCAAGGTGCCATGCGGCTATGCGGCGGTGAATGATGTGCGCACGGGGAAACATGAAGATCGTATGGACTCGTTTGTTTTGTCCGAGACCTTTAAATATCTGTATTTGCTGTTTACTGAGCCACAGGATTTGATATTGAACATCGATGAGTTTGTTTTCACCACTGAGGCCCATCTACTGCCACTTTCCCTGGCCCAACTGGGCAATTCCACATACAGTAAGTTGTGATGGAAATTCCGAATCATTTCCGGTTTTTTTAATTAATGCTATGATGATTTTTGTTTCAGGTTTCCGTCAATCCGAGGAACATAATGTGCTAGATTTTATGCGCACCTGCCCCTCCTCGAACAAGCTTTTTCCTGAGAAAGTACGCAAGCCTTTACGCAACTTCATTACCGGCTCGTGTCCGCGCACGCCAGCCACCAAACGGCTACGAGCCCTGGACTTTCAAGCGAGTAATGCAGATCATTTACGAGCTGTTTATGACATGGGCATCACAATGGTTTCATTAGGCGATGGCAAGGTGCGACTGTTTCATAGTTTTTATAATGTGAGTTATCATTTCTTTTCTTCTTTTAGTTTTAAAATTATTATGTTATTAAGTTTTGTAATTGTTTGAGCTGTTTTGGAATGGTACTTTCCTTCTTTTCCGGGCTTGATTATATTTGTTTTGTTTTTCTTTAATGGATTTTAAAATTTCAGGCTAAATCACCCGAAGAAGGTGAAATGGGTTTACAATTTATGCAAGAAATGTTGGAACTAACGAAATTGCAATCACTCAATCAACTGGCTCAATTACAGGTATGTGATCAATTCCAGATTCATTTTTTCAAAATAATATCGAATAATTGATTTTCGAATTTCCTTTCTTTTTTTAGGCTGTTGCCTATCCCCTTGACGACAAATCAAACGATTGGACAGCTCTAATGGCTGGTCCTTCACATTTTAGTCCCGAATTGACCGAAGATGATTTTGTGGAAAGTGAAGTTATTCTCGCTGAACCCTTGCGGGCTTGTGACGAACGTCTGGCAAATGCCGAAAAGGCGAAAGGCAAAATTCTAATTGCAGAGCGTGGTGATTGTACATTTGTGAGTAAGGCACGTTTGGCTCAAAAATCTGGCGCCCTGGCGCTCATTGTCTGTGATAATGTACCCGGTTCGTCCGGTGAAACACAACCGATGTTTGCCATGTCCGGTGATGGCATTAATGATGTTAAAATACCTGTGGTATTTATGTATTCACAAGAATTTGCCAAACTCTCCAAAGTAATGCAACGTAGGCCGCATATGAAAATACGCATCATGCAAATGATTGAATTTAAACGATGGCAAATGGCCAAGGAATCCAAGGCCAATGCCACGGAAACAACGCCATCAGCGTCAGCCTCAACGACCACGACAACAACAAAGAAATCCAAACCTGAAAAGGAGTTGTAGTGATAACTTTAATAATTGTAATTTGTAATGATTAAAAAAAACAAACAAAACAAACAATCCTATTTTATACTTAAAAAAATCAAAAGAGAGAATTTGTTTTGATTATTTGAAAACAAAACTATTAGTTAATTATTTTTGAGTTTCCTCTAAAAAAATTCTAAATGCAATATAGTTTGATTAGTTGTTTGTTTTTTGTTTTCTTCTAAAGTATATAACAAACTTCAAGTTTAATTGGACACACTTTGTAAAAAACAAATCCCTATAACATTATTATGGAAATTTCTTATTTTCGTGCTTAATAATTGATTTATTTTTTGTTTTGTTCCCAAAAAAAGAAAACTGAATTTAATTGTATACTATTAATTAACAAAATGAAATTAGTCTGTAAATTAACAATTTTTAAAGGCATAGAACTGTTAGATAAAAAGATATTTTTAGGCTTATTCCTATAATAAGAAATCATATTTACAATAAAAAAAATAAAAAAAAAAACAAAGAACTTAAATATATTTCTATGGTTGATGGTTTTGATTTTGACAGATTTTAAAAGATTATAAAGTGCCTTTTAAGAGATGGAGAGAATGGTAAAGGTGTTATTCTTAGTTTGCTGGAGCTGGGTCAAATGAAAGAAACAGCAAATAAACATAAATATTTTATAGTTCGGCCGTGCCAAACATTTAATACCCTCCATCATTTTGAGAGATTCTGAAAAATTTAAAAAAAAAATCCGTCGAAAAATACCACTTAAGTGAAAATCGTTAAATGGGGTAAATACGTAGACGTGGACCTGCGTAAGTACTTTCTTGTCATAGGCTGTAGTGCCGATTCCAAACTTCAAATACGAAATTTGAAACAATTTCGTTGAATAATATCGCTAATATTATCAAATTTGAAACAATGCCGGTGAATTATGTTGCTAGTATCATCAAAATACGGAATAAAGGGAGGTACCGGAGACGTAGACCTACCTAGAATATTTTTCGTCATACTAACTTTAAACACGAAATTTGAAAATCTCCGATCAAAATATCGTGGCCGGGCTATACGATATCGTGGACCTATATACATAATTCTCTTTCAGGATGTAAAGTACTCAGAGGGAACTCCTTGTGTGGGTTTTTAGACAGTTACATTGAAAAAATGTGGATAAAATGACCAAAATACGGAATATCGGGGGATACCTTTTTTTGGGGAATATACGATATAGGGGACTTATATAGACAATTCTCTTGCAGGTGGTAAAATACCCACAAAGGGCTCCTTGTGTAAAATTTCAGACAATTCCATTGAAAAATGTGCCAAAAATCATCAAAATACCGTATATCGGGAGGTACCGTTATATGGGGGATATACGATATAGAGGACCGATAGAGCCAATCTTCGAACTTGACCAGCCTAAACACAAAAAACTGATCTCTGCAAAATTTTAGCTTCCTATCTTAATTCGTTTTGACTCTACCGTTATTACAACAGACGGACGGAAGGGCATGGCTAAATCGTTTTAGAATTTTACGCTGATCAAGAATATACATACTTTGTTGGATCTAAACTTATTATTTCGATGAGTTACAAACAGAACGACGAACTTATTATACCATGGCAGAAGAATACAGGTAGTCGCATCGACACAGCTGTTGAGACAGTGAATTGTCAAACCAAATTTGGAATTGAAAATTTGGAATGGAAAATTATTCAAAATTGTAAAAATGTTTGAAAAATGCATACTATAATAACCTCCGATTGAAATGCAAGAAAAGATATAAGAATCTACTTATTTTTGAAAAACATTTTTGAAAATTTTTACTCATTAATTTTCCCATGATAGAAGAATGGAGGTAGTTGCATCGATATAGCTGATGGGATAATGAAATGTCAAACCAATTTTGATATTAAAAATTTTGAATACAAAATTATTGAAATTTGTAAAAAATTGACATTAAATATGGCAACCCTCTAGTCCTGATGGGAAACAAAACTAAAGGTGGGAATACATAAAGCGCTTATTTGGCTGGCTTAAGTCAACGGTTGGCTTCTTCATAGGGGAATAGAGGATTTTTAGGTTAACATAGTTCGATGTGGTTCCTAGGCTCTTTTGTTCATTTCCAAATAAGCCAGCCGATGACTTAAGCCAGTAAAATAAGCGCTTTATGTATTCCCACCTTAAGATGTTACCGGAGATTTTGAAAATCAGACCAAATGTCAAAAATTGTTCACCTTTTTGTTTGTGATTCAATCACAATTATGTATTTTGTAATTTAATTTGACAATCACCTAATGCTCCATTAAATGCTCTGTTAATGATTTGCTGAGTTGTATTAATGGTAGGAACTGTATGTCGTTTGCATTTGCTGATGACATTCAAATTTTGTTTAAAGGAGAATATGTGTTTATGGATGTGTTGCAGTCGTCAATTGATTTTAATATTAATATGTTGGTAACTTGGTTGTCCTGTAACGGTCTCTCAATAAATACTCAAAAATCTAAAGTTATGTTTTTTGGGAACTTGCAAGAGGATTCAATTAGAGTTTCCATTTATAGGACGCCTATAAATGTTGTAAGCTCGATGAAATGTCTTGGTTTGTTTCTTGATTCTGGTTTGGTGTTTGATGTGCATGTGAATTCTTTAGTGTCTAAAGTTAACTTTATTTTAAAGAAGTTGTACTGCTTGGGCATAGTTTTGCCTAAGAAGATTAGAATTCAGTTGGTACATGCATTAATAATGCCTCACTTTTTATATTGTATTGAGATTTTTGGGGGTAGCTACGGTTTTGTTTTTCGTAAGTTAAAACTATTGTTTCATAGAGTAATGCGATATGTTTTTTGTGTCAAACGTCGTGATCATATATCTCCTTCTGTGAAAGAGTTTCTTGGTTGTTCGTTTGAGTGTTTTGTGAATTTAAGGTCAATGTTGTTCTTCTACAAACATTTTAAATTGAGGACATCTTCTACTCTTTTGGACCTTTTTAAGTTTTCGAGATCTGTAAGGAACCTGCAAATTGTTATACCACGCTTGACTCCTCTGTTGGAAAAATCCTTCTATGTAAGAATTGCTCGCATTTTCAACAATCTGCCACCTAATCTTAAGACATTCAATTCTTCCCTAAAATGTTATAGGCGTAAATTATATGCTCATTTCAATATTGTTTAAAATATATAGTTTTCTTGTGTTAATTTGTTTTTTTCCTTGCATAGTTGATTTATCTAAATCTTCAATGAATTGTGATTTTTGCTAATCTTTTTTTTTGTTATTTTTTTAATGTTATTTTTAAGATTAAGGATGTTATGAATAGTTTTGAGTAGTCATGTATAGGAGTTCTTGGAACCATCAATCAATTGTTAATTTTATTCATTTTTTGTTAATTTGTTTTAGTGTTTAATTTTAAGTAATTTTTTTAGGATTAAGGATATTATAATAATTTTAGAGTAGTCATGTATAGAAGTTTTTTGAACCGTCCATGGCCCTGTTGACTAGGTTTCTGTACTAATTGAAAATAAATAAATAAATAAAACAAAAAAAAAAAAAAATTTGCTTAGATTTTACTTTAAAATCTATTCAGAACATCAACCGTACCGACAACTGTAAAAAAATCATATTTTTATTTGCTAATAATTTTTCTATTTCTAAAATATCGCTTTATTTTGCATTTTTTATGAAATATTCACTAAACAACATAATATCATGTGTCGCCAAGCCCCTTTAAAAATAACTTGTCAACTGCCGTTTGATTAAATTTTGTTTAGTCCAAGGCACCCCTACCTAGAAGTCTTGTTTTTTGTGATATGGCAACATCATGTGCTCACACAATTTTGACATTTAGATGACGTTAAAATTTTCGTGATATGAGCAAGTAACAATACGGACACGGTATTTTTTTTCGACACCGTAAACTTTTTTTCAGTTTTTTTCTAAGACATAAGTGCAAATAAATTAAAGAAAAACAATTGCAATTGCTAGCCGAGCGGTGAAATAACAAAATGCCTTTAAAATTAGATATTAAACGTCGTCTAACGTCACGTTCAGACCGTGTCAAGTGCGTTGACATACATCCAACCGAACCATGGATGTTGTGTGCTCTATACAATGGCCACGTACACATCATGAACTATGAGAACCAACAATTGGTCAAAGATTTCGAGGTGTGTGATGTTCCGGTGCGATCAGGACGTTTTGTGGCCCGCAAGAATTGGCTCATTACCGGTTCCGATGATATGCAAATACGTATTTTCAATTATAATACCCTAGAGAAGGTCCACTCGTTTGAGGCACATTCCGATTATATACGCTGTATTGCCGTTCATCCAACACAACCGCTGATATTGACGAGTAGTGGTGAGTAACATGGCCGTTTGTTGGTGTAAAGATAAACAAAAGAAGAAGAAAAAAAATCGGAAAAGAATAAATGAAAACGAAACTATTTTGATAAGACGACGGCTGATGATGATGTTTTGGGGGGAGAGATGACGTTGTGATAGTGGGGATCATGTTATTTCATCATGTTGCAAGATGTCTTGGAGAGAGGGAGAGTAGCAAGTTGAGAAACAATCTGTGCTAGAAAAATATCTTTCAATTGATAACAATTAGAATTAAATTATGTCGTGGTGTTGATATTGTCATTTTTACTGGCTAGATATTTGCCATGGGTTGTGGAGACATTATAATATTTCAATGTTGGTATATTAAAAACTAATTAACTTTTAGAATATTTTGAGTATTCTATCAAAACGCTTCAGTTGTTAACGCTTATAAAATGTTCTTCGTAAATTCCCAACAATTATGTTGTAAACCCCTCCTATCTTACCCAAAGAATATTCTAAAACCAACATCTACATCCCTCACAATAATCTCGAAACATTTCAACATATAATATTCATTTGTAGTCCCCATATTCTTAAGAAAAAAAACAAAACAGAAACTATGATGGCCTTTATTAGACTTTGTTACGAAAATTAAATAAAAACAAGTAAAATAGTATCAGTCGGTTTTCCCGACAGATGTATACCCCCAGCCTTGACTTCTGATTATTCAAACTGTTGTCTCTTTATGGGACATTTTCCGAAGCAGTATTCATATCAGATTTCTGGTTAAGAGAAATATTTAGATATAGCAAGTTGTAAAGAATCGCCCACTTTTTTTTTGCAAGTTATGACAGAATTGTGACCCTTTGTGGGTGAGGTACCAGATTTTGTGTTGATGGAAACATGTATCTAGATGATCTAGTCTGAATGGAATTGGAAGTTATTTACGCGTTTTCTGAGCTTCAAAATGTTGACCCATTGTGGGCGAAGTACCAGAAGGAGTGGACCGATATATTCCATCTGCACTCCACACTTTAATAAAAATATTGTGATGTGTGTAATTTGAAGAGAATCGGGTGCTTATTTCGGATTCTATGATCGTTTTGGTTATTCAAAACGTTGATCCTTTGTGGGGAAGCTATCAGAAAATATGGTCCGATCTCTACCATCTTTATAACAGAGCTTGTGTCGATGGAAATATTGAGATGTTCCAGATCTGAATGAAAACGGATGTTAAGTTCATGTTTAATGAGCTTTAGGATATTCAAAATTTTGATCTTTGTGGGGGAGGTACCAGAACGACTGGACCGATATATTCCTTCTTCACACCAGGCCTTGGGCTAATAAAAATACTGTGATATGTGTAATTTGAAGAGAACAGTATGCTTATTTCGGATTTTATGATCGTTTCGTTATTCAAAATTTTGATCATTTGTGTGGGTGCTACCAAAAGAAATGGTCCGATCTCTACCATCTTTATAACAGATCTTGTGTTGATGGAAATATTGAGATGTGGCAGGTCTGAATGGAATCGAATATTAATTACGCCTTTTATGAGCTTCACGAATGTTCAAAATTATGAAAAATACATGCTAAATTTTTAAAATGTATATTTGGGTCTCCAACTTTAGAGCCTCGAGCCTTCAAGTCTTCGAAAAATACCTTAAAAATTCACGTTTAGACACCTTTTGATATTCTCCGAAAATGCCATGGGAAACCAAATTCTAGAGCATTGATAGTATTTTCCATACAGTCCTCATGATATTCTTCCGCGTTTAGAGCCTGTTTAATACTCTCCGAGAAATGTCTTATACATCCATGTTCAAAGCCTTTCTAAAGTTCTCCAAAAATTCTTAAAATAAATACGATAAGAGACTTTCCAAAAAATATTGGAAATACAGGTTTAAAGTTTTGTTAAAATTCTGCTAAAAATCCTTAAAAATCCACGCTGATGTATCTATTTTTTTTTTTACAAAAAAAAAACCGTCGAAATCCAAATTTAAGTCCTTGTTAAAAATCTCCAAAATCCACCTTCAAATCCCTGTTAAAAATCTCCAAAGAATTTTTTAAAAATTCATCTTTAAATCCTTGTTCAAAATCTCTAAAAAATCTTTAAAAACCCATGTCGAAATCCTTGTTAAAAATCTCCAAAGAATTCTTTAAAAAAATCTTCTTAAAATCCTTTTTCAAAATCTCCAAAAAATTTTTAAAAATCCACGTTTAAATCCTTGTTAACTCTTTTAGTCTCTAAAAAATCTTAAAAAAATCCACCTTTAAATTCTTGTTAAAAACCTCCAAAAATTCTTTAAAAAATCCGCGTAAAATCCTTGTTAAAAACCTCCAAAAAATTCTTTAAAAATTCACGTTTTAATATTGTTAAAAATCTCGAAAAAAAATCCTTTAAATCTATGCTAAAAATCTCCAAAAAAAAATCTTAAAAAATCCATGTTGCAATCCTTGTTAAAATTCTCACAAAAATTCTTTAAAAATCTACGTTTAAATCCTTGTTAAAAATCTCCAAAAAATTCTTTAAAATCCACGCTGATATCCTTGTTAAAATCTCCAAAATATTCTTTAAAAATCCATGTTGAAATCCTTGTAAAAAATTTCCAAAAAATTCTATAAAAATCCACGTTTAAGTCCTTCTTAATTCATTAAAAATCCTCGTCGATGTGTCTCCTTTTAGCCTCTAAAAAAATATTTAAAAAATCCACATTCATGCGCCTCTTTTTAGTCTCTAAAAATCTTCGGAAAATCCACGTTTTGGTCCTCCTATTATTCTCTAAATAATTCCACGTCAAAACCTACTCTTATTCTACACAAATTCCTCACAAAAACCTCGTCTAGAAGCCATCATATCATTCTACAAAATTTTATTAAAAGCAAAGTTTAGAGACCTCTTAAAAATATAAAAAAATGAATTTTCAATCGGGTAGAGACCTCCAAATATTCCAAAAAAAAAACCTCTAAAAAAATCCAACAACTTTTCCAAAACAAATTTCTTTTTTCAAGTCCTTTCTTTTCAAAATTTATTTTAACGTCTTTCACGTCTCCCCTTTCAGATGACATGCTCATTAAACTATGGAACTGGGAGAAAATGTGGGCCTGCCAACGTGTCTTCGAGGGCCACACCCATTATGTTATGCAAATTGTCTTCAATCCCAAGGATAACAATACCTTTGCCTCAGCCTCGCTGGATCGCACAGTTAAGGTGTGGCAATTGGGTTCAAATTTTGCCAACTTCACATTGGAGGGCCATGAGAAGGGTGTCAATTGTGTTGACTATTATCATGGTGGTGATAAGCCATATTTAATTTCCGGAGCCGATGATCGTTTGGTAAAAATCTGGGATTATCAAAATAAGACATGTGTCCAAACGTTGGAGGGTCATGCCCAGAATATATCGGCCGTTTGTTTCCATCCTGAATTGCCAATTGTATTGACTGGCTCCGAAGATGGTACGGTGAGAATTTGGCATTCTGGAACCTATCGTCTGGAGACTTGCCTGAATTATGGTTATGAACGTGTCTGGACAATTGCATGCATGCGTGGTACAAACAATGTGGCCTTGGGCTATGATGAAGGATCGATTATTATTAAGGTGGGACGTGAGGAGCCGGCCATGTCCATGGATGTGATTGGTAGTAAAATTATATGGGCCAAACATTCGGAAATGCAGCAGGTTAATCTGAAGGCCTTGGCCGATGGCACAGAGATAAAGGACGGTGAACGTTTACCGGTGGCTGTCAAAGATATGGGAGCCTGTGAAATCTATCCCCAGACCATTGCCCATAACCCCAATGGCCGTTTTGTGGTAGTCTGTGGTGATGGTGAATATATTATCTACACCTCAATGGCTTTGCGTAATAAGGCCTTTGGCTCGGCCCAGGAATTTGTGTGGGCCTTGGAGAGCAATGAATATGCCATTAGGGAGAGCAGTGGCACGGTACGTTTGTTCAGAAACTTCAAGGAACGTAAAAGTTTTACCCCAGAATATGGGGCAGAGAGCATCTATGGCGGTTATTTGTTTGGAGTGAAGACCTCATCGGGTTTGGCATTCTACGATTGGGAAACCTTGACCTTGGTGCGTCGCATTGAGGTCCAACCACGTCATGTGTTTTGGAATGAGGCTGGCACACTGGTATGTTTGGCCACCGAGGAGTCCTTCTTTATATTGTCCGTTGATACGGGGGCCATTGTTAATGCCTTGGAGACTAAACAGGATTTGGAGGATGATGGCATTGAAAGTGCCTTCGATGTTTTGGGTGAGTGTGTGTGGCCATCTAGTGGCAAAGATGCGATAGTCTAATGAATTTGTTTTGCATTTTCCAGGTGAAATCAATGAAATTGTCAAGACCGGTCTCTGGGTGGGCGATTGCTTTATTTACACCAATTCGGTCAATCGTATTAACTACTATGTAGGTGGGGAAATTGTAACAGTTTCCCATTTGGATCGTACCATGTATTTACTGGGCTATGTGCCCAAGGACAATCGTCTCTACTTGGGCGACAAAGAACTCAATGTTATATCCTTCCAATTGCAATTATCCGTTTTGGAATATCAAACTGCTGTTATGCGCCGCGACTTTGAGAGAGCCGATTTGGTTTTACCCACCATACCGAAGGAACATCGTACACGGGTGGCCCATTTCCTTGAGAAGCAAGGCTTTAAGTCACAGGCCCTACAAGTCTCCACCGATCCAGATCATAAATTCGACTTGGCTCTGCAAATTGGTGAATTGGAAATTGCCGTAAAATTGGCACGCGAAGCTGAAAATCCCCAAAAATGGTCGCAACTGGCCGATGTGGCTTCACGTAAAAATAACATGGCCTTGGTTAAGGAATGTATGCAAAAGGCCAATGATTTTAGTGGCCTCTTGCTGTTGGCCACCGCCTCCGGGGATGCTGAAATGTTGAGAGAATTAGAGGAGAATGGCTCGACCCAAGGACGCCACAATATTGCATTCCTTTCGGCATTTTTACGTTCCGATGTGGAACGTTGTTTGGAAATTCTCATTGAAACCAATCGCTTGCCTGAGGCGGCTTTCTTTGCCCGCACCTACATTCCCAGTCAAATGTCGCGCATTGTTGAACTGTGGCGCGAAGAATTGACTAAATTCAATGAAAAGGCTGGTCAATCTTTGGCCGATCCAGCCAAATATGAAAATCTCTTCCCTGGATTGGGTGATGCATTACAAGTCGAAGAATTCGTTAGACAAAAAGACCAACAACCATTGCCGGCACATGCTGCAGCCTCTTTGCCGCTAAATATTGAAAGAAATCCGTTGGAGGAAATGCAATTAGCTCAACAGAAAGGTATTTATGAAAGCAATGCCAAGGTGGGTGTCCAGGATTATAAGAAAAGTGATGATTATCCAGCGGCGGGTGTACAAAATAGACCACCAGCGCAAACAACAACAGTGCCCCCTGCCACCACCAACGATGAGGATGATGATTTGGATTTGGAGATTGAAGGCATTACATTGGATGATAATATTGATACGACAGATGTTAATCTGGACGATGATTTTCTGAGCGATGACTAAGTTTTATTTGCAATTAATTCTAACACAAAAAGAACCACCATCCCACTTTCCAAATCAAATCTATTCTTTATGCTGATGATAATATTCCCCCCCTCCTCACATTCTCTCCCAACATTTTATGTGTATTTTGTCAGACGAAAAAGAAAAACCAAGAACAGATAAAGGTCCTGGACCTAACTGGAATATGTTTGTGTATGTTTTGTGTATTTCGAAATCCGTTTTTTGAATGGAAACATATTCCCCGGCTCCCCAAGGGCCATTTACATACATTTGCAAAACAAAGCGAAAACGAAACTCTACTTTAAAGTTATTATTATTATTAACGTGTAGACAGAAAAGTAAAAAACACATTGCATCCAAAACTTTTTTTGAAACATGTTAAATCTTTTCAAAAATATAATAATAAATAAATAAAATAATAAGGAAACTATACTTTAAAGGAAAAAGAAATCCATATATATGTAATTATTATTTTATTATAAAATAAAAATATAACAAAAACATATATACGTTTATATTTGATTGGAATTGTTGATGAAATGCCACAAGTTCAGTTGAGCGATCAATACATTTCAAAGCGGGAAATTTTCTTTCCTTTCCTGCAGGAATTGTCCAGCAACATCTTTTTGAGAGAGTAAGGTAGTTTTATTCTCTTTTGCAAAGAAAATGCAAAAAGTAAACAGACGGTATTCCTGCAGAAGCTTGATTAGTTGCAAGCTGATTTATCAAAACAAAACAATTTGTCCCCCATTAAAAGAATTCAAAGAAAAGAAGCACCACCAATTTTACAAGTTTTATAAATAAAAGGAAATAAACAAATAAATAAAAATATGAGCAATAAAAGAAAAATAGATTTGATGTGTTCCCCGGAATCCTTTAAACGTTTTGCTAAGGCATTAGTCTAAAAATGTTGGAAATAGTAATAATATTACATATTAATATTTATGTTTTTCCCATTTTGTACAGTTCTTCTTCAAAAGCAATTAGTCTTTCTAATTCCAAAAAAATATTTTCCAAATTGAAAGCATAAAAAGAAAGAACTCGATTGAATGTCGATGAATGAGAAGAAGAGTTGCAAATGATTGCAAGAAGAAATTTATCCAGCAAGAATTTGCAAACTCTCACTGAAAGAACTGTCAAAATTTCTCTCTCCAACCGCTCTCTTTTGCAGAACTTTTGGGTTAACAGACGACTTCCAATAACAATTTGTAACAATTTTTACAAATTTTTGGGGTAACCAGACACAGCTGTGTATTGGCAAATCAAAGTGGTACAAAGGGCCTACAGGGTGAGATAAAAAACTGCAACAAAGTCAAACGCCATAATTTTTACATTTTCTTTTTTAAATTTTATTGAATGAAACCAAAAAAATGTCGGAAATAGCGTCATATTTTAGAATAAGTTTAGATTTGTTCGAATTGGTCAGCTTTGGTCACGAATTATGGCCTTCAAACGGCCAATCCGAAATAAGCATCCGGTTCTCTTCAAATTACACACATCACAATATTTTAATTAGCCCAACAAGGTCTGATGTAAAGATGGGATATATCGGTCCACTCCCCAAGTACACCCCAAAAATTGCCAAAATCTTGAATACCCATGAAGCTCATAAAACACGAAATTAACATCCGATTACATTCCGACTTTGCGCATCTCATTGTTTCCATCAACACAAGATCGGTTTTAAAGATGGCAGAGATCGCACCATTTCTTCTGGTACCTCCCCCAAATAGGGTTCAAGACTTTGAAAAACAAAACGCTTAAAGAAATCGAAATAAGCATCCAAATCCATCCATCCATCTCGTCAAATCATAACTTGCGAAACGAGTCGGCGATTCTTTACAGCTTGCTATATCGAAATATTTCTCTTAACCAGAAATCTGACATGAATATGTAATTTATCGGAATTTATGATTTCGTATAAAATTGGATAAAAATGTTTGATTTCCTTCAAATTTTTTTTATCTCTAATAGATGAATTATGAAAATGGAATACTTCTTCGGTTCGCTTTATCTGTTACCTCAGGCATATTTCCACATTTTCCAAAAATTTGCACATATCTCATACAAAGTACAGAAAGTTGTCGATATAGCCCAAATCTGGCACCTTGTAATATTTATATCAGTCTTAGGTCAGATACGAATTGTTCAATATTGGCCAACTGCTTTGGAACTTCCCCCATAAAGAGTCAACAATTTGAATAATCATAAGTCAAGGCTGGGGGTATACATCTGTCGGCAAAACCGACTGATACTATTTTACTTGTCCATAACCATTTAAAGATTAGAATTACTCTAGACATCGTTACAGTACAGTGAAGGTTCAGATACATACTTAGTAGGGGGATGATAATGAAAACTGTGATTAATAAGATGGGATTTGAACTATTTAAATATCTAATGTGTTAATGGATATCTAAAAGCATACCTAGCCTACGAGTAGAGGGTCATATATTCTTGATGGGGAGCCGTATTGAAACATCTGTCTTTAATTCTTTTAAATGTTTTGTTTTATTCACTTCAAATACAAAATGACACTAACTCGATTGTTTTTTATTGCTTTTCGAATATCTCCATTATTAATATAATTTTTTTTTTTAAACCTTGAAAGGTGTGTGCGTGTTTCTGTTGTAGTTTTCTTGATAAAAAAATGTGTAAAACTTCTCAACAGAAGTCTGATCGAATCATAAACAAAATTAAACAACAGAGTTGGAAAATATTATATCTTAAACAGACTACATATAGGAAAATAAAGACTTAAAGACTACAGTTTCTATTCAATACAGTGACTTCGTAATTTGCCTTCAAATCCAACTGTTAAGAATTCCGTTGGGGAAATCCATCCCCCATCACGGACGAAATTTTGTGTTTCATTATTTTCATAGAAAACAGAGTGGGTGGGTGTTTTGGAAATCTTGACCAAATTTGAATCGGCAATCACAGCTAGGTTGTCTCTGAATTGCAAAATAAAATAAAAATAAAGTTCATATAAATAATCTCTAATAAGAATCCAATATCCAATTACTTACTCATTGGGTAAAATTTTCCTTATGGGACGGTCAAAGTATGTTGTTTGGTTTTGTATTACTTTGGGTTGTCTCACATCGATTGTTAACAGCGAACCGGCCTCATCTCCCAAATACACAATATTGTCCTCGGATTGGGGACACCAAGAGACATTTGTAAAGCGGACATTGTGATTTTCATAAAGAGCTGGAAATTAGAACAGAGCGAAAATTAAAGCAAAGCTTAATTTATTTAATGTATAACAATTACCAATAGCCGGTCGGGTTTCTCGATCATCCCAAATCAAAGAAGATTTATCCAAGGAACATGTTGCAAAAATATTTTCCTTTGTGCAAGATGCTGCCAGGCCTGTAATCACATCGGTGTGGGCGAAACGAAAACTGCCCTGGGAAACCAGGTCAGCGGTGCCCATATCCCAAATCTAAAAAGGGAAAATAATGTAAAATTGTTCTACAATCCCCAAAGCTCTCAAAAGAAAAATATTACCTTAATTGCACCGTCCTTACTAGCCGTGGCAGCCTTGTGTTGATTACTTTGGAAGCCTGTGAGACATGTTATTGGTTTCATGTGTTCACATTTCTCGCCAATTAGAAACAAACAATAGGGATTCTGGGATTTTCTTACTTCGGAATGTGTAGACCATACTTGCAGGTTGCCGGTATTAAAGGCCAATAGAAGCTAAAAATATATTTTACAGATTTTAATGACAACACACAGATGACAAATCCCACAAAACTCACTATATTTGGCGATACAAATGTCATACAGTTAATAATGGCAGGACACTGAAGTTTGAAACATGATTTTTCCGGCATCATAGATTCACTTTTGTTTTCGATAACATTTGGCTTTTCAAAACCCCAGAGTGTCCCGGTCCATTCACGCCCACTTAGTTTGTTGCAGCAAACAGCCACATTACCATTGGTCTCCTCGAGCGGTGTACTGATGCTTAGGCATTCCCATGCCTCATGCATTCGCGCCGTATGATTTAGTGGACGTCTGGCATAGTCGCGTGAATTGAGATTGGGATATTCGGTATCATCGAAGTCTAAATCATCGGGTGGTTTATAATCATCGGGTGTCTTATAGACATTGCCATAGCTTAGAGGCAGCATTTTTTTCTTAATATATTTAAATTAATTTTATTGAAATAAAAAAACACCGAAAACACCGTGCCGTATTGTTACTTGCTTAGAGCACGATAATTTTAACTCCATCTAGATGTGAAATCGTGCAAAAGCATAATGTTGCCATATTACATACAAGTGTATGACTTCTAATAAAGGGTGCCTTAGTCTAAATAACAATTAGGTAAGAGATAGATGAATTGTTTTATAAATCGTGCAGAAGCCTCGTGTTGCCATATTATAAACAAGTGTATGACTTCTAATTAAGGGTGCCTTAGTCTAAATGACAATAAGGTAATATGCAGATGGATTTTCTTATAAATCGTGCGAAAGCATAATGTTGCCATATAATAAAAAAGTGTATGACTTCTAATTAAGGGTGCCTTAGTCTAAATGACAATAAGGTAAGATACAGATGGAATTTTTTTTATCTTGGCGATAACAAAATTAGGCTGTTTATTATTTTTTATTTTGATAAATAGATGATTAGAGCATTAGTTTTTTCCCACAAATGTTTAGTAATCCGTCATAGATCTCAGCAAAAAATATATAGCAATTAACCCGTAAGTCCTCTTCTTATTATTATTACAATGAGTTTACAAAGCGAATGTGTAACATAATAAACAGAATATTTAATGTAAAACATATTTTTGGCGTTTACGTATTACATTTTAAGTTAAAACTAGTTAAAGAAAGAAATGTTACATTCGCTCTCAGAGGAATGCCTTTTATATTTTTTCTTACACGATGTCATTCGGAGTTTATTATAATACGCGTTTTTCAACAATTTTTACAAATTTAGATAATTTTTCATTCAACATTTTCAATTTCAAAATTGGTTTGACAGTTCATTGTCCCAGTACCTGCGTCGATGCATCTGCCTATATTCTTCTACCATGCATTGTACAATAAAAAGGTAGAATAGCTTCGTAAAATTACAGAAATACAGATCGCTTCCTGTCAGAATTATTCAAAATTATATCCAACAACTTGTTTTCATTTATTTGATACTTTTGTTCATTTTTAAAAAGGGGTCAAATAGCGCGAAAAATGAATGGAATGCCTGTATGCTCTCTAAAAAATATGGTCCTAAGTGTTCAATCTTTCAATTTCGTGGCAAATTTGGTTAATATTAATAATGCGCGCCCTGCAATTTACGTTTCTTCCAATCATTGATTTTGAAAATATTTTGTTTTTATTTCTCAAAGCAATAAATACATACACAAAATTGGCAAGCCATATGTATTAATCTATAAAAACAAATTGATTTTTAAATATGATGTGTTTTATGATGTGTGTTTTTCCACAAATTAAACTTACTTAAATAAATTTTCATTCAAAATTTCGAATCTCAAAAATGTGTTGACATTTCACTGTACCACCAGCTGTGTTGATGTGGCTACCTCTATCACTGTGTCATGGGACTGTTGTCAAAGTTGATTGTATAGTATTGCCAGACCGTTTAGTTGACACCCAGGGTAAAAAATTTTCATTGATTTTGTCGTAGTTCATCGAAGAGAGAGATTTGCTGCATTTTATTTGAAGATAAATTTTATGAAAATTACAATTTATTTTTAAATAAATATCAGTGCAAATCTGAAAGTAAGTAAATCCAAATACGCCGTTAATTTTCATTCCCAAAAGATTGGATTTTCCTTAGAGAATCAGTGAAAATGTATTGATTTTTCCGGATTGTGTTGTGTGTATATGATGAAAAAAACCATACATATACAACAAGAAAATGAAAATTTATTTACATTTTTGCAATTTATTCAATTGCAGAAACCCATAAAGAATCTATTGAATTAGAAAAATCAGAAAAATGACATCTGTACCAACACCTGAGGGACAACAACCACAGCAGCAGCAGCAATCAACGGGATTTGCACCCCGACGCGTATATGAAGGTCAGGCGGCAACATCCAATGGCCAAGGTGGTGGTGGAGCACCAACAGCTGCTGCCCCAACCATGCCGGCCAATCCTACCATCTTACAGAGACCCAAGGTGAAGAAGGAAAAAATTACCGAATTAACAGCCGCAACTGGAAAATTAGCCATTGAGGAGTCACTAAAATTGGTATGTACCTATAAGCTGGGGTCATAAAATAGTGGATGTATGTATAGATATATATGAGGCAATGTTCTTTGGGGGTGGATTTTTTGTGTGTGCGGTATACCATGAAGACTTGTGTCAATTAAATAGCTTTTGATTGCACTATAGTTGGATAGTTAATATGCAATTGTGCCTTTAAGTATACTACATATTTATAAAATGGATGAATGGAAGATATCTTTACGAATGGATATACAATTTTTTTGGACATAAAAAGTTTTTAAAGAAATTTTCATTCTAAATACACGTGGGGCCTATTAACTGTGATAAGGGCCAATGGTAAATTGTCATACATAGGACATTCTAATGTACAATATAATTTTATACAGGGTGAGATGAAAAAACTGCAACCAGTTTCAGACTGCTGTCATTTTTAAGCCACTTGTCCGACAGCTGTCAAAATTATTCCAGTCACAGCTCATTATATTGTTTACAAGCGTACAAAAGCATTTTGGTAAGAATTTTCCAGAAAAAAAGTCATTCGTGATGGAATTGAAGCGTGATAGTGTAATTTCTTTATATTTGGCTGGAAACCCACAAGTGGCTATCGTTAGAGCACACCAGCATTTAAATGTGAATAAATCTCGTGTCTGCGTCTCGTACCATCGCTCGTTACCTGGTAGCGTAGCCCGACATATGTCAAGGAAGTGGACGAAAGAAAACAGCAACATCAGCAGAAATGGCTCGAAAAGTAAAGATGCGACTTAATAGAAAACCGCGTCGCAGTGGCCGAAAAAAGGCTTGTAAGCTGAACATATCGCAATATTCCATTCGGCAAATATTGAAAAATGTGTAAAGCCATTGAAATTCGGAAAAGTGCAAGAACTTACACCGCAAGAGAAGGAAAATATACTGAAAAGAGCTAAAAAGTTGCTTCGCTTGTCCGAAAGTGGTTTTCGCCGATGAGAAAACACTCGTTGTCCAGCAGTTTGTAAACAAACAAAATGATCGTGTTTACTTGCCAAAGAGGTCAGCTAAAAATGTGCACCTTCAGTGGGCCACCAGAACTCAAGCGCCAGCCATGGTGATGGTGTGGGCCGCCATAACATCTGATGGTCGTTCTCCGCTCGTATTAATCGTCCATGGCATCAGAATAAATGCCGAATATTATCACGAAAATATTCTGGAAAGTGTATTAAAGTTTTGGGCACGCAAACATTTTGGTCGCAGACCTTGGACTCTCCATTACCGTCGCATTCAGCACGCGCTACCCAAGAATGGTTACAAAATGAGGTTCCACGCATCATTTCCAGCGCACAATGGCCAACAAAATCTCCGGATACCAATCCGTTGGATTATTGTTTCTGGAGTATTTGGGAAAGCAAGGTTGGTACCAAAAAAATACCAAAGTGTCGATCACCTCAAGCTAGCGCCTTGCCGGGAATGGGCCAAAATACCGCAGAGCAACATTCGGGCAGCGTGTTTCATTGGCCATTTGAAGGCCATAATTCGTGCCAAAGGTGACCAATTCGAACAAATCTAAACTTATTCTGAAATTTGATGCTATTTCCGACATATTTTTGGTTTTAGTCAATAAAATTTAAAAAAAAAAAATTATGGCGTTTGAATTTGATGCAGTTTTTTTATCTCATCCTGTATTTATGTTTATAACGAAATTGTTATATTTTTTATCTTTTTCTCTTTCTAGACTGATGCCAATGGCATTGCAATGAAAACTCCCGTTTCATTGCTGCAAGAACTCCTCAGTCGTCGGGGAATAACACCAAGTTATGAATTGGTACAAATTGAGGGAGCCATACATGAACCAACATTTCGTTATCGCGTCTCCTTTAATGACAAAGATGTACCATTTACAGCAATGGGCGCTGGTCGCTCTAAAAAAGAGGCTAAGCACTCGGCTGCCAGAGCCTTGATAGATAAACTAACTGGTGTGCAATTACCGGAAGCTCAGGCGACAACAACAAATGCAACCACAAATGCTACAGTTGGGGTAGATGGCAATGCCAATGTTTCGGGGGGTGGAGAGTAAGTCATATACATACAAGGAATTGTTAATTAAAAGAATAATTTGTTTTTCATTTTATTTTCAGTGCTGCTGATAAAATTGTTGGCAATCCCATTGGATGGCTTCAGGAAATGTGCATGTCTCGCCGTTGGCCACCACCAAACTATGAAACCGAAACTGAAGTCGGTTTGCCACATGAACGGCTCTTTACGATTGCTTGCACAATTTTGAATTTCCGTGAGGTGGGCAAGGGCAAGAGCAAGAAAATTGCCAAACGTATGGCTGCCCATAAAATGTGGACACGTCTGCAGGAGACACCAATTGAAAATAATCAATTGGCTGAGTCGATGGGCACGGAATTGGGTGGCGATGTAAGTATTATAGAAATAACTCAAGTCAAATCAATTATACAAAGGATGAGCCATATTTTCTAAACTAAAACTAAGCCCTACATTAATATGTTTTTCAAGTCACCATTTTATTGGTTATTGCTTTTTTAAGTCTTAACATAGTCCAACACATCTAAATTTTAAAGATGTCGCAATTTTGTTTTTAATGAATACCTGAAGTTAACAAATTTTTTCTTCTTACAGAAGGCCAATTATTATGGTGATTTGAAAGATATAACTGTACCAACCATCACCAGTCAGCATAGCGCTAAAGTTTCCCAATTTCATAAGACCCTAAAAAATTCAACGGGTAAAAAACTTCACAAGTTGCAGGTGAGAAATCCTTTAGAATTTAACTATAAAAAATGTAAGTAAAAGTTGGGATGTCCCTTTTTTAATTTAAGGATTTTCAAAACTCTCAGGGAAAATGTAAAACATAATGGATATATTTCCATGTTTGGAAAACTATTTTGTTTTATATCTAGAAGTTAAAAAATAGATCCCATAATTACTTTTGATATTTCACATTGAAAAAAGCACCTATCGCTCCAAGAGTTTATCCTTATTATACCCTCAGCCATATGGCTAAAGAGTGGTATATATTATTTGATACGTCCAAAACGTGCCTCACCGAAATAACTGTTTTAGAGCTTATATCACTTTGGACTAAATCCGTTTCAGGACATTTGGACTCGATCTGGGAGTTCCATCCGTTAGTCTCTCTGGCTGGTGCGCACGATAACTCTCGAAGGGAGTATTCGATTTGATCCAAACTTAGGATATCGTAATAATATTGTCCAACTTAGATCGAGCTCGGAGATGGGCAGTATCGGTCCACTCCTTCTAGCACCTCATCCACAAAATGTCAACATTCTCAAAGAAAATAATTTACTGTACAGAAAGTTATAGGATAATCCGATTTTGCTCCAACTTTGCAAATCCTAATATTTGCATCAGTGCCAAGTCAGGTGCGAAAATGGGCAATACCGGCCCACTCCATTCAGTACCTCCCCAGAAAGGGTCAAATTTTTGAAAATTTGTAACTCTTATAAAATGGGATGTAAGTGGCCGATTGTCTTCAAATTACACACAACACAATACTTTAGATAATCCAAGGTCTGGTGTGAAGATGGAATATATTGGTCCACTCCTTCTGGTACCTCCCCCACAATGGGTCCAAATTTTGAATATCTATAAAGCTCATAAAACCTGAAATTAACATTCGATTCCATTCAGACTTGGCACATCTCAATATTTCCATCAACACAAGATCTGTTAAACAGATAGTAGAGATCGGACCATTCCTTCCAGTACTTTCCCCACAAAAGCTCAATATTTTGAGTAACTAAAACGATAGTAAAATCCGAAATAAGCTTCCGGTTCTCGTCATATTTCACACATCACAATATTTTTATTAAACCAAGGTCTGGTGTGAAGTTGGAATATATCGGTCCACTCCTTCTGGTACCTCCCCGACAAAGTGTCAAAATGTTGAGTACCTATGAAGCTCATAAAACGCGAAAATAACGTCCGTTTCTATTCAGACTTGGTATATCTCAATATTTCCAATAAAACTAGACCTTTTGTAAGGATGACAGAGATCGGACCATTTCTTCTGGTTCCTCCCCCACATAGAGTTCAAGATTTTGAAAAAGAAAACGTTCAAAGAAAGCGAAATAAGCATCTAAGATCTGTTTTGAAGTTAATATACATCTATCAACCCCTTCTGGTACCTCAACCACAAAGGGTCACAATTTCCAATACTTATATCTGTCATAAGTTGCGAAACAAGTCGGCGATTCTTTACAACTTTCTATATCTAAATATTTCTCTTAACCAGAAATCTGATCTGAATATGTAATTGATCAAAATTTATGATTTCGCATAAAATTGGATACAAATGTTCGATTTTTTTTCAAACTTTGCACATACCAATATTTATATCTGTATTAGATGAAGTGGAATATTTCGGCCCGCTAAATCTGCTACCTCACAAATATTTCCACATTTTCCAAAAATTTGCACATATCTTATATAAAGTATAGGAACTAGCCGATATAGTCCAATTCTGGTCAGTTGTAATATTTATATCAGTCAGATACGTATTGGTCAATATTGGCCAACTGCTTCAGAACATCCCCCATAAAGAGTCACCAGTTTCAATGATCATAACTCAAGGCTATACATCTGGCGGCAAAACCGAGTGATACTATTTTACTTGTTTAACTTGTTTTTATCATACAATTGAAATGCAATTTCAATCTGGTGTCTTGAAACGCACTTTTAGTAAATTAAATTCAATTTAATTCTGGCGAAAAGAAAGCTGAGAGAGTTTAAATGCGTTACTCCTTCATTAGTCTCTGTTTTTTCGCAGACAGAGAGAGAGTTTTAATCCGTTACTCCTTCATTAGCCTCAGATTTTTTTGGCAGAGAGAGAGAGAGAGTTTACATCCGTTACTCCTTCATTAGCCACAGTTTTTTTTTCGCAGAGAGAGATAGTTTAATTCTTTTACCCATTCATTAGTCTTAGTTTGTTTGTTTCACATCCCATGATAAGTTGTGCCACAAACAGGCTAGTAGGCTATTTCTTTATACTTTATGTTAAGTATTATTAAAACAAGTGTTGTTTTTTGTTTTTTCTTTCAGAAAACTTGCTTGAAGAGTCCCAAAATTGAGTATGTCAAACTTTTGGCTGAAATTGCCCATGAAAATCAATTCGAGGTCACCTATGTGGACATCGAAGAGAAAACATTCAACGATCAATATCAATGTTTGGTTCAACTTTCGACATTGCCCGTTGGCGTTTGCCATGGCTCGGGCCCGACACAGGCTGATGCCCAGAAAATGGCAGCACAAAATGCATTGGAGTATTTGAAGATTATGACCAAAAAATGAATGGCATAATAAGAAATAATGATACCTAAAAAAATTGGGGGCAAAAGCAAATATTATCCCTAAGTAAGCGTACCCCCTTTCAAAAAACTACACAATTTTATAGCCTGTAATGCAGCTGTCGCGTCTATAAAGAAGATGAACCTCCATTGATGATATACAAAAAAAAAGAAAAATCAGAACAAAAAAAATTGGAAATATGGTTTTGTTTTTTATGTTTACATTATGTTTTTGTTATATTTTTTTACAACACACATTTCTTTTTTGGTGCTTCTTTTTACTTTCTCTTACATACCATCCAAAATTATGTATTAAAGCAAGTAGCTGGGTAACTTTTTTTGTAAGCAATTTTTTAAATGCCTCCACACATATATTTTTGAATTTAATTTTTTTTTCATTTAGTTTTGTACGACATTGCTGACCAACAACAGCTACAGGCTTTCAAGTAATATTACAACATGAAAAAAAAAAACAAAAATTTATAATTTAACTAAATACATAAATAACTAATATATAAAATATGCATTTTGCAATTATCTAACTTTTACTTATGACAAAAAAAAACAATTAAAAAAAAAACAAAAAAAGATTAAAAAGCTTATGAAAATTTAAAAAAAAATGAAATGATAAAACCTAAATGTCCACGCTTAGAAATGCAAAATAATTATAATATGAAAATGGAAAATTTGTATGGAAAATTTATATTTTAATTTATAGTTATTTATGTAACTAGTTCAATCATATAGCAATTTGAAAGAAACAACAAGAACAAATTACCAAGAAAAAAATAATGAAAAGAGAACATTCAAATTGCATGCCACAGAGTTGTACTTTGATGAAGACTCATATAATCATGAAAAACAAAAACCACTTTTCCTTTTCAACAAATAATGAACGGAGAACTGTTAAAATTATTTAAACAAATTATGTAATGCAACAGCTTATTGCACTGTGTGTGTGCGTGCGAGTAAAGATTGAAAAAAAATATTGTTTTCGAAATTCGGAAATTCAAGCAGTTAAACTTTTTTAAAAGCGTATGCAGAAATGTTTGCTTGTTGTCCCTGTTTGAATTTTAGAATCAAATGCAAGTTTATTTACACCCACACACACAGTGTTTTAGATTTTCATGCAAATGAATAAGACCTCCAAACCAAGGTACGCGTTTTTTTATAACGTTTAAAATCTATAGTTGCTGCAAACTATATGAGTTTTAAACCACTTACAAGCTATACTTTGCATGGACCTAATGATAAATTTTCCACAAAAACAAGAAAACCTAAATATAAATACAAAACAAAACATGAATGACAACAAAAAAATTCAATGAAAATAATAAAAAAAAAAACAGGAAAGAATTAAAAACTCTTAACTACCACACGCAATCATCCAACACTATTTTCAATATTAGTTTCCTATGATTTTGACAACCACATGCATACATATATTTTTTTATTTATTCGTTTATTTTTTACTTAATATGACTTTGGAAAATTCTTACATTATTTTAGTGCAAAGTGTAGAGGTTGTACATTTCAAATCTAAAAACAAAAAGAAAAAACAAACAAAACAATAACTAATCTTATTACAAACAACTAAATATGGAATAATTTCTAAATCTATTGAACATACTTCAAATTAATTGTATGATGGATTTTTTTTTGTAATAAATAAGAACAACAACAAAAACACTAATTTTGTCACAAAACACCTCTTACATTTCAAAATATTATTATTTTTTTTATTATTGAAATAACGTATTTTTTTATATCGATCACATCATAAGGTCTGGCTATTAGTTTATACATATTTCTGTTTATATAGAATTATATACATATATACAAATAAAACACACTCACATTTCAAATTATCCCTTTTTGCAGCAGATGTACTCTAATTACAAAATACATACATACATACATATTTGAAATCAATAAATTACAAATAAATAAAAAAAAATCATGTTCAACATCGAGAGTGTTTTGAATTATAGAAAGTGAATGCGTCAGAGTAAAGATATAATAATTTGAAGTTTCATTGAATAATATGTACAAGTTCCGGTAGAGACCTAAGGACTTGTAGGGCTGTATTTGGGCATTACGGCTTTGAAAAAAAAAATAAATAAAAATCATCGAAAATATTTCTCTGTTTCTCCACGAATTTGGCTATCAAAAAGCTTCGATCAAAGCTTCGAGCTGCATGATCCATGATGATCTCCGTCATACCAACCCTACTGATCCTGGAATCAGTGATTTGATGGAATGGAAGTCAACCTGTTGATACAGGAGCATAAGAGGAAAAAGGTGGTTAGACCATCTGAAGTGTTGCTACAATGGAACCGATATGAGGATGCGGTTAAGTCGCTCTCGAACCCTGGAAAAAAGGAATGATAGGACTTCGGGTCACTTTTAACGACGTAACGGTGAATATTCCGAAGAGAAGCACTGAGTATTTAAACCGACAATTTGTCGAGCAACCCGAGAGCGACAGGTGCGAAGCGAAGAGTACTACATCGTATCAGATCACTTCCCGCAGAGATGGAACCACCACAGATGTTGTAAATGTCATCCGGAACGCTAAGTCATCCAAAGCGTTGGACCCAGACGGAATCTCAAAGGTAATGCTGAAACAGCTGGATACGCCGAGAGTCGAGTACCTTACGAAAGTTCTCAACCGATATCAGCATACTGTGGGTAGCGCTTATGTCGCTCTCGAACCCTGGAAAAAACAATGATAGGACCACGAGTCGCTTTTAACGACGTAACGGTGACTGATCCGAAAACGTGCGTTGAGTATTTTAACCGACAATTTGTCGAGCACCCCGAGAGCGACAGGGCGAAGCGATGAGTATTTGGTCGTATCAGATCTCTTCCCGCCCAGTAGGAAGCACCACAGTTTACGATGAGAGATGTTGCTGCAAATGTCATCCAGAACGCTAAGTTCCTGGGGGCCAAGTTTGAAACGTTGGATAATCAACTATATGTGTGGACGCCAATGGTACGTTTAATTCCGGAACAAGAAGTCTAAAGCCCGTAGAGTGAAGGAGGGAGTTTCCAAAGGTGGGGTGATATCTGTTTAACCTCTACCTTTCCGGAATTCCCCGCCCCTCCTGACGCCATAGACATCGTAACGTATGCGGATGATTGTAAGATCATGGCATCGGGGCCAGTGGTCGATGACATATGTGAAGGGTTGAACCTCTATCTCGCGTAGCTTGCCGCATACTACCACGCGAGGAACGTGAAAATATCCGCCACGAAATCAACGGCCACACTCTTTACCACATGGTCTGCGGAGATGAGAAAACAGCTGAATGTACAGGTCGAGGGAAATTACCGACCACGAACTACCCCAAGATTCTAGGAGGCACATTCGACAGCATGCTCAAGTCGTCCGCACAAGCCACAGCTATCTGCGACAAGATGAAAAGTCCTCAAGGCGCTAGCCTACAGCACTTGGGGTGCGGACAAAAAACCTTGTTGACCTCTTATAACGCGATGCGGCTCCAGAGTGGTCTGCGAATATAAGTGCAATGCAGTTGAATCACATTCATACCTGCCAGGATGCTTCACTGAGAGTAGCGACAAGGTGCCTCCTTATGACACCAGTGGATCATCTACATGAGGAGGTGGATGTCCCCCCCTTACGTCAGCATAATCATGTGCTATCGTTGCAGTACCTGCATGGGTGTTATAGTACAAGTTATCCAAACCATAATTGGAACTCCCCCACCCAGGCATGTCAGGAAGGCTATACACGATCCAGAGAGGGAGGTTCTACGCTACAAGAGAGAGCCTCTACATCAATGAGCCTAGCGGTCGGGTCTAAGTGGCATTCATACCGATGCAGTCACAGATGCCATCAGGATGAGTGCCGTCCTCGGAGTTCAACCCACCATCCATTGCAGCTTTAGAACGCTAGCTGCCTAGGCAAAACAGGATAGCTTATCACAATTGGGTTTAGGATGGTGCAGTCGTCTAAATTCTTATTGGGCACGAATTGACGAAGATGGGTGTAAAGTTGACCCGGGTGTGACAGAGACCCGCACAATACGCTGCATCTCTTTAATTGCACGGTCAAACCTACCCAACTCACTCCAGAAGATCTCTGGTTACAGCCCATTAAGGTAGCCGAATATTTTAACTACTACTACTACTACTACAACAACAACAAAAGAGGGTAGTTTTGTCACAATTGCGTTCAGGATGGTGCAGTCGTCTAAACTCGTATTGGCCACGAATTGACAAAGATGAGTGTAACGTTTACCGCGCAATACGCTGCAACTCCTCAATTGCCCTTTCAAAGCTACCCTAGCCACTCCAGAAGATTTTTGGCTTGAGCCCGTGAAAGTAGTCGAGATTTTGAACCTGGAGCTAGAGCCAAATCGGAAGAAATGAGACAAACTATTTATACCATCGTAACTTAATACCCAAATAACCCCCCAAACAAAATAAAGAAACGTTACGTCACATTATTGAAACAACAAATTATGATTTTTTTTTTATTATTTTATAATAAATATACTACAAACGACATACTCGTATATGAAAATGGTATTTATATATGCTTAAATACACACATACATATGTGTATTTATATAAATTTATTATGGAGTTACAAAAGCAGGTGTTATGTAGTAGTTTAAACAATTTTGCTTAAGCGATATATAGCAAAAATAAAAATAGAAATGTTTCAATAACAAATTCTCCCCGGCATTTAAATACCCCTCATATAGGGTAAACAAATCGCAAGATCGAATCAAAACGCTTTTCAAGAATGTAACATAAGAACGAATTTTTTCAAGCTTCGAAAAGTCAAGACATTTAAATAGAACAGCAAAAAATAAAATAAACAATAATGTCCTTAAATTCTTCTTAGCTCATCACAGATAAAATGCACTGCACAATATTATCGGGTATATTTAGGGGTTCATCACACAAATCGCCGGTGTTTTTGTCCACCATAAAGATTTCGTTTAGAACTTTATCCGGATCATCGGGATCCAGCGTGGAGACAAGCACCAGGGAGCCTTCAGCCAGTTCGGTGAGTATACGTTGTATGTCCTGTTCGTTGAGTTCACGATCTGTGGTAAACGACGAGCTGGTATCTTGGCATGCTAGATCTGGGGAGGCCGGGCCCAATGTGTTATTACGTGGTGATTGTGATGGATGATAATTCTGTTGTGGTGATTGAGGCGGCGGCTGTGAAAGTGGGTGAGGCAGTTGAGAAGTTGCTGGCGGTGAAGGTGATGGTGTGGGCTGACTTATAATGCTCGTTTCGTTTTCATAATTTTGTGGCGATGCCGGCGATCGCCTTGTCTCCAATGTTGTAAATGAACCATCATCCAAATTAACAAAGGTACGACCCTCATATGGCAAATCAATATCCATGGGTTCATCACAATAGTTATCATCGATGACAAGGCATCTGGAATTTGATGACGAAGAATCTGGAGATTCTGTAATTGGCACTGTTAAAGTTCTTCTTAGGGGTGAACCATGGCTTGTCGACGGCAGTTCATCCTCCTCATTCATATCGGAATGTAACAAAAGATTGACATCTTTTTCAATTTGTTCATCGTCATCCTCGTTGCAGTACTCAGTTTTGGTGGCATATAAAGACATGTGAATTGGTTCATTTTTAACATTTTCAAGTTTAATTGATGATGCGTTTATGCCATGATCTTCCGGCAGGTGCACAACCTCATCCACACCATTATGCTGAGGCAGCACAGAGGCCTTTTCCTTTTTAATGTTTGGTCCACGCCGTCGCCTTCGCCGTACTTTATCACCTTCGGTCTTTATGTCATGAGAAATTGTTTGGTCTTCCTTAGAGGTGGATGTGAGGGATATTGTGGCGGATGTGGTTGCGTGATTATGGGACAACTGGTCCTCAGTAATGGCCTGTGATGGTGTTTCAGTTTGGGGCGGTGTCATCACCTGATTTGGTTGTCCATTATTGGATTTGTTTGATCGTCTTGGCTTTTTGGGAACGGGTTTGTTTTCATTTTGGTAAATTTCACCTGCCTTTAGAGTGCGATCTGCATGGCTTCGGGCATTTTTGCGCTAAAACGAAATGAGATGTAATAAGATAGTTAAAAATATTCTTTTAGTTATGTCAATGTAACTGTGGGGTTACAAACCTTCCTAACAGATTTACTAGCAGACTCCCTGAGCTGGCGCAGTCGTTCTGTTTCCTCCTCACGCTGTTTCTCTTCCTCTTCTATCAGCTTTTTAAGTTCTTCAATATCGAAATTTTTCGGATATAACAGAGCCTTATTGATCAGACTACCATTGATGCGTTCCTCCTTTTTGAACTTAAGCTTTAAATCTCTCCTAGATCGATTTGGAAAGAGCGGTACCATTAGTGAGAAATCGGTGCCCACAGTTTGCAGGCAACGATAGAATTTAACCGTTTCCGCTGGCGGCCAATCGCGTGTACGTTTCTGCCTCGAATAGAAACCATTCATGCCGGTGTTTTCATCTAAATATATTAGCGAAGAATTGGCCAAAACCTTACGAGCCTCCTGTTCTGCCGTTGTCTCAATCACCAACGATTTATCATCCAAAATTAGCTCACCATTTGAATTCAGTTTTAGCTGTGGCACGGGCATGGCATCTTCTTTTTCAGCATCATTTTTATCGGCATCGTTTCCTTCTTTTTTCATATCTTCACCTGTATTCTTATCACCGCTCTCTAGCTTAATATTAGGATTGGGTTTTTGTTCCATTGGATTGGTGGAGGGATTGTAAAATATAAGATCGGACATTTTCAAGGCCGATTTGTCGGGGACGCCATTCGAAAAGCGGGCTTCAAATTCTCGTTTTAAATTAAGTTTGTGTTCATCGGCACGACGGCTTTTGTGTAAACTAACATTTGAGTCTGAAAATACCGAGCAACCGGATTCGGTGCGCACACGAGCCATACCAGCCGACATGACTCCATTTGGTAGATACTTGTGGGGAGTGTGATGATAATTGTGGGACGAACTGGAATTTGAATGTGTGCTCATGGACCCGGACAAGTGTCTTTCTCTTCTTGGTGTGGGCATTTGAAATTCCCCACTAGGACACTCATCATTTGCTGTGGCAGTGTGAGGTGAGGGCGAAGAACCCACAAAGCTGTTGCGTCGTTGACCAAAAACGGGTGTTGCTTTAATGCGTTGTCTGGATTGTTGACTTTTGGAGGGAGACATGGGAAAGTCATTGTTGGTTTTTTGCAGATCCATTTGCAGTGCATTCTCCTCAATGTCTGAATAGAAGACATCATCTGTTCCATTATTATTCGATGTATGGCTCGTGGAACGTTGATATCCTACCTTGGGCGGACATTTAAATGTGCTCGAATCGTTGCGTTCATCTTTCTGTGTATTGTTGTTGCTGGCATTTCCAGTCTTTGGGCTATTTATAGAATCTTCATTGCCCTTATCTGTACACTGGGCATCATTTGTTGCTTCTGGTTTGTCATTGTGGCTTTTATCATTTGCAGTCGTGTCAATTGCATCGATTATCGAGTCAGCGGAATTAACCTCTTTTTCTGCAGTCGCATTTTCTTGGCCTACACCCAAGCCATCCAGACTGCTTTCACTAACTTTCGCGGTGGTATCCTGCGTTTTTTCTGGTTCCTTGGCTAACTTTACTTCCTCTTCTGTTGTTCCTTTAGAGCTTTCAGACGGACATGTTTCATTTCTTGTTGGAGCATTTTCACTTTTCACATCTGCTACTTTGGGCTTACGCTTCGAATTTAATGCAATATTCGCTTGCACTTTTATTCGCGGTCGTCTCATAGCCATGGTGATGGTTTGTGTACATTAGAATTTTTAAGTTTTCATTGAATTTAACAAAAATTAGAATTAGAGAATTTCCATAAAAATCACGCAATTAAAAAAATAAAAACAAGACCACCACGAGACATTTCCGAAGAGTTGTAACTTTGTGTATGATTTTGAGTAATATTTTATTCTTCACTGTTTAAAGAGGGTTGCCAGTAATTGGGGAAAAATATCATATATTAAAATATAAGCTTCCGATTACTTTCGATTTCTTTAATATCCATTTCTGCTCACCGTTTCTTTGTCAAATATGGTTGATCCTGTTATCAACCCACTTTACATTGTGCTATGTTTTTGATACAAGAAGAAGTCTCATTTATTTGTTTCCACACAATATCACATCTTATAGACGTATTTTATTTGCCAAATTATTTTTTGGCCTACACCCAAGCCATCCAGACTGCTTTCACTAACTTTCGCGGTGGTATCCTGCGTTTTTTCTGGTTCCTTGGCTAACTTTACTTCCTCTTCTGTTGTTCCTTTAGAGCTTTCAGACGGACATGTTTCATTTCTTGTTGGAACATTTTCAGTTTTCACGTCTGCTACTTTGGGTTTACGCTTCGAATTTAATGCAATATTCGCTTGCACTTTTATTCGCGGTCGTCTCATAGCCATGGTGATGCTTTGTGTACATCAGAATTTTTAAGTTTTCATTGAATTTAACAAAAATTAGAGAATTTCCATAAAAATCACGCAATTAAAAAAATAAACAAGACCACCACGAGACATTTCCGAAGAGTTGCAACTTTGTGTATGATTTTGAGTAATATTCTATTCTTCACTGTTTAAAAAGGGTTGCCAGTAATTGGGGAAAAAATATCATGGAACATATATTAAAATATTAGCTTCCGATTACTTTCGATTTCTTTAATATCCATTTACTTTTTACTAAACAATCTTGATATTCTATTTCTTCTTTCTGTTTGCTGTTCCTTTGTCAAAAATGGTTTTTCATGTTATCAACCCACTTTACATTGTGCTATGTTGTTGAAACAAGAAGAAACCGTATTTTTATTTTTCCACACAATTTTACATTTTATAAATCTATATTATTTGTCAAATTATTCTTTTTATGCTTTACTACATGAAATTTCATTTCTCATATTTTCTATTAAGCAATTCTCCCACATGTTCCATTAAATGTTTGCTCACTCATTGACATTCATAAGTGTGAACCCCCCTAATGGCATGTTAACAGTAAACACAAACTGACAACCATGTTGAGGTCAACTTTGTTTACATTTTATGACATTAGGTCTCTTCACGTGTTTTCTCAAAAAGATGGAGTCTGTAATATCTCCAAAGGATAGAATGCCCTTAAATATTAAAGGTAAACAGACCCAGACCTGTAAATTCTCTGTCATACACTAACGTAATGTATTCTCTGAATTCCCTCTCTCTCTCTCTCACTCACCATTTACAGAGACAAACGACATTAACATTTTAATGTAACGATGAGCGGCCCCAAGAAACGAAACCAGCTATTGCCATGCATTTGACATTTGGTGGGTGCTGCACATGTATTTCAATCAATTTCGCAGCATTTCGGTCAGACGGCATAGTTTCATTTGCAAAATTCTCAAAATTTCCAATTAAAACAGTCTAAACGGGAAAATTACATCAATTTTACGTTCATTGTATGAAATAGAGACAGTTGGGGGCTAAGAAAGGCAGGTCTCAGTTAAAATCGTGAATAGTTTTGGTACATTCTCGAAAGCCGACTACACACAATGTTGTGATATGGTTATGCAAGCAATAAAAGTGGAATAACTTTTGTAATTATCTCGGCCGTTTTTAAATGCATCAATAAAGTTCTGTGCGACAAATCAAACCATGGTGTTCAGTCGAATTGTGTCAAATATAAAACATAGCTCAAATGCCGCATTGAAATCATGGTGCTATCAATGCGAGAGCATCTTGGCCCAGCGCTCGAGAAGGTTGCAGCAGCTGTTTACATTTTATCATCGGGTCTATGGACCGCAGGGGCTTAAAATGCTAATACGTTCCTATCACCGACAATTGCCGCAATTCAAGGGCAAAAACTTTGTCCTAAGTGCTGTGGGTGCCATTGGCTTGACGGCATCAAATGGAGTTTCGGGGGGATTCGATTGGAGTTCTGAGCGCCTAAGCCTGCTAAATTTTGAAGCCTGCCAGGGTGATATTGAATTTATCAACACCCTACCACAAAATAAGCTTTGTGATCTATGCAAGGAGTATAAAATGAAATATTGTTATTGTCTGGTGGGCAATAAGAAGTGTCCTGCAGCGACCGGTAATGGTGGTGGTGCTGGTGTCAATGAAAAGAAAAAGCCAATGAGAGGAAATTGTAGGAGAGCATTTCATTTTTACAAAGATGGTGCGGCTGAAATGGGCAGGGCCTTAATACAAAATGCCGAAGAACAGCCATGGGAACCGTACATGAGCAAAGATCAATTTTCGATATGGCGCAGAGAAGAACGCTCAGCCATGTACTCGTATAAGGTATATGCCTATTTCAATGATATTTCGGCAGCTGATTTGATGCATGTTCAAGTTGATTTGGATTATCGCAAGGAGTGGGATAACACTGCTGTGGCCTTACATTTGATTGAAGAAGATCCGGTGCCGGGAACCAATTCCCATCTCATCTATTGGGAAATGCAATGGCCCAGGCTGTTCAGCAATCGTGATTATGTGTATTGTCGTCGTTTTGTGTGCGATGACAAACGGAAGGTTATGATGGTGGCAAATCGTGGCACCACCCATCCCAATTATCCCCAGTATGGCGACAAGGTGCGTGTCACAGACTATTGGAGTTTTATGGTCATTAAACCATATCGCAGTTTTCAAGAACCCGGTGTCCATTATGTTTTGACGTATTACGATGATCCCGGCTTGCCAATACCGCAAAGTGTCAAGGCCTGGGTCGCACAAAAACAAATGCCTGATGTTTTACATAACATGTATCATGCCACGAAAAACTATTCCTATCGCAAGGCATTGGCCATGAAGGATGTCTTTAATAATTTCACAACCATTAATGATGACTACACGGCCAATGAGTCGCGCAATAGTTGGTTTAAGAAGATTTTAAGGCATAGAAACCACAATGAAAGCTTAAAGGAAAAGGAAAAATGAAAAGCGAATAGGGGCAGAAATTAGTAAAGAAAAAAGGGGAAAAGGGGAGGGAGAGAGAAAAATTGGTTACAGAGCAAAGAAAGCTGGGGTGTCAAGCACAGAAGATTTCCTCTTCTGTTTCATTTTCCAGCAATGGGAGGTCTGAAGAATTTTTTTTTTTTAGAAATTGAAAATTTCTGTGCTTGTAGCCTTGGCCCATTTTCCAAATTGAAACCCCAATTTATGGATTTCGCAGATGTCTGCATTAAGAGGCTAATTCGGTATTGATTGGCAAATGGTTTGCTACTCTTTTTGAAATTCAAAATGTCTCCCACATTCCCCTTTTTTTCTAGAGCCATGGCAATGTGGGTTCACTAACCGTAAAAAAAAGAAATTAAGCCCAATTACGATACCAAATATTTAGTTTAGCTAAATAATGGAGAAAATTAAGACTTGAAAAAAAATCTCCTCTTTCTATCTATGCCTATTTCTTTTTTCTTGGTTCTCCATGGAAGTGGTAAAAAAATGAAAATTTTGTATCTTCAAATCGGTTAATTTTATGATCGTTTTTTATTAACCCTAAAAATGAAATGTTGAAAAAAATTTAAAAAAAAAAAAAAAAATATTAGAATCTTTTCTAAAGATATTAGATTTTATTAGGTTGATATAGAAAAAAATACGTTTGAAAAAATAATAATTTTTTTTAAGATTATTTTTTTAAATATTTTAATTTAATTTTTTTTATTAAAACAAAATTAATTTAAAAAATTTGTTTCTTTAATTTCAATTTTTTTTTTATTTAAAAAAAAATTAATTAAATTTAATTTTTTTAATTAAAAAAAAATATTTACAAAACATTTTAATTTAAAAAAAAATTATTTAAATTTTAGAAAATTAAATTAAATTTAAAAACTAATTAATTAAAAAAATATTTAAATTTAAAGAAAAAAAATTTTAAATTAAAAAAAAATTTAATAAATATTTAAAAAAAATAATCTTAAAACGTTTCTTAAAAAAAATGTAGAACTCATCAAAATCTAATATTTTTAGAATTTAATTTTAATATTTTTCCCAAAATTTGTAAAAACAAAAAATTAAAAAATTGGGAAAATAAAGTCTCTCTGCGTTCCGTGTGCAATATAACTGCATTTTTTGTAATTGAAATATTAAGCATTTGTTTTTAAATAATTAAGAATTTGATTGTTTCTCCTTCTAAATATCAAAATTTTGGCAATGGGCAATCCATAGGAAATGTTATGATTTTAAATAATCTTTTTTGTTTAGCTTCGATCTCACACAAACTATTCGAACGAATTATAACGAAAAAATATCCCAAATGGAGAATTAAAGATTGTTAAAAATATATACCTATACGATGAATGATATTCTATATAAATGTATGTAAAACAAATAAGAATGCTAAATACGAAAGAATAAATATGTTGGAATTTTAATCGAATTAAACAAACTAAAAAAGGCTTTTTATTTTTACGCAAGGAGAAGTGCAATCGAAATGAACTGAGAAAAATGATTAATGTAAAGATTACAAACACAATTGGTATATAAAATTGGGTTATATCATTTCAAATAAAAGTAAAAAAGTCTATCATCAACGAAACAAGATCCAAAGTCAAATTACTTTGCCTTTTTTTTTACATTTAAAACTATTTATTATTTATATAAAAATTACTTTACGTATTATTATAATACAAAACACATTAATACTACAACATGATAACTTTATGAGAGCAGTAAACTGAACAGAACAAAACCAGAGCGCATATTATTTCTTTTTTCGATCCTGTGTACATTTCGGACAAAACCATTTGCCTTTGGGCTTGATGGTCAAGCCGACACAAGCGAAATGGAACCACTCAATGGGACACTGTAAATAAAAAATAGGTTTGTTAACAACAAATTTTCAGAAAACAAACATCAAAACTTACATCTGGATTATCACAGCCAATCATTTCACCATAGGAAACTTGATGGCACAAACAGTAGGTGGGCTCATTGGGATCAACGGGCATATCGAGAACATCACTCGGATGTGTGGCAGCCGTGTGACATGACTCCTTTTCTGAATCATCCAAATCGACATTTTTCTGCTTTATAAAATAAAAGCAATTTAATTAATTAATAACCGTATTACAAATTGGAAATAAATACTTATTTTAATTAATGATTAAACATGCGTTTTGAGTTATGATGTTATGAACTATGCAGTTAAATAAAAAATGAGGTTACCGGTCATTAATATTCAGAAAGGTTTTAAGAGAAAACAAGTAAAATAGTATCAGTCGGTTTTGCCGACAGACGTATAACCCCAGCCTTGAGTTATGATTATACAAACTGTTGACTATTTATGGGGGAGGTTTCGAAGCAGTTGGCCAATATTGACCAATTCATATCTGACCTAAGACTGATATAAATATTACAAGGTGCCAGATTTGGACTATATCGGCTACTTCCTATACTTTATATTAGATATGGGCAAATTTTTGGAAAATGTTGAAATATGCGTGGGGTAATAAAAAAATTGGCTCGAAGTATTTGTCTAATTCAGATAAAAATATCGGATTGGAATCGGATGTTAATTTCCCGTTTTATGAGCTTCATGGATATTCAAAATGTTGAGCCCTTGTGGGGGAGGTACCAGAAGAAGTTTACCGATACATTCCATCTTCACACCAGACCTTGGCTTAATAAAAATATTGGGATGTGTGTAATTTGAAGAGAACCCGATTGATTATTCAAAATTTTGACCCTTTGTGGGGAAGGTACCAGAAGGAGTTGACCGATATATTCCATCTTCAAACCAGACATCGGATTAATAAAAATATTGCGATGTGTGTAATTTGCAGAGAATCGGATGCTTATTTTGGATCTTATGAACGTTTTGCATATTCAAAATTTTGACCCTTTGTGGGGGAGGTACCAGAAGAAATGGAGCGATGTCTATCATCTTGTGTTGATGGAAATAGTGAGATGTCAAGTATGTATAAAGATCAAGTATGTATAAAATCGGATGCTAATTTCGTGTTTTATAAGCTTCTTGAAAATTCAAAATTTTGACCCATTGTGGGAGAGGTACCAGAAGGGGTGGACCGATATATCCCAATTTCACACCAGTCCTTGGGTTAATAAAGATATTGCAATATGTATAATTTGAAGAGAATCGGATGCTTATTTCGGATTTTATGATCGTTTTGGTTATGCAAAACTTTAACCTTTTGTGGGGGAGGTACCAGAAGGAATGGTCCGATCTCTACCATCTTTAAAACAGATCATGTGTTGATGGAATTATTGAGATGCGCCAAGTTGGAATAAAATCGGATGTTAATTTCCCATTTTATGAGCTTCATGGATATTCAAAATGTTGAGCACTTGTGGGCGAGGTACCACAAGGAGTGGACGGATATATTCCATTCATAAACCAGACCTTGGATTAATAAAAATATTGTTATGTGTGTAATTTGAAGACAATCGGGCACTTACATCACATTTTATAAGCGTTATAATTATTTAAAATTTTGACCCTTTGTGCGGAGGAACTCAATGGAGTGAACAGATATTGCCCATTTTCGCACCTGACATAGCACTGATGCAAATATTAGGATTTGCAAAGTTGGAGCAAAATCGGATTATCCTTTCTCCTTCTTTCTTTCTTGAAAATGTTGATATTTTGTGGGAGAGGTACCAGAACGAGTGGACCGATATTGCCCATCTCCGAACTCGATCTAAGTTTGACAATAATATTACGATGTACCAAGTTTGGATCAAATCGGCAGACGGACGAACATCGCTAGAACGACTCCAAATATCCTAAAACGGATTTGGTCCTAAGAGACCTAGGATCTAAAATCGATATTTCGATGAGGCACGTTTTGGTCGTATCAAATGATATATGCCCTCTTTAGGCATATGACTGAGGGTATAAAAAGGAAAGTTTTTTTTTATAGAAGGAAATATATTTGTAAAAGGGTTGATGATTTTGTTTTCTAATTTTTAAGATAATCAACAAATGACCAAAAAACTTGTAGGAGCACCAAAAAATGGCTCAATTTGAAAATATATGCTATCTGGAAACGGACGGACGAATTCATAAATGGAATCAAAATACCTCGCTTCATGTTCAAAATGATAAAGTGATTTTGTTAGATCTTCAAATATCTAGATAGGTATTAGATTATGAATACCGCGTGACATATGAAAGATGTTATCAAAGCAATTTTCCAATGGAAAAACTACAAAAGCATACCATATTACCAACATACTCATAAAGGAAATACAATATCACAATTTTACTCTGCTCGTAGGAGAAAATCACAAAAAAATAATTCAAAAATAATTATTAGATGATGAAATGGATGAGATGAATTACCTTTTGACCCCCCTTGCGTGTTTCTTTTTCTTGATTTACCTTCTGCTTTTTCTTTTTACCACCTTGACCACCGGCCGCAGCCGCTGCTGCTGTTGCACTGTTATTGGCCTCGTCATCTGAGGATGTGATGCGTTTCTTTTTACCCGTTGCCTTGGCATCTTTGGTTTTTTTGCGGCCCTCTAGAATATCAAACAAAAATATACTTAAAAAAATATTGCAGAACAAGCAAAACGTTTCAAAACTCACTCTTAACTTGCGCTTCCTCTGACTTGCCACGCGTTGAGGAGGCCTTCTCTTGAATTTCACCTTCAAATCGGGCCAAATCATTATCCAGCCGCCTTATTTGCTTGTCTACCAATTCATAGGTTTGTATCGCCAATTGGACTTTGTCATCGCTGTATTCCTTGGCCTTAACAAACAATTGTTGAATGTCGCGCAAACGCTCTTTACGTTCCTCTTCGCTCATCTGTGACGAGTTATCGGCCAATTTGCGCATAAATTCTTTGGCATGGCTGTCAATACTCTTCATTGCGGTCTGAGCTCGATCATCCAGCTTGCGCATCAATTTAAAATTCCTTTCTAACTCAGTGGGTAAGGACTCTAATCCTATATTGGATAATACTTCAGTAGTAGAACATTGGTAGATTTTTTTATGTGTCGTTTTCATTGGTTGTTGGTGATTTTATTTTAACAAGATGAGAATGAAAGATGGATAATGATTGTTGGTTTGGTTGGTTTTGGAGGTGCAGGTGGTAGGTTGTTGATGGAGATGAGATTGGATGGAGGGTTGCCAATGAAAAGGGAAAACATTGTTGTTTTTTTTTTGAGTTGTTGTATGTACATGTATGAAATTGTTGTGTTATTCAGTGCAAGATTCGTTATGTTATGAACACGCATTCCGCTTTAATTACTTACCATCCAAATAGTTTTCTAAATAAATAGCCGAGGACATGGTTCTTTACTTGAGCTGCTGTGTGTTTCTAATGTTTATAAACAAAGTAAATAAAGTTCTTAATGAATGATGTATTTACTAATGATGACGCTTCCGACAAGGGATTGGAGATGGCAAATAATCGATGGAAATATCGATAGTTTAATTTAAAACTGAATATCGACTGAGAGTATTTTATATCGATATTATCGCGGAAAATGCCAGTACAATGGTAGAAGAATACAGGTAGTCGCATCGGCACAGCTGCTGGGACAATTTAATTGAATATTTGAATGAAAATTTTTTAAATTTTTTAAAAAATGCACATCATTTTATTTTCCGATTGGCGTCGTATAAAAAAATATAAAAATCTACTTATTTTTGAAAACAAAAAAAGTTTTGAAATTTTAACATATCTATGGCCAGTACTAACAACCAAAACAATAATCTTAGAACCTTCTGCTCCAATATACTACTATGATAGCGACTTTTCCTTTATAATGTCGAAAAAAATTGCAGAAGGATATAGGGATGCGTAAGTCGACAACGAAGTGGAACGATTTTTTCGCCACAGATTTTTATGCCTTGAAATTTCTGTAAAATTTGTAATGGATATATCAGCCTATGACAGAAAATTGTCTGTGCCTGTTCACGTTTTTGTATAGACCTCATATAACGGTACCTCCCTATATTCGGTATTTTGCTGATATTAGCGACATTATTCACCGGAGTTGTTTCAAATTTGTTATTTGAAGTTGTTAATGGATATTACAGCCTATGACAGAAAATTGTCTGTTCCGGTCCACGTCTTTGTATAGCCCTCATATAACGCTACCTCCCGATATTCGATATTTTGATGATTTTAGCGACATTATTCATATGAATCGTTTCTATATTGGTATTTGATGTCCGCAATGGATATTACAGCCTATGACAGAAAATTGTCTGTTCAGGTTCACGTCTTTGTATAGCCCTCATATAACCGTACCACCCGATATTCGGCATTTTTATGATTTAAGCGACATTATTCATCGGAATTGTTTCAAATTTGGTATTTGAAGTTCGTAATGGGTATTACAACCTACGACAGAAAATTGTCTGTGCAGGTCCACGTCTTCGTATAGCCCTCATGTATACGACGGAAAGTTGCGTAGGGCCAAAATCGCCCTAAATCAACCTAAAACTCTTTTGTTCATCTACGAAGAAGCCAGCCGACGATTTAAGCCAGTCAAAAAAACTTTTTATGTATTCTCACTTCTCTCTCTTCTAGAAGTGCAAGAATGTTAAAGTGTTTACTACGACAACCGATTCTTCTTCTTTCTTTATGATATCGAATAAAATTGCAAAGGTAGTAGAGTTTTGCAGGTACTGGAACAATGCATAAGATACTACTTTAGATTTACAGTTTTACTGAATTGTTTTATGTTAGTCTACTATTCTGGTTTTGAATACATAGAACTTCTATTTCCCTTTAAGGTTTAGCTTACATTCTGATTTCTTTCTTTCTCTGATTTTTTTACTTGAATTCTTTTTTCTGATTCTTTTTTACTTGAATTTCTTATTATTTTCTGTCATTTCAAATTTCTCACTTTTTGCCGTTTATAATTTCCCCGCCATTGGCAACCCTATCACATTGTTCAATTGAAATAGGGCGTTATTACACAACGTTTGTGTTATTTCCTTTTAATACATTGACCTAGTTCTCTAACGGTGTTTTCCAACCCTATACCACAACAAAGAGAGTGAGAAGAGATTACATTAGAGCACATGATGTGTGCAAATGAGTGTTTGTGTTTGTTGGTCAACTTCTCAGCTGTTTCATTGTATTGTTCTCATTATCTCTTTTTGCGAAAACACAAATGAAAAATCCATTTATTTTGTTTATCACAACAATAACAAAGCAACGTTGTTCTGTAGTAGTGGCGTCCGTCATGTAAACAAAAAGAAGAACTTAGTTGAACGTGACATTTAGTGAGGCACACCACACAGATGGCATAAACGGAGTGTCGTCTTCGCCGTAGTGTACCGTCATAGCCTAATTGTTTGTTGTCCAGAGTGCTAGCTGTCCGTAGTTGTTGTGCATTGAATGGATGGACGGATGGTTGAAATACAAACAATCCTAAGCGGAAATAGAATTTTTTAGTGCAATAATAATACGACTACTACTAATATTCGTTAAATGAAAGTAAACAAAAACAAAAGTGGTAAAAATAGTGTCATAAAATAAACATATCATATAGAAATTTTGTAAAAATAATCGACCATAAAAATTACATAATAAAATAGAATAAAAGACTTTTTTTGGCAAAATAAATAAAACAACAATAAAGGCCATTAAATGCTAGCCACAGAAAGGTAGTATAATAATAACAATAACAAGGAGATATAAATGAAGAAATAATAAAAATAACATAATACCTCCCTATGAATCGACAACGAAATATGCACAAAGAGCCACAATAAACCTGACAAAGGAAAATCACACAAATGGATTGAAATACCTGACAAAAATCTGCAGCACTTTTGTTTTCCTTGTTGTTTTTTTGTTTGTTTCTTTCTTTCGGTCGGTCGGTCGCCCCTTGGCGAATTCAATTACCGCACATCGTCGATATTATGCACAAATAAGCGTAAGAGAAAAGCATCTAAAGCAAAAAAAAAAAATAAACGTGTAAAAGGTGTAATTGTTCAACGAGAGAGTGTGTGTGTGTGTGCGTGCACGTGTGCGTGTTACGCGTGTTCTTCATCATCCAAGCATCTTAGGATTAATTAGCAGCAATTGTTTAGTTGATACACATTGGACCAAAAACATCTACCATCTACAAAAATGGCAACCCTTGATATATACACCCTAGCTTGGGAACATTTTCGACCCGGTAGTTCACCTGTGGACTGGTGTGAGGAGAATTATTTGATATCAGGACATATTGCTGAATTTGTGAATACGGTACGTACTGGAAAAGTGGGTGGCGCAAAGCCGGGGTTACACAATTACTGTAATATGAAAAAATTTATTAAAGGCAACTGGCCACACACCAATTTGGACTATGGGTATTTAATAAAAATCGGTAGTTATTTTTCGTGGAATAACAACGATCGCCTGAATGTTACGGGAATGAACTTCTTTCAAGGATGCGGGAATTTTATAAGATTAATCCTCACAGTAATACACAAAGAATATTGCTCGGTTCCAGAAGCAAGAATCTGCTATTTTTATACCCTCCACCGTACATAGTATGGAGGGTATATTAAGTTAGTCATTCCGTTTGTAAGTCATGGAAATAATAATTTTAGACCCAACGAAGTATATATATTCTTGATCAGCGTAAAATTCTTTGACAATTTAGCCCTTTCCGTCCGTCTGTTGCAATCAAAACGAATTAAGTTAGGAAGCTAAAAGTTTGCAGAGATCAGTTTTTTGTATCCAGGCAGGTCAAGTTCGAACATGGGCTATATCGGTCCACGATAAAGAATAGCCCGGTACTCCCGATATTCGGTATTTTTGATGATTTCAATGGAATTGTCTGAAATTCTACACAAGAAGTTCTTCGTGAGTACTCTACCCCCAGAAAGAGAATTGTCTATATAGGTCCACGATTTCGCATAACACCCATGTAACTTTACCTCCCGACATTCGGTATTTTGATGATTTTAGCCATATTTTTTAATGGAATCGGCTTAGAATTCACACAAGGAGTTCCATCTGAGTACTTTATCCCCTGAAAGGTTTCTATAGGTCTTCTTTTAAGTATATCACCCATATAACGTTACCCCGAAATATTCGGTATATCCAGGATTTTCGCGACATTATTCACCGGAATTGTTTCAAATTTGGTATTTGAAGTTCGTAATGGATACTACAGCCTATGACAGAAAATTGTCTGTGCAGGTTCACGTCTTCCTATAGCCCTCATATAACGGTACCTCCCGATATTCGGTATTTTGATGATTTTAGCGACATTATTCATTGGAATTTTTCGTATGTGAAGTTCGTAATAGGTACTACAGCCTATGACAGAAAATTGTCTGTGCAGGTCCACGCCTTCGTATAGCCCCCATATAGCAGCACCTCCCGATAATCGTTATTTTGATGATATTAGCGACATTATTCAGTTGAATTCTTTTAAATTTGGTATTTGAAGTTCGGAATTGTTACTACAGCCTATGAAAAAAGATTACTTATCCAGCAACAAGTTTTTCATCTCTGCGGTATTTTTCGACGGATTTTTTTTAAAATTTGCAAGTTCCTTCCGATTGGTGGAGGGTATAAAAAGTTTGGCCCTGCCGAACTTTGTTGCTTTTTTACTTGTTATATAATATAAATGTAGGGAATTTGAAATCATAAACAATAGGGTCGTTCCAGAATCTCCAAGAATTTACTAGTTTTGTAATTTTTTTTTGATATCATGAAGGGAAAATCGATTGTTGTAGTAAAAACTTGGACATTCTTGCAGTTTTGGAACAGACCAAATAATATATTTTTGCCACAAAACGCAATTTGTGCGTACATTTCGAAGAAGGACATTTTCTTTTAATTTTAAAATCTGAATATCGTGGATTTTTAAAAAAAAAATATTTTTTGTCATGAAGCTATGCATGTGTATTTTTTTATCCTCTTAAATTTTTTTTGTCGATTTCACATTTATCGATAAGAATTACTACAGTTCAATTGTCTTTAAGTCGTCAGGCCACACATCAATTTAACGCTATAACCTCTCACAATTACATCCTGTTTTTAAAATATCGATCGATTTTACGCTAAATTCGACCCTTCACTAAATTGCATGGTAAAAGAATACAGTAGATGCATCAACGCTTGGGAACATTGATATTTCAAAAAAATTTTAAATGATTTTTCAAAAATAAGTAGATTTTTATATGTTTCCTTATACGACGTCTATCAGAGGTTGTTTAGATAAGCATTTCTTAAAAAAAATTACAAATTTAAATAATTTTTCATGCAAAAGTTTTAATTCCAAAATTGGTTTGACAGTTCATTGTCCCAGGAGTTGTGACTATGCGACTATCTGTATTCTTCTACCATGATCTATAGATGTGTATTTTTAATGCATTTAAACTTTATTTGTCGATTTCACATTTATCGATAACAATTACCACAGTTCAATTGCCAAATATCTTTAAGTCTTCAGGCCACACATCAGTTTAGCACCATACACAATCAAGAATTTTGTTTTTTAAAATTTACAAATCTAAATAATTTTTCATGCAAAACTTTTAATTTCAAAATTGGTTTGAAAAAATCGATCGATTTCGATGCGATATTTTACGCTAACTGCCGTAGTCTACTATAGAACCTGTTTAAATACGGCCCTTCACTAAAATGTAAAAGTAAAGGTGGGAATACATAAAATGTTTTTATGCAACTTGGCATCATGACGAGACATATTAATGTCAAATTATAAAGGAAAATAAAGGTAGAATTTGAGTGCGGCTCAGGCATCCCTTTATGATATGTGACAAAATATGCCATGCGAAGACTTCAAGCTGTTTATGTACTCTCATCTTTAAGTCATCGGCTGGCTTCTTCGGAAAATAACAAATAAGCGTAGGGCCAAAATCGAACTAAGTCAACCTAAAAATCCTTTGTTCATCTACGGAGAAGCCAGCCCATGGCTCGCATCGACACAGCTGCTGGGACAATGAATTGTCAAACCGATTTTAATATTGAAAATGGTGAATGAAAAATTATTGAAATTTGTAAAAATTGTTGAAAAATACATATCGTTACAACCTCCGATTTGCGTCGTATAAGAAAACATATAAAAATCGACTTATTTTTGACAAAGCACTTAAAACATTTTGAAAAGCGTTGATGCATCTACCTATATTCTTCTACCAAAAGCCAGCCCATGACTTACGCGAGTCAAAAATCGTTTTATATATTCTCACCTTAAATCTCACACTTTTTCCCGCCAATCATTTTCCAAGCGCCTTTTGACAAATAGTCTAACGTTCAGTGACAGATGTGCATCTATTCTATACTATATTATGGTCCTATTCTATTTATAGAGACATTCTTCTTCAATTTACGAGACGAGTGTGATAAATTTAATTGAATTTGTAGTGAGTTCATTGTACGCTAATTTTGCATTTGACCAGTCAACGAATTTTTGCCACTTGGTGGTGGCTACGATCGCCATTTATTTATTTATTTACCTTGTTAAACCTTGACCTCAAAAGAACAATATAAAAATAAATAGGAATATTTATTTAGTATATTTATGATTTCGATAGTAAATTCATGAGCGTTGTGATTTGTTTTAGTGTGTGTGCGTGATGGACATGAACTTCATCGTTCATTATGCAACAAAACACACCGAGAAGGCACATATTACGTTTAGTTCTTTTATGTCATCGAAATTATTCGCACATTTCAAGCTGACGTTTAGATGACCTTACGCCATACACATGCAAATTGAAATGTCTATGGGGGGGTCGATTTTAAAGCCAAAGTGATTAAATCACATTAGCAAATAAGGCTAATTTACAACGGCACTCGGAATTACAAATTTTCGGCACCAGAATTTTCTCAGTTAAATTAAATTAACAAAAAATTTAATTTTAGCTCTAAATATTTTATTAATATTTTCGACTTAAGCCATTTACCTTGCCATACGTCCGCTTAGCACTTGTATAAAGTGTGATAATAGTCATGCATGGATGGATGGATTTTTGTAACACATGCAAAATCTAATATTTATTTAACATGTAGTAAATTATTCAACAACCTTTAATGGGAGGTACTTTTTGGCGTATTATTTCGGCTAAAAGTGGAAAAAAACAAGGTGTACATTGGAGGCCAAATGTTTGGCAAAGTTGGTAGGAATCTGTAAACGATGTTTAAAATCAGTTAAAAGAATACTAGAATGGGACGCATTTAAGTAGTGTAGGCCAGGCTTTCATAGATACAGAAAATACACATCATGGTAGAAGAATATAGGTAGACGCATCGACACAGCTGCTGGGACAATGTACTGTCAAATCAAATTTGAAATTTGGATCTTGAATCGTGGATCCGCATAAGTAATTTATTATCACAGACTGTAATTTCAAATACGAACTTTAAATACGAAATTTGAAACAATTCCGGCCACAAATGTTGTTAAAATCATCAAAACATCAAATATTGGGAGGTACCGTTATACGAGGGATATACGATATCGTGGAACTATTTAGACAATTTTCTTTCAGGGGGTGAAGTACTCAGAAACAACTCCTGGTGTGGATTCTAAGACAATTCCATTGAAAAATTTGGCTACAATCATCAAAATACTGGGAGGTACCGTTATACGGGGGATATACGATATCATGGACCTATGTAGACAACTCTCTTTCAGGGGCTAAAGTACTCAGAAAGAACTCCTTGTATGGATTTTGAGACAATTCCATTGAAAAGTTTGGATAAAATGATGAAATGTCGAATATCGGGAAGTACCGTTATATTGGGGATGTACGATATCGTGAACCTATATAAACAATTCTCTTACAGGCGCTAAAGTACAAAAAAACTTTTTGTGTAGAATTTCAGACAATTTAACCTAAAAATGTGCCTAAAATCATTATAATACCGAATTTCGGGCGGTACCATTATATGGGGGCCATACGATATCGTGGGCCGATATAGCCCATCGTCGAACTTGACCTGCCTGTAGAATTTTACGCTGATCCAGGATATATATACTTCTTAGGGTCTATTAAGAATATTTCGAGGAGTTACAAACGGAATGACAAACCTAATATACCCTCTGCAGAAATGGTGGAGGGTATTAAAATGGTTGCCATTGCCGAATAACAGCGATACTACAAATTAATAAAGTCAGATGGCAACACATCAAATTGGAAGTCAATATTTTGTGACATCTGATAGTAACCTCAACATTAATAATTTCCTCAAGGTAAAAGGCCACACATCAAATTAGACTATCGATAGTGTACGAAATTATAAAAACAAAATATTGCAATAGTAGATTCATGATAAAATTAAGAAGGTAGAGTCATTTCAGATACGAATATATATCTCCGCATTTTCTGTAATATACCTGGTCAAATTTCATTTCAAATTTCCACGGTTTCAAATAAAAAACGGTTTGCCATTGCCGAATAACAGCAATACTACAAATTAATAAAGCAGATGGCAACACATCAAATTGGAACTCATTATTTTTTTGACATCTGATAATAACCGCAATATTTATAAATTTCTAAAGGCAAATGGTCACACATCCAATTAGACTACCGATAGTGTCGATATCGATATAAAAAAAATATTGCAATAATAGATTCATGATAGAATTAAAAATTTAAAGTCATTTCTTCATTTTCTGTAATTTACCTTGTCAAATTTTACTTAATGTAAGTGAGATGGCAACACATCAAATTGGAAATTTGTAACTTCCACAATATTAATAATTTTCTCAAGGCAAATGGCCACACATCAAATTATTCGATTCTTGGTAAAATTTAGAAGGTAGTCACTTCAAATACATCCCTGCATTTTTTGTCAAACTTTATTTCAAAAAAAAAAAAAAAAAAAAAAAACAGCCCTAGTGATATTTAGGTTTCAAAATAAAAACGGGTTGCCATTGCCGAATAACAGCAATACTACAAATTAATAAAGGCAGATGGCAACACATAAAATGAAAATCAATATTTTCCAATATATATCTGATAAAAATCGCAATATTAATAATTTTCTCCAGGCAAATGGCCACACATCAAATTAGACTATCGATAGTGTACGAAATTATAAAAAATATTGCAATAATCGATTCATGGTAAAACTAAGAAGGTAAAGTCATTGCAAATACATCTCTGCATTTTCTGTAATTTACCTTGTCAAATTTTACTTCATAAAATGGGGACCCCATCTCTGATTTGTGTATATACAATGGATTTATAAATATGAATTTTGTTAATGAGAGGTTGTCAAATGAAAAATAATGAAATCAATGGTAATTGCATGACTTTACCTTCTTAATTTTACCATGAATCGATTGCTCCTTAGAAAAAATATTTCATGGATTATTTGTGACATATGTTTTATATTTTCGCCTAACCTCATGACGAGACAGGATTACACCTCCCTACTCTACAAATTCAACGCTAGATTGCGATTTAAAAGTGCAATGACCCAATGAGCCATTCTCCTCCAAGAGGATGATAATTATCTTCCACGGCTTAATAAGTAATGTTTTTGAAACAGATGTTCTATTACAAAAAAAATCTACGAAATCAATGACAAGCCTCTGTAATAAAAAATTAACAATTATTGTTCCAACATGTAGTCAATTAATTTTATTTCAACTCCTTTATTGTTAATTACATTGCCACCGTAGTAATTTAAGTAAAACCAAACAATAAAAGTGAAATTAAATACTTATCATTGGTCGGTCTGTCCGGCTGGTTATTGCCCCATATAAATTTGATTACAGAAATTGATACGTCATAGTCATTTACAAAACCCATCATCAGATTAACAAAAAAAAAATCATAAAACCAAGCATGTGTGGCTAAATACAATTTGAAAATTAAAAATTTATTACAAATGAATTTCAACACATAATCATCAATGATTAAATAATTCATAACATTTTCATTCATTCATTTGTTCATTCATTTCATTGTTGTTGGCGACCCTTGGAGTGAAAGCAATTGTGAGCTGGCAACTAAATCTAGAACATTTTAGTTGATAAATCCGTTCGCATTGAAGCTTAGGCATTTACAAGTAGTGAGTAATTCTTGTTTTTCTAATCTGAAAAAATTGTAAAGAAATTGTGGTCTTATGGAGATTTCAAAATTTTATGAATTTCATTTTGATGGAATATTGTAAGAAATGAACTGAAATTGAATTTTTTTAATCACTTTAAAGTCGTGGAGTTTAGTAAATTTTTTTAAGTTAAAAATAAGAAATATATTTTTCGTGAATTTTCAAGACAAATTGTTTCAAATGTCATCCATACAAGTTATAGGCCCGTTCTTTTGTCTTTCCTTTATAGACCACTTTTTTTATCCCTTATTTTAGGAAAAGTGAAGAATGAAGTTCACATTATAGGGTTATCGTTATTACATTTTTCCTTTATTATATATGGATTTTTTACAGAGATATGGCAAGCTTTTTGTAAAAGTAACTGGTAGTCACTGTATTTTTTCACAATGGCATCTTCATTTTAGTTGAAAAATAATAAAAAATGCGAATTTGTAATTAATTTCGTGAAATAAATTTATAATTCAGTTCTTCAATATAAAATAAACGATTTGCGTTATCCATTTTTTAAATAAAGATAAATATATTTTGCTGTTATTGTCATATTATCAATAAAAAAATATTGCAACATGAATTCAGTAAATTTTACGTCAGAAGAATATAGGTAGACGCGTCGACACAGCTGCTGGGACAATGAACTGTCAAACCAATTTTGGAATTGAAAATGTTGAATGAAAAATTATTTGAATTTGTAAAAATTGTTGAAAACGCGAATTATAATAGCCTCCGAATGAAGTAGTATAAGAAAACATATAAAAATCTACTTATATTTGAAAAAAAAAATATTTTTTTTTGACATATCAATGCTCTCAAGCGTTGATGCATCTACCTGTATTCTTCTGCCATGGTCAGAAGATAAAGGGAAGATTATCTGACATTTTGCTTATCGGACAGTTTATACTTAAATGAATCTTCTAATAACGAAAAACGATTTATGTTTCCGACAACATCAATTTTCTATTTATCGGAAAGATGTAATAACCGGCCATAGATTTCTACTGTCTACTGGCCACATACATTCATATGACACATGGTACAAGAATTCAGGTAGTCGCATCGACACATCTGCTGGGACAAAGAATTGTCAAAACAATTTTGAAATGGCAAAAATTTGAAAGAAAAATTATTTAAATTCGTAAAAATTGTTGAAAAATGCACATCATAAAAACCTCCGATTGGCGTCGTATTAGAAAATATATAAAAATCTACTTATTTTTTAAAAGAAAAAACACAAGTAATACATCAGACAGATGTATACTCCCAACCTTGAGTTCAAACTGTTGACCCTTTATGGGGGAGGTTCCGAAGCAGTTGACCATTTCGTATCTGACCTAAGACTAATATAAATATAAAAACCTGTCAGATTTGGACTATATTTGGACCTACACTTTATGTGAGATATGTGCAAATTTCTGGAAAATATGGAAATATGTATGCGTGAGGCAACAGATGTAGCGAACCGAAATATTCCACTTCATCTAATACATATAAAACCCGCAAAGAAAGTCTTAAACCTAATTTAGTAGAGTTGCGCATACAATTAAAAGTTTTTATGGGAGAATTCAATCATATGCTATGTTTACGTTAGAACTTTTTGTAGGGTTAACCTACTTTGAGAGGATTTATTTGAAGTAAAAGTAATGGATATGACAATTTAAATCCAAATCCAGTGGGTTAACCCTCATATATATAAACGTATTTATACAGGCTATGATTACAATTATAAGTTTAAAGGACTAAAAATGTTGAAGCATTTGTATCTTTTAAATTCGGACTTGTATTACCCATTTGGTGCATAATTAATTTGAAATCGGATAAAAATATATATGGGAGCTATATCCAAATCGGAACCGATCTCGATAAAATTTGGCAAGGATATTTCTGAGCTGCATTTGATATATTTCACTGAATATCGTTGTTACGGAGTGCATATTACGGCTGTGGGTAACATATATGACAAATCGGATGAACAGTATATATGGGAGCTATAGCTATATCTGAGCCGATCTTCACCAAATTTGACATACTAGCTTCTAGACTCAATTCGGTCGTAAGTGCCAAATTTCATCCAATTTGGGCGAATATTAGACGTTTGGTGCACAATCGAAGGTAAATCGGACGAAGTTATATATGGGAGCTATATCCAAATCTGAACTGATGTCGATAAAATTTTGCAAATGTATTTCTGAGCTGTATTTGATATATTTCCCTAAATATTGTAGTTGCAGAGTGCATATTACGGCGGCGGTGGACAAAAATAACAAACCGGATGAACAATATATATATGGGAGCTATAGCTATATCTGAGCCGATCTTCACCAAATTTGACATACTAGCTTCTAGACTCAATTCGGTCGTAAGTGCCAAATTTCATCCAATCTGGGCGAATATTAGACATTTGGTGCACAATCGAAGGTAAATCGGACGAAGTTATATATGGGAGCTATATCCAAATCTGAACCGGTCTCGATAAAATTTAGCAAATGTATTTCTGAGCTGTATTTGATATATTTCCCTGAATTTCGTTGTTACTGAGTGCATATTACGGCTGCGGAGGACAAATATGACAAATCGGATGAACAATATATATATGGGAGCTATAGCTATATCTGAACCGATTTCGATCAAATTTGCTATACTTATTTTCAGGTCCAATCTGATCGTACGTGCAAAATTCCATACTATTCGGAATGATATTACACGTTTGGTGCACAATAAAAGGCAAATCGGACGAAGATATATATGGGAGCAATATCTAAATTTTGACCGATTATCTCCAATTTCAATAGGGTTCGTCCTTGGGCCAAACAAATGATTTGTGCAAAATTTCAACTGGATAGGGCAATAAATGCGAACTGTACTTTGTTTACAAAAATACATGGACAGACGGACGGACGGACATGCATAAATCGACTGCCAGAAGGAATGTTCCGATTTCTACCATATTTATAACATATCTTGTGTTTATGGAAATAGTGAGATGTGCCAAGTCTAAATGGAAACGGATGTAAATTTCGTGTTTTATGAGCTTCATGGATATTCAAAATTTTGACCCTTTATGGGGGGAGGTACCAGAAGGAGTGGACCGATGTATCCCATCTTCACACCAGACCTTGGGTTAATAAAAATATTGTGATGCGTGTAATTAGAAGAGAACCGAATGCTTATTTCGGTTTTTATGATCTTTTTGGTTATTCCGAACTTTGACTCTTTGTGGGGGAGGTACCAGAAGGAATGTTCCGATCTCTACCATATTTTTAACAGATCTTGCGTTGATGGAAATATTGAGATATGCCAAGTCTGAATGGAATCGGATGTTAATTTCGCGTTTTATGAGCTTCATGAGTACTCGAACTTTTAACCCATTGTGGGGAAGGCACCAGAAGGAGTGAACCGATTTATCCCATCTTCACACCAGACACCAGGCTAATAAAAATATTGCGGCGTGTGTAGTTTGAAGAGAGCCGAATGCTTATTTCGGTTTTTATGATCTTTTTGGTTATTCCGAACTTTGACTCTTTGTGGGGGAGGTACCAGAAGAGATGGTCCAATCTCTACCATGTTTATACCAGATCTTGTGTTTATGGAAATATTGAGATATGCCAAGTCTGAATGGAATCCGATGTTAATTTCGTGTTTTATGAACTTCATGAATATTCAAAATTATGATCCCTTGTGGGGTAGGTACCTGAAGGAATGGACCGATATATCTCACCTTCGTACCAGACCTTGGGTTAATACAAATATAGTGATGTGTGTAATTTGAAAACAATCGAACTCTTACATCACATTTTATAAGAGTTATAATTATTCGAATTTTTGACCCTTCGTGGGGGAAGTACTTGATGGAGTGCACCGATATTATCCATTTTCGTACTTGACCTAGCACTGATACAGATATTAGGATTTGCAAAGTTTGAGCAAAATCGGATTATCTTTTCTCGTTCTGTGCAGTAAATTATTTTCTTTGAAAATTTTGACGTTTTGTGGGGGAGGTACCAGAAGGCATGGTGCGATCTCTGCCATTTAGATTTGCAAAGTTGAAGCAAAATCGGATTATCGTTTCTCTTTCTGTGCAAAAAAATTTTTTTTTTTAAATTCGACCTTTTGTTGGAGAGGTACCAGAAGGAGTGGACCGATATTGTCCATCTCCGAACTCGATCTAAGTTTGACAAAAATATTACGATGTACTAAGTTTGGACCAAATCGGATACTCCCTTAGAGAGTTATCATGCGCACCAGTCAGACAGATAGAGAGACGGACGGACAAACATCGCTAGATGAACTCTAAATGTTCTGAAACGGATTTAGTCCGAAAGGTCTAAAACCGATGAGGCACATTTTGGCCTATCAAATCTTTGGTCACATGGCTGAGGCTATAAAAAATTTAATATTTTTCCTTTATGCAAAGGTAGGTGATTCTTGGGGGTTCTGGAACAAACCATATATTTTACCAAAACTTGTTAATCGATTACCAAAGTTTGTTATTGTTGTCATAAAACATGTCATTTAATTTTTAATGACAATCAGTCAATCTATGTTTATCACAAACATTTGAAAACTAACAACAGTCGGCACGCGATTGTCATATTCTAACAGAAAAGTGACTAAATTACAGATTTAAATATTTAATGTGAATTTACATGGCAAACCTGCAATTAAAAATTAAGGTTTTTAAAGTGTGTGCAAAAACAGGTAATGAAAGTATTATTAAAACACTCGTTTTGAAATTTTGCCTAAAGTCCGCAGGAGTTCAAAGTTCTATCTTTCATTGGGATCTCGAATTTTCAATTCTTTAAGTGGCTTTCTAGTTCATACCAATAGATAAGATAGCATTTAAAAGTAAACTATAATGATTTATGGCAAGTGATTAGCAGGTTGAACCCCTCTAAAACAAAGCAGCCACTTATAAATTATGAAATAATTAAATGTATTTTTTTTTTAAATTTTTGTCACTTTTTTTTTGATCTCTTTGCAGATAAGCAACTTCTTGTTTTTGATATTTCCGCCAGTACTTATGTATCTCTTCAAAGAATATGGCCGCTTTGTAACCAAAGGTATACATTTACTTTGGGCCCTCCTCATAATTGTCGGCCTTAGCTCAATGTACTTCCATGCTACTTTAAGTTTAATAGGTCAACTGCTGGACGAATTGGCCATTCTGTGGGTGTTTATGGCGGCATATTCGCTGTTCTGTCCAAAAAGATATTTTCCCAGATTTTGCCGTAACAACAGGTATGTATTTATGTCAAATTTTATACTTTTTTAAAAAAGGGATAATTAAAAAAAATTTAAACATATGATTGTACCATGACAAAACAATAGAGGAAAACTCATTTGCTTAATTGAATATGGCAACCCTTTTCAGACTAAATCGACCTTGTCATTTTCACATCTAAAATATGTTCGTATGACGAGTGGCAGATTTTACAAAAATCATAAATCTTTTATTTTTCGCGTTCCTTGGTCCGTAAAAACAGTTAAACGTTCTTGGACTGAAAACAATAAAGATACAAATTTCATCGGACAGTGTTGGCTTGTTTGTTTGGGATACCATTGTATTTTGTTGTTCCAAAATGGTCAGGCTTAATCCCTTTATTGTTGTTTTTATAAAAACAACGTTTCTTTATTAGTGGAGAACGATGGTAATGTTTACCAGGTGATAAGACAGGGAATACCTAGGTTTCGGAAAGAACCTGGTTTTACAACCTAGGTCTCTTTGGACCAAATCCGTTTTAGGACATTTAGAGTCGATCTAGTGATGTTCATCCGTTCGTCTGGCTGGCTGATGCGCACGATAACTCTCGAAGGGAGTATCCGGTTTGATCCAAACTTGGTACATCGTAATATTATTGTCAAACTTAGATCGAGTACGGAGATGGGCAATATCGGTCCACTCCTTCTGGTACCTCCACCACAAAATGTCAACATTTTCAAAGAAAATAATTTTCTGCACAGATTGACAAAGGATAATCCGATTTTGCTCCAACTTCGCAAATCATAATATTTGCATCAGTGCTAGTCCAGGTGCGAAAATGGACAGTATCGGTCCATTCCATGGAGTACTTCCCCTCAAAGAGTCAAAATTTTGAATAATTATAACTCTTATAAAATGTGATGTAAGGGTATGATTTTCTTTAAGTTACACACATCACAATATTTTTTATTAACCCAAGGTCTGGTGTGAAGATGGAATATATCCGTCCACTCCTTCTGGTACCTCACCCTTAAAGGGTCAAAATTTTGAATATTCATGAATCTCATAAAACACGGAATTAACATCCGATTCCATTCAGACTTGGCACATCGCAATATTTCCATCAACACAATATCTGTTATAAAGATGGTGGAGGTCGGACAATTTCTTCTGGTACCTCCCCCACAAAGGGTCAAAGTTTTGAATAATCAAAACGATCATAAAATCCGAAATAAGCATCCGGTTCTCCTTAAATTACACACATCTCAATATTTTTATTCACCCAAGGTCTGGTGTGAAGATGGAATATATCGGTCCACTTCTTCTGGTATCTCCCCCACAAAGGATCAACATTTTGAGTATCCATGAAGTTCGTAAAACGCGAAATTAATAACCGATTCCATTCAGACTAGGCACATCTCAATGTTTCCATCAACACAAGATCTGTTATAAAGATGGTGGAGATCGGAAAATTTCTTCTGGAACCTCTCCCGCATAGAATTCAAGATTTTGAAAAACAAAACGCTCAAAGAAAGCGAAATAAGCATCCATCTCTCTTCAAATTTCACGCATCCAAATATTTTTGCAAACGTAAGATCTGTTGTGAAGATGATATACATCTGTCAGCCCACAAAGGGTCACAATTTTCAATAATTATGTCTGTCATAACTTGCGACATAAGTCGGCGATTCTTTACAACTTGCTATATCTAAATATTTCTCTTAACCAGAAATTGATCGGAATTTAAGATTTCGCTAAAATTGAATATAAATGTTCGACTTCCTTGAAATTTTCCCATACCAATATTTTTATCTGTATTAGATGAAGTATGAAAATGGAAAATTTTTTTTGGTCCGCAATATCTGTTACCTCAGGCATATTTTCACATTGTCCAAAAAATTTGCACATACTTCATATAAAGTATAGGAAGTAGTCGATATAGTCCGAATCTGGCACCTTGTAATATTTATATCAGTCTTAGGTCAGATACGAATTGACCAACTGCTTTGGAACCTCCTCCACAGAGGGTCAACAGTTTGAATAATTATAACTCAAGGCTCGGGGTATACATCTGACGGCAAAACCGACTAATACTATTTGTTTTCGAAAATCGGCAATCGCAGTAAAAATTTTTACATTCTTGAAGTTCTGGAACAGAACACTTGTCTTCAAACTTGTCCTATCTGAAGTAAAATTCAACAATTAGACTAATATACTAGTTTTTTGTTATATATATATATATATATTTTATTTAATATTTGGTTGAAAATAAATGTAAATTTCTTGCCAGCTGTACGTTCATATTTAAGGATGACCTACAAAATATAAATTTTTACAATGAAGTTATCGATAACTAGTCTGGTAGAGAAAGGATTGAGACACACATAAGACAGCTTGTAGTGTTGCCACTTAGCTATAAGACCTTCCACACTGACACTGTCACATGAAAAGGCCACAGGTGTTATAATGCAAATTTTACTCCTCAACCTCGCTCCAAGAAACTAATTATTTTTAAGTGTCTGCAATCATTATCTATTACCAATAAATGTGGCCCCCTTTCAAGTCATGTTTGACATGTTAAATTGCCAGTTAAATTACTGGTCATCTCAGACCCATCACGCCACCATACCCCCATTTTAAATATTATCGCGTCAATCTTCACCATTAAGTGCCTTCCTCAAATGTCCTTAATAAATTATCAAGTGCCAACACATTGCAGTTTTTTCCATCATTCTCTCGGCGGGATATGTCATTATTCTAATGTCTGTCATTATCTTAACTAATTGTCTTTAATTATTTTAATATATTTTATAGACCAGTAATACACACACACATATGTACAAAAATTCCTGTCAAAGGGTATTACAGTGACACGTCCGTCCCACTTTCTTATTGTGTTTGATTTTTGTTCTTGTTCTCCTTTTTTTCCTTTGCAGACGAACATTTGGTTTATTGATGTTTACATGTGCCATTATTGCAACAGTCATGTCGGTATGGAAACCGATTGTCAATGCCTTCGTCCTTATGGCAATGGGTGTTCCAACCATGTATATGTTGTACCGAGAGCTAAGGAGGTAAGTGAAACATTGTTTTTTTTGGACACAACAACAGCAAAATGCCTAAAACATGCAATTTTTTGTAAATCAATTTTTGGAGGGTATGGCAAAATGGGGACAGAGTTTAAAGTTGCGATAAAATTGTACACACAATGTTTACTTATTGGTTTGACAGACCCATGGTAGAAGAATATAGGTAGACTCGTCGACACAGCTGCTGGGACAATGATCTGTCAAACCAATTTTGGAATTGAAAATGTTGAATGAAAAATTATTTAAATTTGTAAAAATTTTTGAAAAACGCGAATTGTAATAGCCTCCGAATGACATAGAATAAGAAAACATATAAAAATCTACTTATATTGGAAAAAACATATAAATTTTTTTGACATATCAATGCTCCCAAGCGTTGATGCATCTACCTGTATACTTCTGTCATGAACAGACCCATGGTTTAATTTTTAGTTTGACAGACCCCATGACTACTTATTAGGTTATTCTATAAGAATAAAACCATTCGCAATGGCAAATTGAACATATGTCGATTTTAACAACAATTTTGACTGTACAGAGAGAGATGAACAAACTGCAGCCAACTTCAGACTGCTGTCATTTCTAAGTCACTCGTCCGTTAAAATTATTACAGTGACAGCTCATAGTATTGTTTACAAGGGTACAAAAGCATTTTGGTGAGAATTTTCCAGAAAAACAAAAGTTATTCGTAATGGAATTCAAGCGTGATACCGTGATTTCTTTATATTTGGCTGGAAAACCACAAGTGGCTATCGTTAGAGCACTCCAGCATTTAAATGTGAATAAATCTTTGGTGTCTCCTAGCATCGCACGTTACCGTGATACTATGGTAGCGTAGCCCGACGTCAAGGAAGTGGACAGAAGAAAACAGCAACATCAGTAGAAATGGTTCGAAAAGTAAAGAAGTGACTTCAAATCGAAATCCGCGCCGCTGTGGCCGAAAATTGGCTCGTGAGCCGGACATATCACAATATTCCATTCGGCAAATATTGGAAAATGAGCTCGGGGTAAAGCCATTGAAATTTCAAAAAGTGCAAGAACTTACACCGCAACAGAAATAAAATAGAGCTAAAGAGTTGCTTCCTTTGGCCGTAAACACACAAAATTATCCTGTTTTCTTGCCAAAGAGGTCATCTGAAAATGTGCACCTACGATTGGCCACCAGAACTCAAGCGCCGGCCATGGTGATGGTGTGGGCCGCCATAACAGCCGATGGTCGCTCACCGCTCGTATTAATCGACTGTGGCATCAGAATAAATGCCGAATATTATCGCGAAAATATTCTGAAGGGTGTATTAAAGTCTTGGGCACGCAAATATTTTGGCCGCAGACCTTGGACATTCCAACAGGACTCAGCACCATCGCACTCAGCACACGCCACCCAAGAATGGTTACAAAATGAGGTCCCTCGCTTCATTTCCAGCGCACAATGGCCACCAAAATCTCCGGATACCCATCCGTTGGACTATTGTGTCTGGAGTTTTTTGGAAAGCGGGGTTGGCACCAAAAAAGTACCAAAGCGTCGATCATTTCAAGCAAGCGCTTCGCCGGGAATGAGCCAAAATACTGCACAGCAACATTCGGGCAGCGTGTGACGGGTTCATTGGCCGTTTGAAGGTCATAAGGGTGGAAATACATAAAGCGCATATTTGGCTGGCTTAAGTCATCGGCTGGCTTCTTCGTAGATGAACAAAGGTGTTTTAGGTTGACTTAGTTCGATTTTGGCCCTAGGATCCTTTGTTCATTTCCGAAGAAGCCAGCCGATGACTTAAGCCAGCCAGATAAGTGCTTTATGTATTCCCACCTTAATTCGTGCCAAAGGTGACCAATTCGAACAAATCTAAACTTATTCTAAAATTTGATGCAATTTCCGACACTTATTGCTTTTATTCAATAAAATTTAAAACAATTGCGTCGAATAACTTCTTTCAAACGTTCAGGCATAGACTTTACCAATGACATTGTGTATCGTAGATCAATCTTGTTCCATTCTTCTTGAAGGATATCTTCTATTTGGTTTTTGTTTAAAATGCTCTTTATGTTCTTGCTCCTTTAGGGTGGGAATACATACAGCGCTTATTTGGCTGGTTTAAGTCATCGGCTGGCATCTTCGTAGAGGAAGAAAGGTGTCTAGGTTGACTTAGTTCGATTTTGGCCCTAGGCTCCAAAATAAGCGCTCTATGTACTCCCACCTTTATGTGTTTTTAACGTGAGAGTATATAAAAAGCATTTTTGGGAGGCTCAAGTCATCATAAAAGAACAAATGAGTTTTAGGTTGACTTAGATCGATTTTGACCCTAGGTTCCTTTGTTCATTTCCAAAGAAGCAAGCAGATGACTTAAGCCAGCCAAATAATTGCCCTATATATTCCCACTTTTAGAAACGGAATGACGAACCTAATATACCCTCCATACTATGTGTGGTAGAGGGCATGGCAGAAGAGTACAGGTAGATGCATCTACGCTTAGGGACCATTGATATGTTAAAAAAATTTAAATGTTTCTTCAAAAATAAATAGAGTTTTATAGGTTTTCCTATACGACGCCAAACGGAGGTTGTCATGATATGCAATTATTAAAAAAATTTACAAATTTAAATGATTTTTCATTCAACATTTTCAATTCCAAAATTGGTTTGACAGTTCATTGTCCCAGCAGCTGTGTTGATTCGTCTTCATTCAATAAAATTTAAAAATAAAATGTAAAAATAATGGCGTTTGCCTTTGTTGCAGTTTTTTTATCTCACCCTGTGTATACTTTGTTATGTCTAAAATTATTATTTCGATGAGTTAGGGTGGGAGTACAAAGAGCGCTTTTTGGCTGGCTTCTACGGAGAGAAGCAAAGGAGTTTTAGGTTAACTTAGTTCGATTTTGGACCTACACTACTTTGTTCTTTTCCAAAGAAGCCAGCCGGTGACTTAAACCAGTCAAATAAATGCTCTATGTATTCCCACCTTTAGAACTACTATGTATGTATAGGGTTAAGAAAATTCAGAGCGGGGTATCCTTATTTGAAATGAACCCAGCTTTACTTTTCAAAATGTTTAAAGTTGCAAAAATAGATAAGTGTCAACACGGCTCGCCTTGAAAAAAACATGGCTCGCCTTGAAAAAAACACGGCTCGCCTTGAAAAAATACGACTCATTCCCAATAAAAAATGGCAAACGTTGCAGATTCTTGCACATAAAAAGCGAAGAGCGCTATATTTGTACAATGATGAGGATTTGGAATATATTCCTTAATATCCAAATAATAATTGGTTGTTTTCGAAAAACAATTGCTATCCATCTTTATTATCGAAAAAATAAACCCAAGCTTCCAATTAATATCATTAACCCCTCATCAATCATTTGTCTTCTGACATTCCCAAATATGGCCCAAAAATGCGGTCACATACCGCATAACCCAAATAATATCCATGTAAGCCACAGGCTGTGATATAAAAATGATTACATTTTAATATCACCCAAAGCAAATAGCACTGGACACCGAAGATTTATAGTTCTATAATAAAAATATGTATGGACAAAATATACACAACTATTATCATAAAACCGACGACCAGAAGTACATAATTACTTTGAGAATATATAACACCCAAATGTGTACTTTGTCATTGTGTTTTTTGAAGTTGGCAACATAATAAAAACACCACCGTTATGTAGATATAAATAGAATTCAATGCGTCGATAACACCCATAATAATAATATATCGAAACTTCAAAGCATTGATGACACAAGACGGCAGGTACTGATTCACACGATATCATAGATAAGCCTAGTCAAAGTACATATGTTTGTTGTTGGCCTTGTCTTTAATAGACCATTAGGCAATAGGTATGCAAAAGTCATCATCCATCCATCAATCACACAAATATGATTAATTAAACATTGTTTGTGAGGCAATGGAAAATTTGTTTTCTTTCAGTTTTTGACAAATGTAGATTAGATATATGTTCTGTGGAATATTGTAGAACAAAAAGGGGGGCTTGACATTAAACAAATCAATAATTTGTTGACATTAACGCGTCACTCACATGAATTGCATCCGTTTTTATTCATTATTCGTGTTTATATCCATTCCAGAGTTATATTTTGTAATATTAGCATGAATCCGAACTTATATTAAGGCTGGAAATACATAAGGAGCATATCTGGCCGGCTTAAGGCTGGAAATACATAAGGAGCATATCTGGCCGGCTTAAGGCTGGAAATACATAAAGCGCTTACCTGCTAGCTTAAGTCATCGGCTGGCTTCTTCGGAAATTAACAAAGGAGCCTAGGGCCAAAATCGAACTAAGTCAACCTAAAACTCCTTTGTTCATCTACGAAGAAGCCAGCCGATGACTTAAGCCAGCCAAATATGCTCTTTATGTATTTCCAGCTTAAGTCATCGGCTGGATTCTTCGTAGATGAACGAAGGAGTTTTAGGTTGACATAGTTCGATTTTGGTTCCTTTGCTCATTTCCGAAGAAGCAAGCCGATGTCTTAAGTCAGCCAAATAAGCGCTTTATGTATTTCCATCCTAAGAGTATGTACAGTGGTCAAAAAAAGTATTCGACATTAAAGGTGGGAATACATAAAGCCATGGTAGAAGAATATAGCTAGAAGCATCGACACAGCTGCTGGGACAATGAACTGTCAAACCAATTTTGGAATTGAAAATGTTGAATGGAAAATTATTTAAAATTGTAAAAATTGTTGAAAAACGCGAATGACGTCGTATAAGAAAACATATAAAAATCCACTTATATTTGAAAAGACATTTACAATTTTTTGACATATTAATGTTCCCAAGCGTTGATACATCTACCTGTATTCTTCTACCATGCATAAAGCGCTTAAGGTAGGAATACATAAAGCGATTATCTGGCTAGCTTAAGTCATCGGCAGGCTTCTTCGGAAATGAACAAAGTAGTCTATGGCCACAATCGAACTAAGTCAACCTAAAACTACTTTTTTCCTCTACGAAGAAGCCAGTCGATGACTTAAGCCAGCCAAATAAGCGCTTTATGTATTCCCACCTTTAGATTTATATTTTTTTTTTTTAATAAAAATAATTAGATTAGAAAATTAATTCAGTACCAAAAAGTAAGTCTTAACAAGTAGTAATTAAAAAAAAAAAACATTATTCACAACTTACGCTGAATGAAAATAGGAAAAAAAGTATTCGATATTTAAAAAAATATTTTAAAATTAAACTCTTAAGGTTAGAATACATAAAACACTCTTTTAACTGACTTAAGTCATCGCCTGGCTTTTTCGGAAAAGAACAAAGAAGCATATAGGGTGAGATAAAAAAATTGCAACAAAGTCAAACGCCATCATTTTTACATCTTTTAAAACATTTTATTGAATGAAAGCAAAAAATGTCGGAAATAGCATCAAATTTTAGAATAAGTTTAGATTTGTTCGAATTGGTCACCTTTGGCACGAATTATGGCCCTCAAACGGACAATGAAATCATTACACGCTGCCCGAATGTTGCTTTGCGGTATTTTGGCCCATTCCCGGCGAAGCGCTTGCTAGAGGTGATTGACACTTTGGTATTTTTTTTTTTGGTGGCAACCTTGCTTTCCAAAAAACTCCAGACATAATAGTCCAACGGATTGGTATCCGAAGATTTTGGTGGCCATTGTGCGCTGGAATTAAAGCAAGGAACCTCATTTTGTAACCATTCTTGGTGGCGCGTGCTGAGTGCGATTGCTATGGTGCTGAGCCCTGTTGGAATGTCCAAAGTCTGCGGACAAAATGTTTGCGTGCCCAATGCTTTAATACACCCTCCAGAATATTAATTTATAATATTCGGCATTTATTCTGATGTCGGGCGGCCCACACCATCACCATTGCCGCCGCTTGAGTTCTGATGGCCAACAGAAGGTGCATATTTTCAGCCAACCTCTTTGGCATGTAAACACGATCATTTTGTTTGTTTACAAACTGCTGGACGACGAATTTTTTCTTATCGGAGACGGAGAAAACCAAATTCGGCATTACACCACTTTCGGCCAAGCGAAGCCTCTCTTTAGCTCTTTTGAGTCTATTTTCTTGCTGCTGCGGTGTAAGTTCTTGCACCTTTTGGAATTTGAAAGGCTTTACCCCGAGCTCATTTTTCAATATTTGGCGAATGGAATATTGCGATATGTCGCTTCTTTACTTTTCGAACCATGTTGCTGTTTTCTTCTGTCCACTTCCTTGACGTCGGTCTATGATACCAGTATCAAGGTAACGAGCGATGGTACGAGACACAGACACAAGATTTATTCACATTTAAATGTTGGAGTGCTCTAACGATAGCCACCTGTGGTTTTCCGTCCAAATATAAAGAAATCACACTATCACGCTTGAATTCCATTACGTATAACCTTTTTTTCAGGGAAAATTCTCTCCAAAATGCTTTTGTACGCTTGTAAACAAAACAATGAACTGTCACTGAAATAATTTCAACAGCTGTCAGACGAGTGGCTTAGAAATGACAGCAGTCTGAAGTTGGTTGCAATTTTTTAATCCCTCCAAGTATGGCCAAAATCGAACTAAATCAACCTAAAACACCTTTATTCCTCTACGAAGAAGCCAGCCGATGATTTAAACCAATCAAAAAAGCTTTTTATGTACTCTCACCTTTATATTCTAGTTACGAGTTGCTTTACATTTACGTCGTATAACTTCTTTCAAACGTTCAGGCATAGACTTTACCAATGACATTGTGTATCCTGGATAAATCCTGTTTCATTCTTCCTTAATAATGTCTTTCATTTGGTTTTTATACCCCCCACCATACATAGTGTGGAGGGTATATTGCGTTCGTCATTCCGTTTCTAACTCATCGAAATAATAATTTTAGACATAACAATGTATATATATTCCCGATCAGCGTAAAATTCTGTTGTAATAACACTCGATTCAAAATGAATAAAGATGGGAAGCTAAAATTTTGCACAGACTAGCCTTTTGTCTGCAGGCAGGTCAAGTTCGAAGGTGATCTATGTCGGTCCACGATATCGTATAGCCCACATAGACGCCGATATTTGATATTTTGACGATTTTAGGGATATCATCCACGGGAGTTTTTTTAAATTTCGTATTTAGAATTCGTAATAGGTACTACAGCCTATGACAAAAAATTGTGTATGCAGGCCAACGTCTTCGTATAGCTTCCATATAACAGTACCTCCCAATATTAGGTATTTTGATGATTTTCGCGACATTATTCACCGGAGTTGTTTCAATTATTTGAGTTGTTTCATTTTATTTGAAGTTCGTAATGGATACTACAGCCTATGACAGAAAATTGGCCACGTCAACTAAGAATCAAACTAAAAAAACTGTAATGTAAACATTCTATAAGAGCAAGTAAAATAAGAGAAACATTTACAAGCAGATTTTGCGAAACAATGAAGCTGCTTTCTAATGCGGCTAATTCAAGAGAATTGTTAAATGTTTTTTTTTTTTTTAAACGAAGTTCCAAAATCACAAAATCTTCTCACTTCCTTTTTTATTTTGATAAAGTACAAATTGTTTGCTTGCTTTGTTTCTTTTTATGGCTGACAAATTGATTTGTTGTGACAAATCAGCTGATTGCTTGATTGTGTCTGTTTTCTCATAACAGTGTTCTTACAAAAGAGAAAACAACTACTTTACTCTCTGAGAAAGTAGTTGTTTGACAATTCCTGCTGGAAAATCAACCACACAAAAAAAAATCTCTTGCATTCTCAATAGGATTGGACTTTCTAATAATGTCGCGTTGAACATGCGTTTTAAGCGGCATCTTCATTGTGTTTCTGCATTTAATTTAATTGTTTTACGAAGAATCGTCATTAACTTGACATATTATTAATTAAATTGACAATCCAAGTAACGTGTTTTATACAAACTAGTTCAGTGTAAATAGGGGTTTACTTTATCCAAAACACTTGTGTAACTCTCAATAAACATAATTTAATTTTCCATTTTTTTTTTTTGTTTTTCAGGGTAAAAGACGAACGTGTCTACCGTCTGGGTCTACGTTCGACTGCTGTCTGGGGTGTTGCCGTTCTGTGCTGGGTCAGTGATCGTTTCTTCTGTTGTCTGAAATTTCCATATTTACATGGATTTTGGCATGTTTTCATCTTTATTGCGGCCTATACCTTGCTGGTGGTCTATGCGTATTTGTTTGTCGAAAATGAGTTGCCACAACGTCAGCCATTACTGCAGTATTGGCCAGTGAATGAATTTGAATTTGGTATACCATTCATTTGTATACGTAATCCGGGCAAAGAGTTCAAGAATACGATTTGAACGTGCCAAGACGAAGAAAAAGAAGACAAAAAAAAGACAACAACAGAACACACATAAACCAAAGGTGATATATTCAGGAATAGTGAAAACATCAATTAATTAACATTGTTAAATAATGGCTAATAGTTTTGTTTTATTTGTTTTTTTTTTTTTTGTTATGTAGTTGCAAATTATAGAATGTATACACAGAGCTCCCCAATATTGGAATATTCAATTTTGAAATGTTTTAATAATGTAAAATGACTTGAGTTGTAAATTGAATCAATTATGCCGTCGTTAAATTGTTTTATATTTTTAAGGGCCAAGACCAAATAGCCAGTAATTCCTTTAGGATTTAATAAAAAAATAAAAATGTTGAATTATAGGGACATAAATTATATAAATGATATTTAGTAATACTGTACACCAATACCAATAACGTAAAGGGTGTTCCACAATGATTAGCTCAAAGAAAAAGGGATCAATGGAGAAAACAATAACAAAGAATTTGAAAACAAAAATCTATTGTTAAAATTCCAATTCAGTTTTTTTCAATGTCATGCCATGTGAATTTGATTTAATTGCTCTTTCAATATTAGTCTCAACATTTTTGGAACACCCTGTATACACTTTTATATAAGACATAACAGTATTAGGTCTTTGTTACAAAAAATATATATATATTATTACAATAGTTCATTATGTGGCCAGACAGCTTTACAAGTGGCCTTGTACTAACAGGGTTCTATAGATACGATTTATAAGGGAAGCTTTATAAACAGAAATTATTTAATTTCACAGAAGAGTAGCATAAAATAATTAAAGAATCAAAAAATACAACACATCATCATAGGGAAAATATACGAATAATAGAAATAAAGACAAATTTAAGCCAAATTATGTTATACAATTGAAATTGAAAATATTAGTTAGTTTTTAAATCCCTGCCACTTCCATAAAACAAAAAAAGACATACAAACCATAATATTATATTTTAATAAAAAAGGTTGTAACAAATAATAACAAAACCAAAAAAAAAAACACATATTTAGCATAATAAAATATACATATTTATTACCTACACATATTTTACTTAATGCTACATACCAATGGAAAACCAATTCTAAACAAATATAAACTATAACATTATTTTAATAAAATAATATTTTCAAAAAAACATATTCTTTAGACTGTCGTTAAACCTTTGCTCTCTTCTCTTAAAATCTAAAGAAAATATCTAAAAACATATACCCATAGTTTTATATTTTAAATCCAAAGGCTAAAGTTATTACTAGTAAATTATACAATGCCATAAAAATACCTATAATAGCTTTAAAAATTTATATTTGAAAAAGAAAGACATGGTATCAATATGCCACAAATAATTCACATTGACTTAAGTAATGTACCAAAAAATCCTTGTTGAATGCTAAAATGAATAAAATAAATAGAAATATTTTAATACCCACTTGAGTTGTTAATAAATTTTATTAATCAAAGCCTAAAACGGATCCAATGTTTATTTTTCGTCGTACCCACATAATAAATCCAGTGGTTTTCAAATGTCAATTCCATTGTTTGACGTTTACACAATGTAATTAATAGTTGAAATCTACTCAATCAATGCTGCAAAGTTTGAAGATTCTTATATAACTAGAAGTCCTTGCTTAAAATTTTTCAATATCTTCTATATAGCACAGGATCTATGTCCGGAAAAACCCGCACTATTATCTTTTTTTTAAATATATACTACAAATAGAAAAGCAAACTTAAAAAAGATCATTACATAGAAAGTAAAACATAATTTTACATATCTGCATAATAATAAATAAACGACTCCCCCCATTTCCTTCACTACGTTCAGGTTCGTTTTTACATTACGGAAATATGAGCGCCATCTACATTTCATTTTCATTTCACTTCAAACAAAGCAGAGACAAATACCCAAAATGTTTTGCATTTAAACACACGGTTGATGCAATCGATAACATTTCAATGGGGCAACACTGAACATAACCATTCGTGGTGATTTGCACAAGCTCAGCTGGCAATTTTGGCAAGACTGAACATACCTCATGCACGTGAAGCCAAACATAAACAAAACAAATCAAAGGCCCAAGGAGTCTTCACTCAGTCTCCCAAGGGAAAATACATTTTTCAAAGGCTCCAAAGACAACAGCAATACAAAATGCTGGCTCCCATAAAACATTTACTAGCCCAGAAACGTATTATTTTGGCCAGCGGCTCACCGAGGAGGCAAGAATTGGTTAAATCTTTGGTAAGAAATGAGCATTTGTTTTCCATAGAATATCCAAACTTAAATTTCATATTCTATTCATTATCAAAACAGGGTCTCAATGCTGAACTGTGTCCATCCACCTTCGTGGAGAATTTGAATCCTGCTGATTTTAAGGACTTCTCCAAATTTATAGAGGCTACTGCATTGGGTAAGGCAGAGGAAGTATACAATCGCCTCAAGAACGGGGATAACCAAGAGGAACTATTGGTAATAGCAGCCGATACAATGGTAACCATGGGATCAGAGATCTATGGTAAACCAAAGGATAGCGACGATGCATTTAGGATGTTAACAAAGTGAGCAAATTAATAATGGAAGTTTAAAAGATTAACTTTTTTAATCCAATAATTTCAGCCTGGCTGGCAATTGTAATCGTGTCTTCACCGGAGTTGTGCTGAAGCATTCCAAAGGTGTGCGATGCTTTACGGAAACTGCCGATGTCTACTTTGGTCAATTGTCAAGGGAACAAATACAGGCATATGTTGATTCCGGAGAGCCATTGTGGGTTTTTGTAAAGATTATTTTAAAATAATAATTAAATATAAAATTGTTTTAAAATTTTCAGTGACAAGGCCGGCGGTTATGGTGTCCAAGGTGTTGGTGGTGCTATGATATCCCGCATTGATGGTGATTATTATTGCGTCATGGGTTTGCCCCTTTATCGTCTGTGCTGTGAACTAAACAAATTGTTACTCGAAGATGTTTAAATGGCTTTAATATATTTAATTATTTTATGTTAATTTTTAGTTTGTTACTGTGTGTTCCTGTGAAATAAAAAAGACCTGAAACTGAAGAGAACTGAATATCACATATAAAGCAGTACTAAATGAAATGAAGGGTTGGCAGATATATACCTTCACAACAGATCTTGCGTTAGCAAAAATATTCGGATGTGTGAAATTTGAAGAGAGTTGGATGCTTATTTCGCTTTTCTTTGGGGGAGATACCACAAGAAATGGTCCGATCTCTACTAACTTTATAATAGATCTTGTACAGATAGAAATATTAACATGTGCCAAGTCTGAATGGAATCGGATGTGAATTTCGCGTTTTTTGACCTTCATGAATATTCGAAATGTTGACTCTTTGTGGGTGAGGTACCAGAAGGAGTGGACCGATATATTCCATCTTCACACCAGACCTTGGGCTAACAAAAATATTGTGATGTGTGTAAGTTGAGGAGAACTGGAAACTTATTTCGGAATTTATAATCCTTTTGGTTACTCAAAACGTTGATCCTTTGTGTCGGAGGTACCAGAAGGAATGGTCCATTATCTACCATTTTTATAACAGATCTTGTGTTTATGAAAATATTCAGATGTGTCAAGTCTGAATGGAATTGGATGTCAATTTCGGGTTTTATCAGCTTTATTAATCTTCGAAATTTTGACTATCTGTGGGGGAGGTACCAGAAGGAGTGAACCGATGTATTCCATCTTCACACCAGATCTTGGGCTAATAAAAATATTGTACTGATATTGCCCATTTTCGAACTCGATCTAAGTTTGACAATAATATTACGATGTACCAAGTTTGAATGAAATCTAATACTCTCTTCGAGAGTTATCGTGCACACCACCCAGCCAGACGGACATCGCTAGATCGACTCCAAATGTCCTGAAACGGATTTGGTCCAAAGAGACCTAGGGTCTAAAACCGTTGTTTCGATGAGGCATGTTTCGGCCGTATCAAATGATATATATGAGGCTATAAAAACGCGATTACGGATTTCGGCCCATTAGAAAGCTTCTTTAAAAATATCTGGGATTTATAAAAGTGACAATATAGCTCTCAATCTTTAACAATTTACTTAAATCCTACGCTCACGACTCTGTTGGAGTGTCCATGTTTTTAGGTGAATATTCTTCATCAGACATTTAAGGAAATCAAAAGTGCCCACATTTGATCCACATCTCCCTGTCTTCTTTACTCAAGGGAAATTCAGGAATACATCTTTACATATTACATATTTTTATTTTAGCAGTAATTCTCGCTTTTCGTTAGCAATTTTCTTACGAATCTCACCCATTCTTTGCTGGTTCCTTCATTTCTTTTCATCTTCTAACAAAGTTTCATCGATTAATTAAATGTTGATTTATCGCTAGAAAACCCTATCGATACTCCCATCAAAAATGTAAAATATCGATATTGCGCCATCGATTATTTGGCAGCTCTAGTATTTTTTCATATGTCAAACCGAAAAGGCAAAACTGTGAGACGAGTGTCTACTTGGCAAATTAAAAGCTCAAAGAAGTGTTAATTCGTGCGCGAAAATCTTTGTGAAATCTAGCGAAATAGCGTTGATATCTCCAGTAGAATTCAGCGGAATCAAGTTTTGCAATTTGGCAAATGACAAATTGAAATTAAAAAGCTGATTATTAATCAAATTTTTTCCTAACGAAGTGCAGTAAGGAAACGAAGCACCTCACACACAAAGCAAAAGTGAGGTTATAAAATACAAACTGCTAACTGCAATCAAAGCAGAAAACCCAAAAAAAGGGAAGAGGAGAAAGAAACAAATCAGGAAGAAAGAATTGTGAATTGTGTGTTGCAAGCAAAGCAAGTGGTGGTGTAGTCTCGCGTCGCAGTCGTCTGTTGATGCAAAAAGAAGAAAAACAACAAAAAAACAGCCCAAACATTTCGTGTGAATTTTTCTTAGCAAATTTACCAGAAATTTTATTGTGTTATAATTGTTGAACTTGTTTCACGGAAATTCTAATTCGTACTTCAAGTCTTCTGATAACTAACAAAAAAAAATTGTTCTGTGTGTCCAAAACTAAACGAAAAAAGAAAAATTATTGTGAAATTTCCTTTGACTCAGTTCGTCGTAGTCGTCGTCGGTCGGTTTGTTGGTGTGTTTGATTGCGTCCAAAAGACTTCTCACAACGCCCATCTCGTTTTAGGTTGGTCTCAAATGTGTATGGCTATTGTGGTAAGTATTTGTTGTTGTTTTATATTTTCTTTTTTTTTTCACTTTTGAATTTAAATTTTTTGCAGTGTTTCTTTTCCACACTGTTTATCGTTCGTTTTGTTGTCGGCACTTTCTTCCAAGTTGTTAGTGTAAGAGCAATGCAAAAAAAACTTTTTTTTTTGGGAAATTACATTTTCTCGTAGGAGTGGTTATTTTGGAGAACAAGAGGGTTACCGGATCTACAGGTGGATTTTTTGAAAATTCAGAAGGTTTTTGAGGACTACTAAACGATTTTGTTGGGCCCACTCACCATCACTTTTGCAAAATTTTCAGATACAATAACTGACGAAATGAATATAAAACGTTTCCACGGTAGTCCGATATGGTATCCTGAAGAACCCGAGTTCACCTCAGCTAATTTCGTTACAGTATGGAAATGGATTTTACCCTAGATTATTCCGATTATTTGTTTCCTCCCTCTTTCGGCAATATTTCTGCAAGGAAACTTGTTTTACGATACCAGGACACCACCATATAGACCTGGATATTTTGAAAAAAAATTATTTGGGCGTTTTTGTGATGGTCAATGACTTGAGTTCTTCTTATTAGGTTTTCTGGCGAGCTTCCATAAAAAGGAGGTCTGTAAGAGACTGAATACCTTCTAGAGGTTTACTAGACACAGGAAATATTGGGATGTTTTCGTCACTCTAAGCTCCTTTGAGGAGCCGTCCCCCAAAAAAAAAATAGTTTCCCGGAATCAGGGTAAAAATACTTACCAAAAAATTGACGAGTTTTTGCTGGACAGAAGACCTTTTGGAAATCTTTTCTCGATATCAATGACTTCTAGAGGCCTTCCAGAAGATCTTATGAAAGTCTTCTTCGAACAGACAGGCCTTTTCTTTGAACTTCTATTGGAGATATTCTAAAGGATTCTGGATATGGATATGAAAGACCTTCGGCGGATCTTTTTCGATCTGAATGACTTCTAGAGGCTTTCATGGAAGTCTTTATAGAAGTCTCCTTCGAACAGAATGCCTTTCGGAGGACTTTTATAAACAGGACATATTCTAAAGCTTTCTAAATATGGATATGGAAGACTTTCTGGGGATTTTTTTCGATCTGAATGACTTCTAGAGACCTTCCAAACGAACTTATGAACAGAAGGCCTTTCGGAGACCTTCTATTGACAGGAGATATTCAAAAGGTTTCTAAATATGGAATCCTTTCTGGACACCTTTTAGACACTGCAAACCTTTAGAAGGTGGTCTTCTAAGAACAGAAGGCATTTTGGAATGGAAATACTTTCTAGAGGTCTTCTATAAAGAGAATATTTGTTCTGATAACATCTTCTATAAATAGAATGTCTTCTGCAGATTTTTAAAACACGATACTTTCAAAGAAGTTAAGGTGTTGCCTTTAGCCACTGTGATCTTGTGTCTAATTGAAGAATGACCACTGACCAGTGCCGAAGAAGACAGTTGGACAGTGAAGAGTAAATGCTCGACCGTTGTTGTTGTTATTGTAGCAGTTGTTATTGTTATTGTAGCAGTAATACAGGTAGATGTTTGATTCTGCTAATCTAGTTAGAGCTACAGGTTTAAAAATTCGGCTACCTTAATGGGCTATAACCTAAGATCTTCTGCAGTGAGTTGGGTAGGTTTGGAAGTGTAATTAATGTTTCCGGGCTGTATCACACGCCGGACAGACGTCACGCACATCTTCGTCAATTCGTGCCAAATATAAATTGAGACGACTGCACCATCCTGAACGTAATTGCACCAAAATTACCCTGATTTTTCTAGGCAGCTGACGTTCTTCAGACGACGGGTGGTCTCCGAGAATGGCAACCATCCTGTAATTGCTGATGGCATCTGTGATTGGCATCGGTATGAATGCCACTCAGACCTGCCTGATAGTCTTCTTGATCTAGAGGTTCTCTACTGAGATAGCGATGGACCTCCCTCTATAGATAATGTATGTCCTTCCTGACACGCCTGGATGGGGGAGTTATATCCACCATATGATGGTTGGGATGACTTCCACGATAACACCCAAGCAGGTACTGGAACGAAAACATATGATTATGCTGACGTAAGCCAATGGCTTTCGCCTCCTTATGTAGACGGTCTACCAGTGTCATGAAGAGGCACCCAGGTCAGCATTCTGGCAAGTCTAAAAGTTTTCCCACTGCTTCTACTGGGGTCGCATAGCTGAACACAGACCGACCTATCTCGTTACAAAAAGTCTCAGCCATTTGTGACAAAAAGTAAAGAAGAAACAAAGACCTCAAGGCGATCTCAAAAAATCGAAACTAATATCCGACTCCATTCAGACTTGGCAAATCTATATATTTCTATCAACAAAAGATCTGTTATGAAGATGGTAGAGTTCGGACCATGCCTTCTAGTACCTTCCCCACAAAGGTTCAAAGTTTTGAATAACCGGAACGATTATACAATTCGAAATAAGCATCCGGTTCTATTCATATTTCACACATCCAATTATTTCAACTAACACAAGATCTGCTGTGAAGATGGGATATGTCGGTCTTCTTCTTCTAGTACCTCCCCCACAAAGGGCCAACATTTTGAATATTCGTGAAGCTCATAATACTCGAAATTAACATCCGATTCCATTGAGACCTGAAAAATCTCAATATATCTATCAATACATGATCTGTTATAAAGATTGTAGAGTTCGGACCATTTCTTTTGGTACGTCTCCCACATAGAAGTCATGGCCTATATGTTACAGTGACCTGTTAGAATTCTCGCCACAAGTTTTAGGTCTGATTTTGCCATGGGGATGAGCGACCTTGATCTCTTACCAGAGAGTGCCGGCCAAATTTTCTTAGAGATATTACATGCCCTTTCATTTGACCAGATTTGTTGAAATCTCCTGGAGTAATGTTTTTATATCACTCGGAAGAAATGGTCATTGGGTGGCTTCACCGTGATGTCGATCTCCAAATTTATTGACTCGGATTCATTACCAGAGACGTTGCGAAGACCTGGAAACCAACAAAGCTTAATGGACGACTTGGTATAGCTTAGTGTGCTCTCTGATTTTCGATATTTAAAAGTTTTCATTACCACTTTTCAATCAAATCAGCTGTAACTTGGAATTTCGGTTCCTCGCAATAAATATTCAAAGTTGGTCCAGTTTTTGGCATAGGCTCCATATAATGTCGAGTCTAGTTTTGGGTATTTTGAAGAAATTGGTCCCCATTTCCAACTGAAAATGAGTTAAAATTTGAAAATTCGGTTTTAGCGGGTAGCTGAAGTCCTCCTTAAAAACAAAATGTAGGTCCACTTTTTATATCGTAAATTGTATCGATACCTTCTGATTTTCGATATTTTGAAGTTTTTGATCCCAATTTTCAACCAAATCACCTGTAGGTAGCTTAGGAATCATATTCGGCATATTGGTTTAGAATGACTTACAAGACCATATTTTGTGAAGTTATACCTATTTCGAAGTTATTGCGAACTAATTACCTAAACAAACCAAGTTCGACATTAGTTGTTGAAAAGTTAATTGTCTTATTCACTGACAAACGCAAACTCCACTGTCCTGCTCTATCCTATGTCCATCGGTATATGATTCGACCAGTCGGGGAAACCCATTTAGGATTGGCGATATTAGTTTGGATCATTTCCTTATTTGACATTCAGTTGTATGATTTATTTCCCTTTCCTGTGATATGTGTTTCTATCCAAGTCCCCCTCCGCAAAGCGATTTTACATGAGGTCAACTAGTTACATGTTCACATAATAGCATCATCCAATACGAGAATCCATTAGTGACGCAGTTAGCCTTTTATTAATTTTGCTCCCTTAATTTGTACGTTTCATTTGCGTAGTTATCTTATTATCTTCCACACGTAACGAAACACAATAGCTACTCTCCATTTCTCCCCCTCCCAACCCAATCTCAGTCTGTGACAGAAAAAGTCAATAATAAATGAATGATGTCAACTACTGGCCATAGCTTCCGTGCAATATGAAATTCTTTGTGGGGTTGTAAATATTTACAAGCTTTCGTAATTATGAGAGGATTTTTTTCAAGATAAACTGTACGATGGGCTATTATCTGGAGCCATAACAAAAATCTTTTGTTGTAAACTTTTTGGAAATATGGAAAAAAAATGAAAATATTAAAAATTTGAAATAATATAAATGTCAAATTAGAAATTTTGTGAAATGAAATATTTAATTATAATTTTTAATAGAATATGAATCCAGCCCCAGGTCATGGCCTATACAAGGTCGGCCAGTAAGTCCATCTGACAACTAAGTTTGCAGTTAAAAGACATAAAAGGGTCAACATTTTGAATAATTATAGCTCTTATAAAATGTGATGTGAGAGTCCGATTGTCTTCAAATTACACACATCTCAATAATTTTACTAACCCAAGGTCTGGTGTGAAGATGGAACATATCGCTCCACTCCTTCTGGTACCTCTCCCACAAAGGGTCAATATTTTGAATATCCTTGAAGGTCATAAAACACGGAATTAACATCCGATTCCATTGATAATTGACACTTCCCAATGTCTCTATCAGCATGTGATCTGTAGTAAAAATGGTAGAGATCGGACCATTTATTCTAATACCTCCCCCACAAAGGGTCATTGTTTTGAATAACCAAAACGATCGCAGAATTCGAAATAAGCCTCCGGTTCTCTTCAAATTTCAAACATCCCATTATTTCTACTAAAACAAGATCTGCTGTAAAGATGGTAGCTATCGGCCCACTCCTTCTGATACCTCCCCCACAAAGGGTCAAAATTTTGAATATTCATGAAGCTCATAAAACACGAAATTAACATCCGATTCTATTCATACTTGACACATCTCAATATTTCTATCAGCACAAGATCTGTTATAAGGATGGTAGAGATTGGACCATTCTTTCTGGTACCTCCCCCACAAAGGGTCAAAGTTTTGAATTACCAAAACGATCATAAAATCCGAAATAAGCATCCGATTCTCTTTAAATTACACCCATCACAATATTTGTATTAACCCAAGGTCTGGTGCGAAGCCACTCCTTCTGGTACCTCCCTCAAAAGGGTCAAAATTTTGAATCTCCATGAAGCTCATAAAACACGAAATTAACATCCGATTCCATTCATACTTGACTCATCTCAATATTTCCATCAGCACAAGATCTGTTATAAAAATGGTAGAGATCGGACAATTTCTTCTGGTACCTCCCCCACAAAGGGTCAAAGTTTTGAATTACCAAAACGAACATAAAATCCGAAATAAGCATCCGATTCTGTTCAAATTATCCACATCACAATATTTTTATTAACCCAAGGTGTAGTGTACCTTTTGCATGTTTGGGGGTATACATCTGTCGGTAAAACCGTCTGATGCTATTTTACTTGTTTTTTTCCTTTCCGAATAACCCTATTCCAATTCTAGAATTCAAATGGCTAAAGGGGGGATAGTAGTGTTTCGTTTTTTTTTGTTCTAGAAAATCACAACTACCCATAGCCAGCCAACAGCCAGCCATCAATTGAATATCTATAATCCAATTGAAATTTGATTTCCTCTGACTCGGCTTGGCCTCATTGCATCGATGTAAAGGTTTTCTTTTCATTTTCTAGAATTTCAGCAGCAAATGTTTTTAAATCTTGATTGGTTTTCGCCAGCCATTTAGGCAACAGTTGCCTTTCAAAGTATTCCAACTAATCTGATATTCAAGTATTCAGCTCGAGTGAAGTCTCTTGGCGGTTAGGCAACAACAGCAGCAGCACGAAAAAAGTGGCATTTGAGCAACAGAAAAATCTATGTCGCAGTTTTCCATCTAGAAGATACCTATCTTCCTACCTACCTACATACAACGCAATGCAAATGGATATGCCATGTAGATGTATGTGGCTGTGTGTGTGCGTGTGCTGTCTTGTTACTGGTAACCCAGTTTTATGGCCTTATTTTTCCAGCAATGTAATGTGAAGTTTTCTTTCAATTCCATTTGATTTTAATTTAGAAAAAAAGGAAATACATCTACATCACTTCATCCTACAGCCAATATGATTGGACGGGCAATTGGAATTGTTGGGAAAACTAGTGAGGAGCTAGAACGGAATCCATGCAGTTGAGTCGTCCTCACACAAAAGACATGTTGTCGACTTTCCGCGCACATCTGTTTTTGATTCTAAAATCAAGTTCAACAGGTTAAAAATTATCAGTCGGTTTTACCGACAGATGTATACCTTCAGCGAATATTCGATTATTTTAATATATTTTGACTTCTGTTATGATTATTCAAACGATTGATCCTCTATGAAGTAGGTTCCCAAAGAATGAGCCAGTATTGTCAATTTCATATCGGACCTAAATAAATATGATTGTTGGGGAGGTACCAGAAGGAGTGGTCTGATATTTTCCATATCCATAGCAGATCTTATGCTAGTAAAAATAATGGGATGTGTGAAATATGATGAGAACTGAATGCTTATTTAGGATTTTATAATCGTTTTGATTATTCACAATTTTGATCCTCTGTGGGGGAGGTATCAGAAGGAATGGTTCGATCTCTACCATCTTCATAAAAGATGTTGTGTTGATGGAAATATTGAGGTGTGCCAAGTTCGAATGGAATCGGATGTATATATCGGGTTCTTAGAGCTTCGTGAATATTCAAATTTGTTAACCCTTTGTGGGGGAGGTACCAGAATGAGTGGATCGATATATTCCATCTTTATACCGGACCGAGGGCTAATACAAATATTGTGATGTGCGATATATGAAGAAAACCGGATACTTATTTCGGATTGTGCAATCGTTTTGGTTTTTCAAAACTCTGACCCTATTGTGGGGGAGGTACCAAAAGGAATGGTCTGATCTCTATCATCTTCATAAAAGATGCTGTGTTGATGGAAATATTGAGGTGTACCAAGTCTGAATGGAATTGGATGTATACATCGGGTTCTTAGAGCTTCGTGGATATTCAACATTTTTACCCTTTGTGGGGGAGGTACCAGAAGGAGTGGACCGATGTATCCCATCTTCACAGCAGATCTGGAGTTAGTTGAAATAATGGGATTTGTGAAATATCAAGAGAACCGGATGCTTATTTCGGATTTTATAATCGTTTTGGTTATTCAAAACTCTGACCCTGTTGTGGGGGACGTACCAAAAGGAATGGTCCGATCTCTACCATCTTCATAAAAGATGTTGTGTTGATGGAAATATTGAGATGTGCCAAGTTCGAATGGAATCGGATGTTAATTTCTCGTTTTATGAGGTTCATGAATATTCAAAATGCCGACCCTTTGTGGGGAAGTACCAGAAGGAGTGGACCAATGTATCTCATCTTCACAGCAGATCTGGTGTTAGTTGAAATAATGGGATTTGTGAAATATCAAGAGAACTGGATACTTATTTCGGATTTTGTGATCGATTTTGTTATTCAAAACTTTGACCCTTTGTGTGGGAGGTACCAGAAGGAATGGTCCGACCTCTACCATCTTTAAAACAGATCTTGTGCTGATAGAAATACTGAGATGTGCCAATTATGAATGGAATCGGATGTTAATTTCGCGTTTTATGAGCTTCATGGGTATTCAAAATTTTGACCCTTTGTGAGGGGGAACCAGAAGGAGTGGATTGATATACTACATCTTTACAGCAAATCTTGTATTCGTAGAAATAATGTGATGTGTGTAATTTGAAGACAATCGAACCTGCACATGACATTTTTGAGAGTTATAATTATTCCAAATTTTGACCATTTGTTGGAGGTACTTGATGGAGTGGTGCGATATTGTCCATTTTCGCACCTGACCTAGCACTGATGCAAATATTAATATTTGCAAAGTTGGAGCAAAATCGGATTATCCTTTCTCTCTCTGTGCAGTAATATATATATATTTTTTGAAAATGAGGTCACTTTTTTGTCCATCTCCGAATTCGATCTAAGATTGACAATAATATTGCCATATATCAAGTTTGGATAAAATCGGATACTCCCTTCGAGAGTTATCGTACGCACCAGCCAGCCAGACTGACAGACGGACGGACAGACGTCCACCGCTAGATCGACTCCAAATGTCCTGAAATGGAATTGGTCCAACCGTTATTTTCATGAGTCACGTTTTTAACCGTATCAAATAATATACTCCCTCTCTGGCCATATGACTGAGGGTATAAAAATTTGTAGAATCGAAAAAATATTTAAGACATATTTTTAACCCCCCTCCAATCATACCCCTCCTCTTTCGATTTTAGGTCGCAACGATGCCTAATAATTTTCAAATGACTTTTTTGTTACCAAGTAACCGACAACAAATCATTGAATTCAATAGACATTTGTTGTTGTGGTTCCGCAATTAAATATTTAGTACAAGACCAATCTCCTAACTGATTACCTACAATGTAATAATAACAATAATAACAACAACAGCAAAATTGCGGCTTTGTAAAACAAATTATGCAATTTTTTGTTGTTGTTGTTGCTTCTTTTCATGACGACTTGCAACATTTCATTTTAGACAAACAACCTCAAAAAGCGGCAGCAAATACCGGTTTCCTCCACGAAGTCTCCTCAAGCCCCTCGCTCATACCCTTCTCATACCGCTCCACAATTCAATTTATAATGTCATGAATGTAGCCCCAATTTAGTTATGATTCTTGATATTACAACAACAACAAAAATAAATGCAAAAAAATCTCAGCTTTCCATAAGCAGTGGCAACCGACCGACCGACTGACTGGTGCTGCTGCTGCTTCTGCTGTTTGCAATTCGATAGCTTGAGCGTCCCATTGAGTTTCAAATACTGTAGCACCACATCTACTTCCACCCTACCCTTCCTCCCCTTCTTTTCCTTATATCCCTCTGCCTCACAAGCCAATGCTAGGCAGCCAGTGTAATATGGGGTTTCTGTCGACGTCAAGCGTCTGTCTCACTGCCTGGCTGGCTGGTCGTTCGCTAAACATAGGCGGCGGCGTGTGCACAGTGCCATGTTGCAAAAAGGAGGTTTCCATGCCAAGGTAAACCACCAGTTGGTGGATTTTGAATGCAATTTTTGTGCATTGTATCCGCCGTCATTGCACATGCAGCAGGCAGGCAAGTATTGGATCGCCCATGTCTGTTTCTTGATGTCTGTGTCTGTTCTTGGAAGTAACCAAGCAATTGAAATTGAGCGCACAAGAAACATAGCAGCAAAAAAAGTCGATACAAAACGAAACATGTGCAGTTAGGAATTTTATGTTTCGGAATTTATTTCTATTTCTGTTTCAAGAAAAAAAAAAATGGCGAAAGAAACATTTCTGCGGGGAATCATCATGGAAGGTCTGATATCATTAAGCCAACTCAGGGGGTATTTTAAATATGACAGACCGGACATATCGAGAGATGTCTCATTGGCCCATTTTTTATACCCTCAGCCATATGGCTAGAGAGGGTGTATATCATTTGATACGGCCACAACGTGATTCATCGAAATAACGGTTTCACACCAAATCCGTTTCAGGACATTTGGAGTCGATCTGGCGATGTCCATCCGTCCGTCTGTCTGGCTGTACATGGTAATATTATTATCAATCTCTGATCGAGTTCGGAGATGGACAATATCGGTTCACTCGTTCTGGTACCTCTCCCACAAAATGTCGAACTTCTCAAAGAATTTCATCAAAGAAAGTGGAAGGATAATCCGATTTTTTTTCTAACTTTGCAAATCCTAATATTTGCACCAGTGCACTATGGTTTTTTTTACGTTTATTTTGGCATAAACTCTAATTTTAAAGCTATTGAATTGAAATTTGGTTTGTATTCATTTTTTATGCCCCCAACATACCCTACTAATTTTCATATGATTTGGGGCACTATTTCATATAGCTGCTATATAGCCGATCTGGCCGATTTGACCCAACTTTTTTGTTTATGAAGCTATTGAATTGAAATTTGTTTTGTATTCAGTTTATATGCCCCCAAGATGACCTACCAATTTTCATATGATTTGGGGCACCACTTCATATAGCTGCTATATAGCCGATCTGGCCGATTTCACTCAATTTTTTTGTTTATGAAGCTATTGAATTGAAATTTGGTTTATATTCATTTTTTATGCCCCCAAGATGACCTACCAATTTTCATATGATTTGGGGCACTATTTCATATAGCTGCTATATAGCCGATCTGGCCGATTTGACCCAACATTTTTGTTTATGAAGCTATTGAATTAAAATTTGGTTTGTATTCATTTTTTATGCCCCCAAGATGACCTACCAATTTTCATATGATTTGGGGCACTATTTCATATAGCTGCTATATAGCCGATTTGACCCAACTTTTTTGTTTATGAAGCTATTGAAGTGAAATTTGTTTTGTATACATTTTTTATTCTCCCAAGATGAAACAGATATGGGGAAACATATTGCTCATTCATTACTATAATTATACTTTTGCTAAACCATTTTGAATGTTTAGTTTTAAATCGCTCTAGTTTACGGTTGCACTTTGGCAAATGCTTTTTTATATAATTTACAAAATTTTTAACTTGTTTTGATATCAAACGCATTTGGTCTTCATTTAAAGTGATATTATTGATATTCTGTACCACATATTTTACTAGTGCATCTTCTGAGCGATTGTTGCTGCTCCAAATTTCAATAAGCGCTGCATGGGCAAACACGTGTTTATCTGCAAAACACGTGTTGGCACAAAATAGAACAAAAAAGGCTAGTTACTCATTAATTAACACACTTTTGTTAATAACTTGGCATTTATACCTTTTTGCAATGCTTTGCCATTCACAAGTTACACTCCACGGAACACAGCTACAATTTATAGATTTTATATAAAGCTATACATAAACGAAACATTTCACAGTATTACAACAACAGACAATTATGACAAAAAGGGCACCTCGTCTTAATTTTACATACCTGCACTAACGTTTTCCATAATTACACATTTTATTTTTTTTCAATTTTGTCAAATCACAAGCACTTGAACTTAGCTGATCTTTACCGCCAGTTGTACCAAAACAGAGTGACTTTCAAACAGCTGACTTTAAAAGTTCGCCAGCAAAATAGGGTTGCCACCCGTATTGATATAAAACATATTTTTTTTCTAATATGGGTATCTACATTTAGGAAATCAGTTAAATTTCAAAATATGAAACCAAAAAAAAAATGACTTTATGCCAAAAAATCATGCTTTTTACCCATAGTGCAGTGCTCGGTCAGGTGCGAAAATGGGCAATATCGGTCCACTCCATCAAGTAGCTCCCCTATAAAGGGTCAACATTTGGAATAATTACAGCTTTTATAAAAAGTGATGTGCAGGTCCGATTGTCTTCAAATTACACACATCCCAACAACTTTATTAACCCAAGGTCTGGTGTGAAAATGGGAAGTATTGGTCCACTCCTTCTGGTACATCCCACACAAAGGGTCAAAGTTTCGAATATCCAAAACGATCATAAAATCCGAAATAAGCATCCGGTTCTCTTCAAATTTCACAGATCACAATATTTTTATTAACCCAAGGTCTAGTGTGAAGATGGGATATATCGGTCCACTCCTTCTTGTACCTCCCCCACCAAAGGGTCAAAATGTTGATTATCCATAAAGTTCATAAAATGGGAAGATAACTTCGTCTTCCATTTAGACTTGGTACAACTCAATATTTCTATCAACATAAGATCTGTTATAAATATGGTAGAGATCGGACCATTCCTTCTGGTACCCCCCACACAAAGGGTGAAAGTTTAGAATAACAAAAACAATCATAAAATCCGAAATAAATATCAAGCTCTCTTCACATTACACACAACACAATATTTTTATTAGCCCAAGGTCTGGAATGAAGATGGGATGGCATATGACATATATGGCTCAACCGGTCAACGTTTTGAATATCCATGAAGCTCATATAATGCGAAATGAACATTCGATTCCATTCAGACTTAGTACATCTGAATAATCATAACACAAGGTTAAGGACATACATCTGTCCGCAAAACCGAAAAAATACGTATTTTCCAAAGAGAGAAAACCCCAAAGTTTGTTTTTCTTGAAATTTCCACCCAAGGCCATAAGCTAAAACCCCAAAAGAAATTACACCAACAAAAAAGGGAGATGACATGTTATTCAATTTTCATATTTGTTCGCTCGCGTTCGTTCGCTACTGAATAAAGATGACAAGACTTCTGCCATTCACCATTCGCATAGAAAATAGCTTTTGATGAAGTAACGTCAATGTGACGCCGTCAATTTGTTTGGCATTTATTATTGCCGAACAAAAATAGCAAATTGGCAAGTTCTTGTGCTCCAGCCCAGCTCAAGGATGGATTCTTTGCCTGGTTATTGGATGGCATGGCTATAGAAACAAAGGATGAGTTTTCTGCTGTCCATTTAGATTTCGTTGTTTCTCTTCCCATGGATTGGGGTGACACAAGGCGGGTTTTCTTATCATGGCATGGCATGAATAATGTGTGGCTGCCAGGCGGGCTAGCTGGGCTGACTGGCTTATTGTTTTAAGCCATATGTTAACCTTGTTGGGTTTTGCACGTGTTTTGTGTTAGTAGCTATCCGAGGAAGAAGTTCAAGGTTCCTCCGATATTAACAACAGCCAGCCATAGAAACTTGGCAAGTTTTTCCAAATAAACAAAAAAAAACTAAAGACAATGTCAATTGGGAAAGGGGGCCAGCGAGGTACGGATACTTTAAATAGGGTTTGCGTGTAAAAATGAATAAATATTTTTTGTTGTTCTTGTTATCCTTTTGCAATTGAAATATTGTCATAACAACTTAAAGAGCAATTGATTTAATGGAGAAAATTCAAAAAATATAATAATATTTAAAATATTTTTAAAATCCACGAAATTTTATTTTTTTTTTTAACTGGATTTTTTTGATATTTAAAAATACAATCATAAACATATTTGTAAAAAATACACGATTTTTTTTAATTTTTAATATATAATAAAAACAAATGCCTGGATTAAAAAAAAATATTTTTCAAGGACCAAGGCGTGTATTTTTAAAAAAAAATATTTTTTCAAGGACCAACGGAGGCGTGGATTTTTAAAAAATATTTTTTTCAAAAACCAACATTGGCGTGGAATTTTAAAGATATTTTTTTCAAGGACCAACATTGGCGTGGATTTTTAAATTTTTTTTTTCAAAAACCAGCATTGGCGTGGATTTTTAAAAAATATTTTTTCAAGGACCTACATTGGCGTGGATATATTTTTTTAAGGACCAACATTGGCGTGGATATATTTTTTAAGGACCAACATTGGCGTGGATATATTTTTTTAAGGACCAACATTGGCGTGGATATATTTTTTTAAGGACCAACATTGGCGTAAATTTAAAAAAAATATTTTTTAAGGACCGACAGAAGCGTGGGCTTATAAAAATATTTTTTCAAAGACCAAAAGTGGCGTAGATTTTTAAAAAATATATATTTTTTAATGACCAACATTGGCGTGGATTTTTAAAAAAATATTTTTTCAATGACCAACATTGGCGTGGATTTTTAAAAAATATTTTTTTCAAAAACCAACATTGGCCTGGAATTTTAAAAAATATTTTTTTCATTGGCGTGGATTTAAAAAAAATATTTTTTAAGGACCGACAGAAGCGTGGGCTTATAAAAATATTTTTTCAAAGACCAAAAGAGGCGTAAAATATTTTTTTCAAAAACCAATAGAGGCGTAGATTAAAAAAAAATATTTTTTCAAGGACCAAGGCTTGGAGTTTTTTAAAAAAATGTTTTTTGCAAGGACCAAGGCTTGGACTTTTTGTTAAAAAATTATTTTTTCAAGAACCAAGGCTTGTATTTTTTTAAAAAATATTTTTTGAAGGACCGACAGAAGCGTGGATTTTTAAAAAAAATATTTTTTGAAAAACGGACAGAAATGTGGACTTAAAAAAATATATTTTCAAGAACCAAGGCGTGGATTTAAAAAAAATATATTTTTTTGAAGGACGGACAGAAATGTAGACTTAAAAAAAATATATTTTTTCAAGGACCAAGGCGTGGATTATAAAAAAAAATATTTTTTTCAAGCCTTGCTTGGATTTTTTTAAATAAATATTTTTTCAAGGGCCAACTGAGGCTTGGATTTTTAAAAACATATATTTTCAAGGACCAACTGAGGCTTGGATTTTTAAAAACATATTTTTTCAAGGACCGACAGAAGTGTGAACTTAAAAAAATATTCTTTCAAGGACCGACAGAAGTGTGGACTGAAAAAAATATTTTTTCAAGGAACGACAGAAGTGTGGACTTAAAAAATATTTTTTCAATAACCAACATCGGCGTGGATTTTAAAAAAAATATTTTTTAAAGGACCAAGGCGTGGATTTTAAAAAAATATTTTTTAAAGAACCAAGGTGTGGATTTTACAAAAATATACATTTTTTCAATGACCAACGTAGGCGTGGATTTTTAATAAATTATTTTTGAAGGACCGACAGAAGTGTGGACTTAAAAAAATATTTATTTTAGGACCAAGGCGTGGATTTTAAAAAAATGTTTTTTGAAGGACCGACAGAAGTGTGGAATTAAAAAAAATATTTATTTTATGACCAAGGCGAGGATTTAAAAAACAAAATATTTTTTCAATGACCAACATTGGCGTGGATTTAAAAACAAATGTTTTTTGAAGGACCGACAGAAGTGTGGAATTAAAAAAAATATTTATTTTATGACCAAGGCGAGGATTTAAAAAACAAAATATTTTTTCAATGACCAACATTGGCGTGGATTTAAAAACAAATGTTTTTTGAAGGACCGACAGAAGTGTGGACTTAAAAAAAAATTTTTTCATGCACCGAAAGGACAACATAGGCTTGGATTATTTTTTTATTTTTTTTAATTCGATTTTTTAAATATTTAAAAAAAAAATCCGCCATAAAACTTATTTTGAAAAATAAACAATTTTTTTCTGATATTTCTTAAAATATGTAATAGGTAATAAAAAAACTTTTCCAGAATTATATTTAAAAAATGTAAGATTTTTTATAAATATTAAAAAAATCCACGAATTTAAAAAACGAAATTAATTGAACAAATTTTGAAAATTGCTTTAGAATTAAAAAAAAAAATTCTTTAGAAAATCAGATTTTATTTTTAATAAACAACCACGATTCTTTGAAACACTAAAAAAAATCCCTGATTTTTAAATATTTATTTAGTGCCCTCCACAAGCAATCATGACTTTCATATGGAACTTCTGATGTCTGCGTTGCCATAATCACAACCCACCCCTGCACTGCCCAAAAGACTTGAAGAGCTATCCAAACCAAAATTAGAATCCAAAACTCTACGATCAGCAAAAATCAACAAACAAATGAATTCATAAAAATTTGTTCTGCATTTTGAGATGAAACAGAATCCAATTCACAAATTTGCATATATCAGCAAAATCAAACAAAAAACTGTCGCTTATCGCTCGCTCTCCCCAAGCGGACAACTGGCGCCTCTTTGTCAAAACAAATCTTTAGCACACACCAAAAACTGAAATTAAAACATAATTTTGGTGGCCAAGCAGTTTTTTTCTCGAGTTCATGTGTCCTTAAATATTACCCCTGCAGTGGCAAACGTTTATTGTTTCTGAAAACATTTTTTGTTGAATTTCGTTTGCCACTGTTTAGTCTGGCGGTGTAGTGTGTCACCCTCCAAATGATGAGAGATTTGAATTTCATATCATCAACATGATTTGGTTTTAAAAGTAGCCTACTACAATGATATTGGATCCCGCTTCGATCAAAGTCTACAGAAAAGTTGTCTTATTTTTAGATGGGGGATTTTTTTCTGCGTTTTTTTGGAGGTTCTGAATTGAGATAACAAATAATGATGATGAGAAGTAGGTTTGAATTGCGTGGAATAAAAAAATATTTTTTAATATAAAAAATATTTTAAAAAATATTTAAAAAATATTTAAAAAAAATAAAAAAATGTTTAAAAAAATTTAAAAAAAAATATTTTTTCAACGACCAACATAGGTGTGAATTTTTAAAAAATTATTTTTCGTAGACCAACATAGGCGTGGATATTTAAAAATATATATTTTTTCAAAGACCAGAATATTCGTGGATTTATAAATTATTTTTCATACACCAACATAGGCGTGGATTTTTAAATTATTTTTTAATTATTTTTCATACACCAACATAGGCGTGAATTTAAAAAAAAAAAAAATATTTTTCATACTCCAACATAGGCGTGGATTTTTAAATTATTATTTAATTATTTTTCATACACCAACATAGGCGTGGATTTTTAAATTATTATTTAATTATTTTTCATACACCAACATAGGCGTGGATTTTTAAATTATTATTTAATTATTTTTCATACACCAACATAGGCGTGGATTTTTAAATTATTATTTAATTATTTTTCATACACCAACATAGGCGTGGATTTTTAAATTATTATTTAATTATTTTTCATACACCAACATAGGCGTGGATTTTTAAATTATTATTTAATTATTTTTCATACACCAACATAGAATTTAAAAACAAATATTTTTCATAGACCAACATAGGCGTGGATTTGAAAAAAAAAAAAAATATTATTCATAGACCAACATAGGCGTGGATTTTTAAAAAATATTTTTTCATGGACCAACATGGGCGTGGATTTAAATAAAAAATATTTTTTCATAGACCAACATAGGTGTGGATTTTTAAAAAATATATTTATTTCGAGGACCAACATGGGCGTGGATTTTTTAAAAAATATATATTTTTCATAGGCCAACATAGGCGTGGATTTAAAAAAAATATTTTTCATAGATCAACATAGGCGTGGATTTTTTAAAAAATATATATTTTTTCATAGGCCAACATAGGCGTGGATTTAAAAAAAATATTTTTCATAGATCAACATAGGCGTGAATTTTTAAAAAAATATTTTTTCAAAGACAAACCAGGCGTGAATTTTTAAAAAAATATTTTTTCAAGGGCCAACATGTGCGTGGATTTTTAAAAGATATTTTTGCAACGACCAACAGGGGCGGGGGTTTTTAAAAAAATGTTTTTCAAAGACCAACACAGGCGTGGATTTAAAAAAAAAAATCAAGGACCAACACAGGCGTGGATTAAAAAAAAAAATCAAGGACCAACACAGGCGTGGATTAAAAAAAAAAAAAAAATTAAGGATCAACACAGGCGTGGATTTAAAAAAAATTCAAGGACCAACACAGGCGTGGATTTAAAAAAAAAAAATCAAGGACCAACACAGGCGTGGATTTAAAAAAAAATTGTTTTTCAAAGACCAAGAGAGGCGTGGATTTAAAAAAAATATATATTATTTCAAAGACCAAGAGAGGCGTAGATTTAAAAAAAAATATTTTTTCAAAGACCAAGAGAGGCGTGGATTTAAAAAAATATTTTTTCAAAGACAAAGAGGCGTGGATTTTTAAAAAAATATTTTTTCAAAAACCAAGAGAGGTGTGGATTTTTTAAAAAATATATTTTTTTTCAAGGACCGACATAGGCATGGGATTTTTAAAAATATATTTTTTCAAGAAATATTTTTTCATAGACCAACAATGGCGTGGATTTAAAAAAAATATTTTTTCAAAGACCAACATGGGCGTGGATTTGAAAACAAATATTTTTTAACAACCAACATGGGCGGGGATTTGAAAAAAATATTTTTCCAATGACCAACATGGGCTTGGTTTTTTTTAAAAAAAATATTTTTTTTTTAAACACCAACATATTTCCAACATTTAATTTAAGAATTTTTTTTTCAAGGAAAAATATAAACCGCAAATTTAATCTTCATTTTCAATAATTCTCTACGAAACACAAGAAAATTGTCAACACGTTTGTGTTGTATGTGTGTGGTAGTTAGTGTGTGTGGGGGGGGGGGGGGGGGGGGTTGGTTGGTGTGCTCTCCTACGTCTATTCAACAAATACACGTGCCAAATTGTGGCGTTAAGAAGCCACGTGCGTTGAAAAATATCCAATATTTGCCGTTTATGCAGCAGCAGAGCAATGTGGCAGAAAACAAGTGTGAAATGAATAACAAGAGAATAGAAAAAATTCCCAAAAGGTGGAAAATATCACAACCCACAAAAGATGAGAGGTAATTTCCAGAAAAATATCCAATTTTAATAAATATTAAATTTCCGGAATGCATTTTTTACTGTTATTTTCTTTTTCCAAAGCCTATACTCATATCATCACGAGTTAGTTTATATCTATGGGCAGGGGTGGGGCTAATTGATACAAAACGTTAGGTGGGGTAGGCATTGAAAAGCAATTTTCCAATTTGCCACGAGTCTCACTCATTTGGCTCAACTGGCTTTTTGATGGGAAAAATTTGCCATGGCCTATTGGTGGGTGTGTTTGTGCGGTGATGAATTCCGCACACACGAACATAAATCTAGCACCACTCTGCTGATGTGTCCCCCTCTTTGTCCTGATTAATAAATGGAGTGTTATGACAATGTAAACCAGGTCAGTGGGGCATAGTCAGTCACAATTGTTCTAGAGAATTTGCTTAACAGTTAATGTGGCTCGTGGCATAAATGACACGTACGAGGAAAATCCACCAGAAATAATGGCAAAAATACAAAAAAAAAAAAAAAAAAAAAAAAAAAAACTAAAAACTATTATTATTATAGAAAATATAATAAAATAACAAAAAAAATCAGAGTGGGGGAAGAGAGAGGGGCGAGAAGGAGTGGCGGATCTTGTATTAGTAGAAATAATTTGATGTGTGAAATATGAAGAGAACCGAATGCTTATTTTGGATTTTAAAATCGTTTTGGTTGTTTAAAACTTTGGCCCTTTGTGGGGGAGGTACCAAAAGGAATAGTCCAATCTCTGCCATTTTCGTAACAGATCTTGTGTTGATGTAAATATTGAGATGTAGCAACTTCGAATGGAATCGGATATTAATTTCGTGTTTTATGAGCTCCATGGATATTCAAAATGTTGACCCTTTGTGTGGGAGGTACCAGAAGGAATGAACCGATATATCTCATCTTCACAGCAGATCTTATGTAAGTAGAAATAATGGGATGTGTGAAATATGAAGAGAACTGGATGCTTATTTCGAATTTAATAATTATTTTGGTTTTTCAAAACTTTGACACTTTGTGGGGGAGGTACCAGAAGGAGTCATCCGATCTCTGCCATCTTCATAACAGATCGTGTGTTGATGGAAATATTGAAATGTACCAAGTCTGAATAGAATCGGATGGTAATTGCGCGTTTTATGAGCTAACGGATATTCAAAATGTTGACCCTTTGTGGGGGGAGGTACCGGAAGGTGTGGACCTTTATACCCCATCTTCTCACCAGACCTCGAGCTAATAAAAATATTGTGATGTGTGCAATTTGAAGGCAATCGGACTCTTACCTCACATTTTATAAAAGTTATAATTATTCCAAATTCTGACCCTTTGTGGGGGAGGTACCAGAAGGAGTGGACCGATATATCTCATCTTCACAGCATATCTTGTGTTGGTAAAAATAATGAAATGTGTGAAATATGGCAAGAACTGGACGCTTATTTCGGATTTTATAATCGTTTGATTATTGAAAACTTTGACCCTTTGTGTGGGAGGTACCAGAAGAAATGGTCCGATCTCTACCATGTTTAAAACAGACCTTGCGTTGATGGAAATATTGAGATGTACCAAGTCTGAATGGAATCGAATGTTAATTCGTATTTTATCGTATTTTATGAGCTTCATGGATATTCAAAATTTGGACCCTTTGTGGGGGAGGTACCAGAAGGAATAGTTCGATCTCTACCATCTTTACAACAGATCTTGTTTTGAGTGAACCGATATTGTCCATTTTCGCACCTGATCTAGCACTGATGAAAATATTAAGATTTGAAATGTTGGGTCAAAATTGGATGATCCTTTCTCCTTCTGTGCAAGAAAAATAATTTTTTGAATACTTTGACCTTTTGTGGGGGAAGTCTCCAAAGGAGTGGACCGATATTACCCATCACCGAACTCGATCTAAGTTTGATAATAGTATTACGATGTACCAAGTTTGGAACAAATTGGATACTCCCTTCGAGAGTTATCGTGCGCACCAGCCAGTCAGGCAGACGGACGGACGGATGAACATCGCTAGATTGACTCCAAATGTCCTGAAACGGATTTGGTCCAAAGAGACTTAGGGTCTAAAATCATTATTACGATGAGGTACATTTTGGAGTATCAAATGGCCATATGCCCGAGGGTATAAAAATGCATTGTTAATCAGGAAAGCGTGTAACGAGAGGAAAATGTGAGAGAGAGAGAGAGTAAAAATGTGAGAGAGTATCTGCCTCAAATTCAAACCAAAGGCGTCTCGGAAAAAAATTAGAAAAAAAAAAACCCATTCGACTTCATCAAGTCTTTGCTGAATTCAATTGCACTGCATTCAATTTTCTAGCGGATTCTCACGTTTATTTGTTTGTTCTTCTCCTCCGTTGTTTTGGGATGTGTTCTAGATTTCTCATAGTTCGTTCATTTTTCGTTCGTTTTAGTTCTAGTTCTTCTCGCTGCTTCTGTTGTTGTTCTTGTTAATTATTTTTGATGTAATGAATTGACCTGGTTTACTTTTCCTTCTCGGCTGCTATTATGGGGAGAGGATACAAACCGTTTGGTTTTGGTTTCTTTTTTCTGGTTACGCTAACCTTAACCCGACGTTGACCTAACACCCTAATATACTTTTTTAACTGAGAGCAAAGCTAACGTAAACTAGTTCATTAGTTTTGTGTGTGTATGAGTGTGTGTGTATGTGCAAGGTTCGAAATTGTATGAAAATCAAGGATTTTTCTTTTTTTTTGAAAAATGTAGGTGAATGTGAAAATATGTTTGGCATTACGTGAGAGGTTGGAGAAGAGAGAGGATAATGAATAGGAAATTAAAAATTTGGGTCAGAAGTGGAAAAAAAATTTCCTCTGACATAAATAATTTCGAATACATATTCAATCAAAACTAGGAATTTTGAATTATTTTCAATTTTTTAATTCTGCTGAATGAGTCGCAAAACAAAATGACCTTTGAAACTTCAAAAAAAAAAAAAAAATACAAAAAAAAAAAATAAAAAAAAAAAAAAAAAAAAAAATACAAAAAAAAAAAAATACAAAAATAAAATACAAAAAAAAAAATACAAAAAAAAATACAAAAAAAAAAAACAAAAACAAAACAAAAAAAATACAGGGTGAGATAAAAAAACTGTAACAAAGTCAAATGCCATAATTTTCAATTTTTTTTTTTTTTTTTGAATTGAAGCAAAAAATATCGGGAAATTTTAGAATAAGTTCTGATTTTATCTAATTGGTCACCTTTGGCACGAATTATGGCCTTCAGACGGCCAATGAAAGCAGACGTCACACGCTGCCCGAATGTTGCTCTGCGGTATTTTGTCCCAGAAGTGGCGAAGTGCTTGCTTGAGGTGATCGACGCTTTGGTATTTTTTAGTGCCAACCTTGCTTTCCAAAACAAAACAGACACCAGATAGTCCAACGGATTGGTATCCGGAGATTTTGGTGGCCATTCCAAATGAAGCGAGGAACCTCATTTTGTAACCATTCTTGGGTGGCGGTGGCGTGCTGAGTGCGATGGTGCTGAGTCCTGTTGGAATGTCCAAGGTCTGCGGCGAAAATGTTTGAGTGCCCTCCAGAATATTTTTGAGACAATATTCGGCATTTATTCTGATGCCACGAACGATTAATACGAGCGCGGAGGGACCATCCGCTGTTATGGCGGCCCACACCATCACCATGGCCGGCGCTTGAGTTCTGGTGGCCGATGGTTGTTGTAGCAGTAGTGCATGTATGTGTTTGCTGTAGCCAGAGATCTTCTGGAGTGAGTTGGGTGGGTTTGGCTGAGCAATTAAAAAGGTGTAGCGTATTGTGCGGGCCTGTATCGCACGCTGGGCAGGCGTCACGCACATCTTCATCAATCCGTGCCCAATACGAATTGAGTCCTCTTGGAATGTCCAAGGTCTGCGGCCAAAATGTTTGCGTGCCCCCAAGGCTTTAATACACCCTCCAGAATATTTTCGCAATAATATTCGGCATTTATTCTGATGCCACGGTAGATTAATACGAGCGGTGAGCGACCATCGGCTGTTATGGCGGGCGGCCCACACCATCACCATGGCCGGCGCTTGAGTTCTGGTGGCCAACCGAAGGTACAAATTTTCAGCTGCCAAAGAGGTGGCAAGTAAACACGATAATTTTGTTTGTTTAACAACTGCTGGACAACGAATGTTTTTTCGTCGGAGATGGAGAAACCCAAATTCGGCAGTTCACCACTTTCGGCAAAGCGAAGCAACTCTTTAGCTCTTTTGAATCTATTTTTTGTTTCTGTTGCGGTGTAAGTTTTTGGAATTTCAATGGCTTTACCCCGAGCTCATTTTTCAATATTTGCCGAATGGAATATTGCAATTTGTTCAGCTCACGAGCCATTTTTCGGTCACTGCGACGCGGCCACGTTTCGATCAAGTCGCTTCTTTACTTTCCGAAACATTTTTGCTGATGTTGCTGTTCTTTTCTTCCGTCCATTTCCTTGACGTCGGGCTGCGCAACCAGTATCACGGTAACGAGCGATGGTACGAGACACAAAAGATTTATTCACATTTAAATGCTGGAGGGCTCTAGCGATTGCCACCTGAGAGTTTCCAGCCAAATATAAAGAAATTACACCATCACGCTTGAATTCCATCACGAATAACTTTTTTTCTGGAAAATTCTCACCAAAATGCTTTTGTACGCCGCTTGTAAACAATATAATGAGCTGTCACTGGAATAATTTTAACAGCTGTCGGACGAATGGCTTAGAAATGACAGCAGTCTGAAGTTGGTTGGCAGTTTTTTCTCATCTCACCCTGTATATTAGGTAAATGTTTTTTTCCTCACAACAGGAGACCCGATTGGAAGAACACCCACCCCTAGGCAACACACATCACAGAAGAGAACCTGTTGTTTTCCACTCATAGAAACATTTCCGAACACTCCATTCCGATTTGCAAAAATTCCCATAACCCTAGAATATGACCCAAATAAATCGTTTGTCGACCCTAATAAATCAATAAACAAATTTTGCGAATGTAAACATAACAAAAGAAAAATGATTTTTTAAACAAATATAACAAAACACATGAAGGCACACACAAACCACCCCACCCACCACCTCAGGAATATTTTTAGAAGCACACAAGAAGGCGTAAAACGCCAAAGAAGTTCACAAGAAAATCCACAAAACAGAAAAAAATAAACAGACTCTAGTGTCGAACAGCCATTGAATGGATGGCAGCATATAATGAAGATGGCAAATAATATTTGCATAGCAACAAGTTGTTGTATTTTTGTTGCTATTCTTGTTGTTGTTATTACGTTGTGGGCCCCCCCTATACATTGTTATATATTTGGAGCTATTTCTCTGCTATTGCTGTTGTTGGTGTTTAATTATCACATTCGCATCAAACAATGTGTGTGAGAAACATTTTCATTAAAGAACAAAATGTTTATTTGATCACAAATGTTTGGCGAATTCAAACGCAAATTGAATTTTATTGAAATGAGTAATAGCAAAAAAGTGTGTGCAGAAAATTTTAAAAGTTCAAATTTTAAATATATATTTAAAATATGTTCAATATATGTTTTTAAGAAAATTTCTTTAAAGACATGTTAAGGCTGGGATGTTAAAAAAAAACAATAAAAAACAAATTAAAAAAAAATATATATTTTTCAAAGACCCAGTACAGGCGTGCATTTTTTAAAGAATATTTTTCAAGGACCCAACACAGGCCTGTATTTTTTAAAAAATATTTTTCAAACATCGACAGAGACGTGGATTTTTTAAAGAATATTTTTTTCAACAACCAACAGAGGCGTGGATTTTTTAAAGAATATTTTTTAAAACAACAAACAGAGCCGTGGATTTTTTTAAAGAATATTTTTTTTAACAACCAACAGAGGCGTGGATTTTTAAAAAAATATTTTTTTCAACAACCAACAGAGGCGTGGATTTTTTAAAGAATATTTTTTTCAACAACCAACAGAGGAGTGGATTTTTTAAAGAATATTTTTTTCAACAACCAACAGAGGCGTGGATTTTTTAAAGAATATTTTTTTTTCAACAACCAACAGAGGCGTGGATTTTTTAAAGAATATTTTTGTCAACAACCAACAGAGGCGTGGATTTTTTAAAGAATATTTTTTTCAACAACCAACAGAGGAGTGGATTTTTTAAAGAATATTTTTTTTCAACAACCAACAGAGGCGTGGATTTTTTAAAGAACATTTTTTTCCAACAACCAACAGAGGCGTGGATTTTTTAAAAGATATTTTTCAAGGAGCCAGTACAGTCGTGGATTTCTTAAAAAGATATTTTTCAAGGACCCAGTACAGTCGTGGATTTCTTAAAAAGATATTTTTCAAGGACCCAGTACAGTCGTGGATTTCTTAAAAAGATATTTTTCAAGGACCCAGTACAGTCGTGGATTTCTTAAAAAGATATTTTTCAAGGACCCAGTACAGTCGTGGATTTCTTAAAAAGATATTTTTCAAGGACCCAGTACAGTCGTGGATTTCTTAAAAAATATTTTTTAAGGATCCAGCAGAGGCGTGGATTTTTTAAAAAAATATTTTTCAAGGACCCAGCTGAGGCGTGGATTTTTTAAAAAAATATTTTTCAAGGACCCAGCAGAGGCGTGGATTTCTTAAAAAATATTTTTAAGGATCCAGCAGAGGCGTGGATTTAAAAAAAAAAATATTTTTAAGGATCCAGCAGAGGCGTGGATTTTTAAAAAAAATATATTTTTAAGGATCCAGCAGAGGCGTGGATTTAAAAAAAAAAAATATTTTTAAGGATCCAGCAGAGGCGTGGATTTTTAAAAAAAATATATTTTTAAGGATCCAGCAGAGGCGTGGATTTAAAAAAAAAAATATTTTTAAGGATCCAGCAGAGGTGTGGATTTTTTAAAAAAATATATTTTTAAGGATCCAGCAGAGGCGTGGATTTAAAAAAAAAAAAAATATTTTTTAAGGATCCAGCAGAGGCGTGGATTTAAAAAAAAAAAATATTTTTTAAGGATCCAGCAGAGGCGTGGATTTAAAAAAAAAAAATATTTTTTAAGGATCCAGCAGAGGCGTGGATTTAAAAAAAAAAAAATATTTTTTAAGGATCCAGCAGAGGCGTGGATTTTTAAAAAAAAAAATATTTTTCAAAGACCAACTTGTACATGGGTTTCTTAAAAAAATATTTTTTTAAGGATCCAGCGTAGGCGTGAATTTTTTAAAAATATTCTTCAATGACCCAGCACAGGCGTGAATTTTTTAAAAATATTTTTCAAAGACCAACTTATACATGGGTTTCTTAAAAAAAGTATTTTTTAAGGATCCAGCATAGGCGTGAATTTTTTAAAAATATTCTTCAATGACCCAGCACAGGCGTGAATTTTTTTAAAAATATTTTTCAAAGACCAACATGGGCGTGGATTTTAAAACAAAATATTTTTCAAACAAATATTTTTTTCAACAACCAACAGAGGCGTGGATTTTTTAAAGAATATTTTTTTCAACAACAAACAGAGCCGTGGATTTTTTTTAAAGAATATTTTTTTTCAACAACCAACAGAGGCGTGGATTTTTAAAAAAATATTTTTTTCAACAACCAACAGAGGCGTGGATTTTTTAAAGAATATTTTTTTCAACAACCAACAGAGGCGTGGATTTTTTAAAGAATATTTTTTTCAACAACCAACAGAGGCGTGGATTTTTTAAAGAATATTTTTTTCAACAACCAACAGAGGCGTGGATTTTTTAAAGAATATTTGTTTCAACAACCAACAGAGGCGTGGATTTTTTAAAGAATATTTTTTTCAACAACCAACAGAGGCGTGGATTTTTTAAAGAATATTTTTTTCAACAACCAACAGAGGCGTGGATTTTTTAAAGAATATTTTTTTCAACAACCAACAGAGGCGTGGATTTTTTAAAGAATATTTTTTTCAACAACCAACAGAGGCGTGGATTTTTTAAAGAATATTTTTTTCAACAACCAACAGAGGCGTGGATTTTTTAAAGAATATTTTTTTCAACAACAAACAGAGGCGTGGATTTTTTAAAGAATATTTTTTTCAACAACCAACAGAGGCGTGGATTTTTTAAAGAATATTTGTTTCAACAACCAACAGAGGCGTGGATTTTTTAAAGAATATTTTTTTCAACAACCAACAGAGGCGTGGATTTTTTAAAGAATATTTTTTTCAACAACCAACAGAGGCGTGGATTTTTTAAAGAATATTTTTTTCAACAACCAACAGAGGCGTGGATTTTTTAAAGAATATTTGTTTCAACAACCAACAGAGGCGTGGATTTTTTAAAGAATATTTTTTTCAACAACCAACAGAGGCGTGGATTTTTTAAAGAATATTTTTTTCAACAACCAACAGAGGCGTGGATTTTTTAAAGAATATTTTTTTCAACAACCAACAGAGGCGTGGATTTTTTAAAGAATATTTTTTTCAACAACCAACAGAGGCGTGGATTTTTTAAAGAATATTTGTTTCAACAACCAACAGAGGCGTGGATTTTTTAAAGAATATTTTTTTCAACAACCAACAGAGGCGTGGATTTTTTAAAGAATATTTTTTTCAACAACCAACAGAGGCGTGGATTTTTTAAAGAATATTTTTTTCAACAACCAACAGAGGCGTGGATTTTTTAAAGAATATTTTTTTCAACAACCAACAGAGGCGTGGAGTTTTTAAAGAATATTTTTTTCAACAACCAACAGAGGCGTGGATTTTTTAAAGAATTTTTTTTTAATGAACCAACAGAGGCGTGGATTTTTTAAAGAATATTTTTTTTCATGAACCAACAGAGGCGTGGATTTTTTAAAGAATATTTTTTTCAACAACCAACAGAGGCGTAGATTTTTTAAAGAATATTTTTTTCAGCAACCAACAGAGGCGTGGATTTTTTAAAGAATATTTTTGTCAACAACCAACAGAGGCGTGGATTTTTTAAAGAGTATTTTTTTAAACAACCAACAGAGGCGTGGATTTTTTAAAGAATATTTTTGTCAACAACCAACAGAGGCGTGGATTTTTTAAAGAGTATTTTTTTAAACAACCAACAGAGGCGTGGATTTTTTAAAGAGTATTTTTTTAAACAACCAACAGAGGCGTGGATTTTTTAAAGAGTATTTTTGTCAACAACCAACAGAGGCGTGGATTTTTTAAAGAGTATTTTTTTAAACAACCAACAGAGGCGTGGATTTTTTAAAGAATATTTTTTTCAACAACCAACAGAGGCGTGGATTTTTAAAAAAATATTTTTCAAGGACCCAACACAGTAGTGGATTTTTTAAAAAAATATTTTTCAAGGACCCAGCACAGTCGTGGATTTTTTAAAAAAATATTTTTCAAGGACCCAGCGCAGGCGTGGATTTTTTAAAAAATGTTTTTTTAAGGATCCAGCACAGTCGTGGATTTTTTAAAAAAATATTTTTCAAGGACCCAGCGCAGGCGTGGATTTTTTAAAAAATGTTTTTTTAAGGATCCAGCACAGTCGTGGATTTTTTAAAAGATGTTTCTTTAAGGATCCAGCGCAGTCGTGGATTTTTTAAAAGATGTTTCTTTAAGGATCCAGCACAGTCGTGGATTTTTTAAAATATATTTTTTAAGAATCCAGCGCAGGCGTGGATTAAAAAAGATATTTTTTATGGGTCCAACAAAGGCGTTGATTTTTAAAAAAGATATTTTTTATGAGTCCAGCACAAGCGCGGATTTTTTTAAAAAGATATTTTGTATGGGTTCAGCCAGCACAAGCGCGGATTTTTTAAAAACAATATTTTTTATGGGTCCAGCACAGGCGTGGACTTTTTAAAAAAGATATTTTTTATGGACTTAGCACAGGCGTGGATTTAAAAAAAAAGATATTTTTTATAGACTTAGCACAGGCGTGGATTTTTAAAAAAGATATTTTTTATGGACTTAGCTCAGGCGTGGATTTTTAAAAAAGATATTTTTTATGGACTTAGCACAGGCGTGGATTTTTAAAAAAATATATTTTTTATGGACTTAGCAGAGGCGTGGATTTTAAAAAAATATATTTTTTATGGACTTAGCACAGGCGTGGATTTTTAAAAAAGATATTTTTTAAAGACCGACAGAGACGTCCATTTTTTAAAATAAATATTTTTCAAGGGCCGACAGAGACGTCCATTTTTTAAAATAAATATTTTTCAAGGACCGACAGAGACGTGGTTTTTTTAAAAAATATTTTTTTCAACAACCAACAGAGGCGTGGATTTTTTAAAAAATATTTTTTTCAACAACCAACAGAGGCGTGGATTTTTTAAAAATATTTTTTTCAACAACCAACAGAGGCGTGGATTTTTTAAAGAATATTTTTTTCAACAACCAACAGAGGCGTGAATTTTTTAAAAAAATATTTTTTTCAACAACCAACAGTGGCGTGGATTTTTTAAAGAATATTTTTTTCAACAACCAACAGAGGCTGGGATTTTTTACAAATATTTTTGAACAACCAACAGAGGCGTGGATTTTTTTCAAAATATTTTTCAACAACCAACAGAGGCGTGGTTTTTTTACAAAATATTTTTCAACAACCAACAGAGGCGTGGTTTTTTTACAAAATATTTTTCAACAACCAACAGAGGCGTGGTTTTTTTACAAAATATTTTTCAACAACCAACAGAGGCGTGGATTTTTTAAAGAATATTTTTTTCAACAACCAACAGAGGCGTGGATTTATTAAAGAATCTCTTTTTTCAACAACCAACAGAGGCGTGGATTTATTAAAGAATATTTTTTTTCAACAACCAACAGAGGCGTGGATTTTTTAAAGAAAATTTTTGTCAACAACCAACAGAGGCGTGGATTTTTTAAAGAGTATTTTTTTAAACAACCAACAGAGGCGTGGATTTTTTAAAGAGTATTTTTTTAAACAACCAACAGAGGCGTGGATTTTTTAAAAAGTATTTTCCAAGGACCCAGCCTAAGCGTGGATTTTTTAAAAAGTATTTTCCAAGGACCCAGCACAGGCGTGGTTTTTTAAAAAGTATTTTCCAAGGACCCAGCACAGGCGTGGTTTTTTAAAAAGTATTTTCCAAGGACCCAGCACAGGCGTGGTTTTTTAAAAAGTATTTTCCAAGGACCCAGCACAGGCGTGGTTTTTTAAAAAGTATTTTCCAAGGACCCAGCACAGGCGTGGTTTTTTAAAAAGTATTTTCAAGGACTGACAGTTAATAGATTAAAAATCCAAGAGGTCTTTGTAAAGAAAATATTTTTTTAAGGATCGACAGTGAATTTAAAAGATTTATTTTTTAAGGGTCGACAGATACGAGAATGATATGAGATATGATTTTTTTAAAAAAGTATTTTTCAAGAACCGACAAAGACGTGTTTTTTTAAATATTTTTCAAGAACCGACAAAGACGTGTGTTTTTAAATATTTTTCAAGGATCGACGGAACAGTAGATTTTTTTTAAAGAATATTTTGAAAAGAACCAACAGAGACGTGGTTTTTTCAAGGATCGACGGAAATGTGGATTTTTGAAAGAATATTTTGTAAAGAACCGTGGAATTAAAAAAAATATATTCTTTAAAAAATCCACTATTTTATGTTTTGAAAAGTAATCTTAAAAAAATTCACTTTTTTATGTTTTGAAAAGTAATCTTTAAAAAATCCACTATTTTATGTTTTGAAAAGTAATCATAAAAAAAATTCACTTTTTTATGTTTTGAAAAGTAATCTTTAAAAAATCCCTTTTGTCCCTTCCCCCTTTCCTCCTCCCTATTTTCACAATTTTATCTCCCTTATTTTGTAAATATTTTCGTTATCATATCACAGCGAAGTGAAATATCGTCATCACTTTTATGGATGGCATTATTATTTTTCAATTTACGTAAAGAACTTGAATAAATATTTTTTCGAAATTTCCAACAAATCAAGAGGAACGAAAGAGGTGAAAGACAACAACATGTCGTTTCAGTACAAAAATGGAATAATAAACATTATGCTTGTTGTTGCTTTTCTTTAAGTTTTTGCACAAAACAAAAAAGTTATCTAATCTGCAAAGTTTTTTTTTAACAACTCTTTAAATGGCTGGCTGAGTGGCTGGCTTTATGGCTGAGAAGCGAATTTATCATGATTCAGAGGTGTCGGGTTGAATTTGTAACACCTCCTTTTTCCTCTTTTCTTATTTTCCCCTTTTTCATGTGTGGTAGAATATGACCCTATTCAGCACCTTTCGCCCCCCAGAGAAATAGAGTGCCTCCTTTATCAGCAATCGCTGACACGTACACAGCCTGCTGTTGGTATGCTAAACTGGGCACGTTCCTATTGGGTAGGTGAGGGGAGGTCCAAACCTCCCTCCACCTCCACCCCTTTTCAGAATGACATCCAGGCCTTGTGGCGTCGAACAAACGATGTCCCCACACGCTGATTATGTGTGTTATAACACGACTGCTGAGAAGAGATTGAATGACTGTAAGAAAAATCTACTCTCCTCTTCGTCCGACTAAGCTAACTTGCATGAAGATAAAGAAACCACACAAACAGCGAAGAATTCACTTAGCAAAAAAAATCTCAAAAATCTCGGCAGGGAAAATAAAATAATTATTTCATATTTTCTTCTTTATTCCGCTGGAGACCCTCTGGGGTAGAACATACATTCCGGCGACATTTTTACGCGTTTTCATTTTTACTCATTGCGTTTTCCTTTTTTTGCGTTATTTTTTGTTTTTGCTATAATTTCCCCATTACCGGAAAAAATTTACAATACGTGTGCCTTCCTCTTTCCTTCGTCGTGGAAAAAATTGAAATTGTTTTGAATTATTTGAACGGGTGTAGTGATTTTTTTTTTTCATTTTTTAATTTTGTTATTTTTTCAATTGAAATTGAAACTCTTGAAAAAATTGAAATTGACAGCTCATTGCGATTAGATTATGGTGGTCAAACATATAATATTTGAAATCGGGAATATTAAGTAATATTTCAAGTACCAGACAATGGTGGAAAATCTGATAACCAGGTAAAATATAAATGTATAAAAAAGAAAAAAATTATTTTTTAAGTTTTGCCAAAGTGCAATAAACCACAAAAATGTGGAGGTGTCGATCTAGCGATGTCCGGACGGACGTCTGTCTGCCTGGCTGGTGCACCCAATAACTCTCGAAAGAAGTATCCGATTTGGTCCAAACTTGGTACATCGTAATATTATTATCAAACTTAGATCGATTTCGGAGATGGACAATATCGGCCCACTCCTTCTGGTACCTTCCCCACAAAAAGTCCAAATTTTCAAAAAAGAAAAAAAAAAACTTCACAGAAAGAGACCATCCAAGGCGTGGATTTTTTAAAGAATATTTTTTTCAACGACCATCCAAGGCGTGGAATTTTTAAAAAATATTTTTTTCAACGACCATCCAAGGCGTGGATTTTTTAAAGAATAATTTTTTCAACGACCATCCAAGGCGTGGATGTTTTAAAGAATATTTTTTTCAACGACCATCCAAGGCGTGGATTTTTTAAAGAATATTTTTTTCAACGACCATCCAAGGCGTGGATTTTTTAAAGAATATTTTTTTCAACGACCATCCAAGGCGTGGATTTTTTAAAGAACATTTTTTCAACGACCATCCAAGGCGTGGATTTTTTAAAGAATATTTTTTTCAACAACCCAAGGCGTGGATTTTTTAAAGAATATTTTTTTCAACGACCATCCAAGGCGTGGATTTTTTAAAGAATATTTTTTTCAACGACCATCCAAGGCGTGGATTTTTTAAAGAATATTTTTTTCAACAACCATCCAAGGCGTGGATTTTTTAAAGAATATTTTTTTCAACGACCATCCAAGGCGTGGATTTTTTAAAGAATATTTTTTTCAACGACCATCCAAGGCGTGGATTTTTTAAAAAATATTTTTTTCAACGACCATCCAAGGCGTGGATTTTTTAAAGAATATTTTTTCCAAGGACCACCAAAGGCGTGGATGTTTTAAAGAATATTTTTTTCAACGACCATCCAAGGCGTGTATTTTTTAAAGAATATTTTTTTCAACGACCATCCAAGGCGTGGATTTTTTAAAGAATATTTTCATCCAAGGCGTGGATTTTTTAAAGAATATTTTTTTCAACGACCATCCAAGGCGTGGATTTTTTAAAGAATATTTTTTTCAACGACCATCCAAGGCGTGGATTTTTTAAAAAATAATTTTTTCAACGACCATCCAAGGCGTGGATTTTTTAAAGAATATTTTTTCCAAGGACCACCAAAGGCGTGGATGTTTTAAAGAATATTTTTTTCAACGACCATCCAAGGCGTGGATTTTTTAAAGAATATTTTTTTCAACGACCATCCAAGGCGTGGATTTTTTAAAGAATATTTTTTTCAACGACCATCCAAGGCGTGGATGTTTTAAAGAATATTTTTTTCAACGACCATCCAAGGCGTGGATTTTTTAAAGAATATTTTTTTCAACGACCATCCAAGGCGTGGATTTTTTAAAGAATATTTTTTTCAACGACCATCCAAGGCGTGGATGTTTTAAAGAATATTTTTTTCAACGACCATCCAAGGCGTGGATTTTTTAAAGAATATTTTTTTCAACGACCATCCAAGGCGTGGATTTTTTAAAGAATATTTTTTTCAACGACCATCCAAGGCGTGGATGTTTTAAAGAATATTTTTTTCAACGACCATCCAAGGCGTGGATTTTTTAAAGAATATTTTTTCCAAGGACCACCAAAGGCGTGGATGCTTTAAAGAATATTTTTCAAGGATTATAAGGGACGTGGATTTTTTAAAGAATAATTTTTCAAGGGTTATAAGGAACGTGGATTTTTTAAAGAATAATTCTTCAAGGGTTATAAGGGACGTGGATAAAGAATAATTTTTCAAGGGTTATAAGGGACGTGGATTTTTGAAAGAATATTTTTTCAAGGATTATAAGGGACGTGGATTTTTTAAAGAATATTTTTTCAATGTTAAAAAGGACGTGGATTTTTTAAAGAGTATTTTTTCAAGATTTATAAGGGACGTGGATTTTTTAAAGAATATTTTTTCATGAGTTATAAGGGACGTGGATTTTTTAAAGAATATTTTTTCAAGATTTATAAGGGACGTGGATTTTTTAAAGAATATTTTTTCAAGATTTATAAGGTACGTGGATTTTTTAAAGAATATTTTTTCAAGAGTTATAAAGGACGTGGATTTTTTAAAGAATATTTTTTCATGAGTTATAAGGGACGTGGATTTTTTAAAGAATATTTTTTCAAGATTTATAAGGGACGTGGATTTTTTAAAGAATATTTTTTCAAGATTTATAAGGGACGTGGATTTTTTAAAGAATATTTTTTCAAGAGTTATAAAGGACGTGGATTTTTTAAAGAATATTTTTTCATGAGTTATAAGGGACGTGGATTTTTTAAAGAATATTTTTTCATGAGTTATAAGGGACGTGGATTTTTTGAAGAATAATTTTTCAAGAGTTATAAGGGACGTGGATTTTTAAAAGAATAATTTTTCAAGAGTTATAAGGGACGTGGATTTTTTAAAGAATATTTTTCAAGAGTTATAAGGGACGTGGATTTTTTAAAGAATAATTTTTCAAGATTTATAAGGGACGTGGGTTTTTTAAAGAATATTTTTTCAAGAGTTATAAAGGACGTGGATTTTTTAAAGAATATTTTTTCAAGATTTATAAGGGACGTGGATTTTTTAAAGAATATTTTTTCATGAGTTATAAGGGACGTGGATTTTTTAAAGAATATTTTTCAAGAGTTATAAGGGACGTGGATTTTTTAAAGAATATTTTTCAAGAGTTATAAGGGACGTGGATTTTTTAAAGAATAATTTTTCAAGAGTTGTAAGGGACGTGGATTTTTTAAAGAATAATTTTTCAAGATAAGGATAAGATAAGGGACGTGGATTTTTTAAAGAATTTTTTTCAAGATTTATAAGGGACGTGGATTTTTTAAAGAATGTTTTTTCAAGATTTATAAGGGACGTGGATTTTTTAAAGAATTTTTTTCAAGATTTATAAGGGACGTGGATTTTTTAAAGAATATTTTTTCAAGATTTATAAGGGACGTGGATTTTTTAAAGAATATTTTTTCAAGATTTATAAGGGACGTGGATTTTTTAAAGAATATATTTTCAAGATTTATAAGGGACGTGGATTTTTTAAAGAATATTTTTTCAAGATCTATAAGGGACGTGGATTTTTTAAAGAATATTTTTTCAAGATTTATAAGGGACGTGGATCTTTTAAAGAATATTTTTTCAAGATTTATAAGGGACGTGGATTTTTTAAAGAATATTTTTTCAAGATCTATAAGGGACGTGGATTTTTTAAAGAATATTTTTTCAAGATCTATAAGGGACGTGGATTTTTTAAAGAATATTTTTTCAAGATTTATAAGGGACGTGGATTTTTTAAAGAATATTTTTTCAAGATTTATAAGGGACGTGGATCTTTTAAAGAATATTTTTTCAAGGGTTATAAGGAAAGTGGATTTTTTAAAGAATATTTTTTCAAGGGCTATAAGTAACGTGGATTGTTTAAAGAATAATTTTTCAAGGGTTATAAGGAACGCGGTTTTTTTAAAGAATAATTTTTCAAGGGTTATAAGGAACGTGGATTTTTTAAAGAATAATTTTTCAAGGGTTATAAGGAACGTGGATTTTTTAAAGAATATTTTTTCAAGATTTATAAGGGACGTGGATTTTTTAAAGAATATTTTTTCAAGAGTTATAAGGGACGTGGATTGTTTAAAGAATAATTTTTCAAGGGTATTAATTTTTTAAAAAATAATTTTCCCATTTAAAAAAAAACGTTGTACCATTCAAAAAAAAAAAAAAATGGAAACAAATTCTGAACAAAATGTTTAAAATATTTTAAAATATTTCATGTTTTTGAAAAACCGGTTTTTTAATATTTACACCAAAGCAAAATCGATATAAAAATTACAAGATTTTACCAAAATACGGACAAAATCTTGTACCCATTAGTTAAGTCTACTTGGAATATTTATTTAAATTAGGATTTTAAATATTAATTTGTGAATTGATTGCAATGTATAATGCATACTTTTAGCGGCATGGAAAACATATGTTGAGTGGTATAAGGTATTTCATAATATTTAAGGGAAGATATAAATAAATATGTTACATTAGATTTGAACACAATTTGAAAAATGTAAACGGCGAATTTTTTTTTGAAATTTCCATAAATGCTTTTTCTGGACAACACATGAAAGGTAAACGACGTGTTTTTTTAATTTTTCCTTCTTTATTCCATTTTCTTGTAAATTATTGCTGGCTTATCTGCCTGCCTGCATAGCCAACCATTTAAAAATAAATCTTGCGATGAGTTTTTCTGTTTTACTTTTTTGTGCGATGTGTGTGTGTACATGTGTTTTGTTATTCACCGAAGAAAAAAAGTGAAAATCACTTTTGCCAACAGTTTTGTGTCTGAGCTGTAAAAAAAATATTTTGCGTCAATGGATATTCTGTGCTTTTTTTAATGGTTCGTTCGACCGTCCATTCGTTTGTTTCGTCGCGTCTCTCAAACAAAAAAAAAGTGACGCATTTCAAATTATGGCACTGTTTGTTTTGAATTTGTATAGAAAGAAATGTTTTTTTGAGAATTTTTTTTGTCGTATGCCAGCAGCAGGTTGCGGTCCGTCCGACCCGCTTGGTTGATGTGACATGCCCATAGAATTTAGTGGGTTATTTGGGGAAATAAATTTGGTTGGCTGGTGTTTGACACTTTTCAATTGCTTGTCAAATCACATAATATTAGAGTAGCGTAGGATTTTGATTTGTATTTGATTTATATTATCCAAAAATGTCGGGGTTTGTTTTTTTTTTTGGAGTGGTGTTTATTTGAAATTATTTTTAGCTGGTCGATTTTTTTTTGTTGCGCTCAACCCGTGACAATTTTTTGTTATAATATATGGAATAAATTTGCCGAGATAATAATCAGATAAGATAGGAATTATTGCTTTTTTCCTAATAAAGAGCAATTTTAAGGTTGAGATAGAGTGTGGAGAGCCACGATGAAGAGATAGGGTATTTAACATTTATGTTCAAAATAAAACCTTTCTAAAGAAGCATCGAAAAAATCCACGTCTGATTTCAAAAATATTTTTTTTAAAAATCCACGTTCGTTACAATTAAAAAAAAATATTTTTTTTTAAAAATTCACGTTCGTTACAATTTAAAAAAGTATTATTTAAATAATCCACCTTCGTTACAATTTAAAAAAAATGTTTTAAAAAAAATCCACGTTCGTTGCAATTAAAAAAATATTTTTTTTAAATCCATGTTCGTTACAATTTAAAAAAATATTATTTAAATAATCCTCCTTCGTTACAATTTAAAAAAATATTTTTTAAAAAAATCCACGTTCGTTGCAATTTAAAAAAAAATATATTTTTAAAAAAATATTTTTTTTAAATCCAAAAAAAAATTAATAAATATTTTTTAAAAAATCCACCTTCGTTACAATTAAAAAAATATTTTTTAAAAAATCCACCTTCGTTACAATTAAAAAAATATTTTTAAATAAAATCCACGTTCGATTTTACTTAAAAAAGAAACATTAAAAAACACGTACGTATAGTTTGAAGAAATTATTTTTTAAAAAAATTACTTTTTTTAATAAATCCACGTTCGATTTTACTTAAAAAAATATTTTTAAAAAAATTCACTTTCGATTTTACGTTGAAAAAATATTTTTAAAAAAAATCCACGTTTAATTGGTCTTTGAAAAAATATTTTTTAAGAAATTCACGTTCGATTAAACTTTGAAAAAAAAAATTGTTAAGAAATTCACGTTCGATTAAACTTTGAAAAAAATATTTTAAAAAAATCCACGTTTAATTGGCCTTTGAAAAAATATTTTTTAAGAAATCCAAAAAAAATATTTTTTTTAAAAAATCCATGTTCGATTAAACTTTGAAAAAATATCTTTAAAAAAATCCAAGTTTAATTGATCTTTGAAAAAATATTTTTTAACTTTGAAAAAATATTTTTTAAAAAATCCACGTTCGACATTACTTTGAAAAAATATTTTTTAAAAAATCCACGTTCGACATTACTTTGAAAAAATATTTTTTAAAAAATCCACGTTTAATTGGTCTTTGACAAAATATTTCTTTAAAAAATCAACGTTTGATTGCTTTTTGAAAAAATATTTTTTTAAAAATCCACGTTTGATTGGTTTTTGAAAAAATATTTTTTTTTTAGTAGATCCACGTTTGATTGGTTTTTGAAAAAATATTTTTTTTTTTAGTAGATCCACGTTTGATTGGTTTTTGAAAAAAATATTTTTTAAAAAATCCACGCTTGATTGGATTTTGAAAAAAATATTTTTTTTAAAGATCTATGTTTAATTGGTCTTTGAAAAAATATTTTCTAAAAAATCCACGCTTGATTTTATTTTGGAAAAATATTTTTTAAAAAATCTACGCTTGATTTAACTTTGGAAAATATTTTTTAAAAAATCCTTGCTTGATTTAACTTTGAAAAAATACTTTTTAAAAATCCATGTTTGATTTAAATTTGAAAAAATCATTTTTTAAAAAATCCACGTTTGATTGGTTATTGAAAAAATATTTAAGTTTGACAAATATTTTTTAAAAAATCCACGTTTGATTTTATTTTGGAAAAATATTTTTTAAAAAATCTACGCTTAATTTAACTTTGGAAAAATATTTTTTTAAAAAAATCCCTGCTTGATTTAACTTTGAAAAATACTTTTTAAAAATCCATGTTTGATTTAACTTTGAAAAAATATTTTTTTAAATCTGTGCAGGTCCAGGTCTTCGTATAGCCCCCATGTATCGGTACCTCCCTATATTCGGTATTTTGATGATTTTTTATACATTATTTACCGGAATTGTTTCAAATGTCGTATTGAAAGTTCGTAATGGGTACTACAGTCTATGATAGAAAATTGGTCCAGGTATTCGTATAGTCCCTAAATATCGGTACCTAAACTACCCCTAAATATTCGGTGTTTTTCAGGGACGGTATCCACTGGAATTGTACTACAACTTGTAACAGAAAACTGCCTATGCAGGTCCACATCTTTGTACAGACCCCCAAAAAACTCGCTATATTCGATATTTTTAAGATTTTAACAGAATTTATTTTTTTAAATTAAATTTCAAGATTGAGAGAAAAATTGTGTCGATGTTGATCCAGATTTTTTTTTTTCATTGGCAATGTATCCTCCTTGGCCAAATTTCGCAAAGAAAACACGACTTCCCCGTCTCAACACATTCTATGGTATTAAAAATATTTGTGTTATATTTTTGTTGTTTTGTGGTTGTTGTTGCTGTTGTTGTTTTTTCTTTGTGACAATGAACTCAATTGAAATTCTCTAGTTATGACCTTGAACACAAAAGTTTGCCTCGCCATTGTTCTGCGGAAAGTGTGTGAACAAAAATAAATAAAAAAAAAATAAATTTGCAAATTTGCTTTACCAACATACATGACATATTTATTTCCTTTGTGTGTGAAAGGAAGTGTGTGTGTGCGCAGATCTTTCTTCTAAATTCTAATGAAACTTTTTTTTTTATTTTTTTGTGTTAATTAATTCAAAATTAAATTAACCTGATTTTTTCTATTTCTTTCTCTTTTTAGGTAAGTTGTCTGTTCGTTATTATGGAGTTCTTTTATACATATGGGAGGAAGGCAGGGAAGGAAACTATGGGGCTATTATGAATCACGCCCTCCTCGCCAGTATTGAGTATGTATGTCAGTGGACCAAAAAATCTTTCAATCGCCATTTTTTAATGAATTTTGAATTTTATAACAACTGAAAACTTATTTAAAAATCCACATCAATTATAATCCTTGAAAAATATTCTTTAAAAAATCCACGGCCGTTATAACCCTTGAAAAATATTCTTTAAAAAAAGGCACGTCCCTTACCCCTTAAACATATTCTTTAAAAAATCCACGTTCCTTATAATCCTTGAAAAATTATTCTTTAAAAAAATCCACGTCCCTTATAATCCTTGAAAAATTATTCTTTAAAAAATCCACGTCCTTTTTAATCCTTGAAAATTATTCTTTAAAAAATTCACGTCCCTTATAATACTTGCAAAAATCTTCCTTAACAAATCCACGTCCCTTCTAAACCTTGAAAATTGTTCTTAAAAAATCCTCGTTCCTTCTAAACCTGGAAAAATTATTCTTTAAAAAATCCTCGTTCCTTCTAAACCTGGAAAGATTATTCTTTAAAAAATCCACGTCCCTTAGAACCATGGAAAAAATGTTCTTTAAAAAATCCACCATGAACCATGGAAAAATTATTCTTTAAAAAATCCACGTCCCTTAGAACCCTGGAAAAATAATTCTTTAAGAAATCCACGTCCCTTATAATCCTTGAAAAATTATTCTTTAAAAAATCCACGTCCCTTATAATCCTTGAAAAATTATTCTTTAAAAAATCCACGTCCTTTTTAATCCTTGAAAACTATTCTTTAAAAAATCCACGTCCCTTATAATACTTGAAAAAATATTCTTAAAAAGATCCACGTCCCTTCTAAACCTTGAAAATTGTTCTTAAAAAATCCTCGTTCCTTCTAAACCTGGAAAAATTATTCTTTAAAAAATCCACGTCCCTTAGAACCATGGAAAAAATGTTCTTTAAAAAATCCACATCCCTTAGAACCATGGAAAAATTATTCTTTAAAAAATCCACGTCCCTTAGAACCCTGGAAAAATAATTCTTTAAAAAATCCACGACCCTTATAACCCTTGAAAAAATATTCTTTAAAAAATCCACGTCCCTTAGAATCCTTGAAAAATTATTCTTTAAAAAATCCACGTCCCTTAGAATCCTTGAAAAATTATTCTTTAAAAAATCCACGTCACTTAGAACTCTTGAAAAAATATTCTTTAAAAAATCCGCGTCCCTTATAATCCTTGAAAAAATATTCTTCAAAAATCCACGCCCCTTATAATCCTAGAATTATTATTCTTTAAAAAATCCACGTTCGTTATAACCCTTGAAAAATACGCCTCTGTGGTTGTTAAAAAATTATTCTTTAAAAAATCCACGTCGCTTATAATCCTTGAAAAATTATTCTTTAAAAAATCCACGTCGCTTATAATCCTTGAAAAATTATTCTTTAAAAAATCCACGTCGCTTATAATCCTTGAAAAATTATTCTTTAAAAAATCCACGTCGCTTATAATCCTTGAAAAATTATTCTTTAAAAAATCCACGTCGCTTATAATCCTTGAAAAATTATTCTTTAAAAAATCCACGTCGCTTATAATCCTTGAAAAATTATTCTTTAAAAAATCCACGTCGCTTATAATCCTTGAAAAATTATTCTTTAAAAAATCCACGTCGCTTATAATCCTTGAAAAATTATTCTTTAAAAAATCCACGTCGCTTATAATCCTTGAAAAATTGTTCTTTAAAAAATCCACGTCGCTTATAATCCTTGAAAAATTATTCTTTAAAAAATCCACGTCGCTTATAATCCTTGAAAATTTATTTTTTAAAAATCCACGCCCCTTATAATCCTTGAAAAACTATTCTTTAAAAAATCCACGTCCCTTAGAATCCTTGAAAAACTATTCTTTAAAAAATCAACGTCCCTTAGAATCCTTGAAAAATTATTCTTTAAAAAACCCACGTCCGTTATAACCTTTGAATAATTATTCTTTAAAAAATCCACGTCCCTTAGAATCCTTGAAAAATTATTCTTTAAAAAACCCGCGTCCGTTATAACCTTTGAATAATTATTCTTTAAAAAATCCACGTCCCTTAGAACCCTTGAAAAATTATTCTTTAAAAAATCCACGTTCCTTAGAACCCTTGAAAAATTATTCTTTTAAAAATCCACGTCCCTTAGAACCATGGAAAAAATGTTCTTTAAAAAATCCACATCCCTTAGAACCATGGAAAAATTATTCTTTAAAAAATCCTCGTTCCTTCTAAACCTGGAAAAATTATTCTTTAAAAAATCCACGTCCCTTAGAACCATGGAAAAAATGTTCTTTAAAAAATCCACATCCCTTAGAACCATGGAAAAATTATTCTTTAAAAAATCCACGTCCTTTTTAATCCTTGAAAATTATTCTTTAAAAAATCCACGTCCCTTATAATACTTGAAAAAATCTTCCTTAACAAATCCACGTCCCTTATAACACTTGAAAAAATATTCTTTAAAAGATCCACGTCCCTTCTAAACTTTGAAAATTGTTCTTAAAAAATCCTCGTTCCTTCTAAACCTGGAAAAATTATTCTTTAAAAAATCCACGTCCCTTAGAATTCTTGAAAAATTATTCTTTAAAAAATCCACGTCCCTTAGAATCCTTGAAAAATTATTCTTTAAAAAATCCACGTCCCTTAGAATCCTTGGAAAATTATTCTTTAAAAAATCCACGTCCCTTAGAATCCTTGAAAAATTATTCTTTAAAAAATCCACGTCCCTTAGAATCCTTGAAAAATTATTCTTTAAAAAATCCACGTCCCTTAGAGCTCTTGAAAAATTATTCTTTAAAAAATCCACGTCCCTTAGAATCCTTGAAAAATTATTCTTTAAAAAATCCACGTCCCTTATAATCCTTGAAAAATTATTCTTTAAAAAATCCACATCCCCTATAATCCTTGAAAAATTATTCTTTAAAAAAAATTCACGTCCCTTAGAATCCTTGAAAAATTATTCTTTAAAAAATCCACGTCCCTTAGAATCCCTGAAAAATTATTCTTTAAAACTTCCACGTCCCTTAGAATCCTTGAAAAATTATTCTTCAAAACTTCCACGTCCCTTAGAATCCTTGAAAAATTATTCTTTAAAAAAATCCACGTCCCTTATGATCCTTGAAAAATATTCTTTAAAAAATCCACGTCCCTTATAATCCTTGAAAAATTATTCTTTAAAAAATCCAGGTACATTTTAACCCTTGAAAAATTATTCTTTAAAAAATCCACGTCCCTTATAACCCTTAAAAAATATTCTTTAAAAAAATCCACGTCCCTTATAACCCTTGAAAAATTATTCCACGTCCCTTATAATCCTTGAAAAATTATTCTTTAAAAAATCCACGTCCCTTAGAACTCTTGAAAAATATTCTTTAAAAAATCCACGTCCCTTAGAACCCTTGAAAAAAAATTCCACGTCCCTTATAACCCTTGAAAAAATATTCTCTAAAAACTCCACGCCTCGGTTGGCCCTTGAAAAAATATTCTTTAAAAACTCCACGCCTCGGTTGGCCCTTGAAAAAATATTCTTTAAAAACTCCACGCCTCGGTTGGCCCTTGAAAAAATATTCTTTAAAAACTCCACGCCTCGGTTGGCCCTTGAAAAAATATTCTTTTAAAACTCCACGCCTCGGTTGGCCCTTGAAAAAATATTCTTTAAAAACTCCACGTCTCGGTTGGCCCTTGAAAAAATATTCTTTAAAAACTCCACGCCTCGGTTGGCCCTTGAAAAAATATTCTTTAAAAACTCCACGCCTCGGTTGGCCCTTGAAAAAATATTCTTTAAAAAATCCACGCCTCTGTTGGTTGTTCAAAAAAATATTTTTTAAAAAATCATCGCCTCTGTTGGTCGATGAAAAAATATTCCTTCCTGAAAAAGCAATATTGCATACTTTAAGGAGCCCAAATATTATTTTTATTTAAATCTCTTAGCAATATTCTCGCAATTCCTGCTCTATTTTTTAAATGCCTTTAATTAATCGCTCTTCGAATCATATAATCACTTCCCTTTTCCTCTCCCACGATATTAATAGAAAAAAGCGTCTTCTAATTGAGGAAATTATATCGTTGAAAGATAATTGCAGCTACAGTCAATCAAAGTTGATTTATTCAATAGCACACCAAGGGCAGCAGGCAGGTCGGTTGCAATGTATTGCTAGGTTGACGGATGAATAAAGCGGGGGAGCTGGCGGCAGGACAAATACGCTTGTCAATAAAAATAAATACTGGCGATAACATGGATTGTCTTATGACTTTTATTTTCATAACAAACAGAATGCGTCATTGGTGGGAATAAAATAAAAAACAACAACAAGCTCAAAAACGGGTAATAATTGTAGGCCGATAAAGTCAATGGATGTCTGACGAAGTGCTGCTTACCGCCTTTGCAAATGACGTCATAAAACATATGTTTGGTTACATTCGTTTCCAGGATATCTTTATTTGCCTGTTTCTCTTGGAGACGTCAACGGCAAGGTACACATGATGTCGTCTGGCGTAAACGTGTGAGACATCCTTTTAAGATGTAAGGAAGTGGTAATAAACGGCAATATATTGTCATAATAAAGGGTAGCTAACAAAACATATATTTAGGGCATACTTTTAGGGACAATTATTTAAAAATATTTTTCAAAAAATGGTGTATACTTTTAGGTAGCATATTTTCAAAATACATCCTTACAGTTTATTATCAAAATATGAGGCATACTTCTGGGCTGTATGCTTATAATATCTTTTAGTAATGACATCAAAATATGAGGCATACTTCTGGGCTTTAAAACTTTTAATATCTTTTAGTAACGACATATGAAAATATGAAGTATAGTTTAAGGCTTATTCAAGCAAATAAATTATAAAAAATATGATGCATACTTTAAGGCAACATATATTTTTTAGGATAACTCATTGCAATGTAATAACGAAATATGATGCATACTTTTAGGCGGCATATATTATATTTAAATTACCAAATCTGAGGTATATTTTAAGGCTAGCACAAGCAAATATTACAATCCATTAGTCCCTATTTCGACCATTTGAGCAATTTTGATCGCCACTGTTTGCCATTGTTAATTATATTTGAAACTGCATCCAAACCCAACCCCCATTATTAGCCACGAAAATTTGCAATGCTCAGTTTGTGCATTTCTATTTTCGGAATTTGTTTTTTTCTAAAATAAATTGCAACTAGTCATGACTTTATTACGTAAAAGAAATTAAATAAAAAACATAACTCTTTCCCCCTTCCACTTTTCCACTCCTCTGCCTCTAATAAAAAATATTCATCGCAACTGATAATCGGGCGCCGCCTTCATATCTAAACAATGAAATGAAAATATAATAATTGCACTTTTCATTCTACTACCCCGTATAGCCTCCCTAATGAACCCTCTACCCATCATCCATCCAACTGACTTACAGACGACACAAAACAATGCTGCTAATAATAGCAAAACAATTTAAAACTACTAAATTATTATTATTTTTTGTTTTTTTTTTTCTCTACAAAATGTTTGTTGTCTTGTTTAATAAAATGAAGGGGTGGGGGAGGTGGAAGGGAGGCGGCTGCCACACAAATTACCAATTGTTTGTCAAGGTTAATTGAAATTGTAATGATGAAACTTGTCATGCTTGGTAATAATTTTCTTTTTATTGTCAAAGGAAGTGGAGGGGAAGGGAGGAGCTGAAAGTCAAACGAAAAAAATTAGATTTTGTTTTTAAATTCAAAGGTGAATTTTAAAGGATGTCTTCTTTAAATTGTTAAATTGGATAGTGAGAAAATAAAGGGTCATCAGAACGGCGACTTTTTTAAATATGAAAGGGGGATCAACGATTAAGGTCCTTAGAGGTCTCAGGGAGAGAGAAAGATAGAGAGGATTTTAATGAATTTCAAAGTCCAAAGTCGTATCAAAACATTGATTTTCAAAATTGAAAAAGTGACCTCAAAATGTGGATTTTTTTGAATGGTTTCCAAACTTGGATTTTTGAGCATTTAAAATAAGGAAAAACAAAGACATGGAATTTCAAAATAAGGAACAAAAGAGACTTGGATTTTTCAAAAAAAAAAGAAAAAAAAGGACGACAGTGACGTGGATTTAAACCAAAAATTAAGGAAAACAGAGATGTGGATATTCACAAAAAAAAAATATATATATATAGTATTAATAATTAAAGAACCATAGAGGAAAAGGAACAACAGATGTGAGAGATGTGAATTTTTTTTAAATAAATTTAAGAAACTTAAGAAACGACAGAGACTTGGATTTTCAAAAAATAAATTTATAGAACGAGGGACGTGGATTTTTTAAAAATAAATTTAAGGAACCACAGAGATGTGGGTTTTTAAAAAATAAATTTATGAAACGACAGAGACGTGAATTTTTTAAAAATAAATTTAAGGAATCACAGAGACGTGGATCTTTAAAAAATAAATTTAAGAAACGACAGAGACGTGGATTTTTTAAAAATAAATTTAAGAAACGACAGAGACGTGGATTTTTAAAAAATAAATTTAAGAAACGACAGAGACGTGGATTTTTAAAAAATAAATTAAAGAATTTTTAAAAATTATATTTTTAAATTTTTAAAAAGTAAATTTAAGAATTTTTAAAAAATAAATTTAAGAAACGACAGAGACGTGAATTTTTAAAAAATAAATTTAAGAAACGACAGAGACGTGAATTTTTAAAAAATAAATTTAAGAAACGACAGGGACGTGGATTTTTTAAAAATAAATTTAAGAAACGACAGAGACGTGGATTTTTTTAAAATAAATTTAAGAAACGACAGAGACATGGATTTTTAAAAAATAAATTTAAGAAACGACAGAGACGTAGATTTTTTAAAAATAAATTTAAAGAACCGCAGAGACGTGATTTTTTAAAAAATAAATTTAAGAAACGACAGAGACGTGGATTTTTAAAAAAATAAATTTAAGAAACTACAGATACGTGGATTTTTAAAAAATAAATTTAAGAAACGACAGAGACATGGATTTTTAAAAAATAAATTTAAGAAACGACAGAGACGTGGATTTTAAAAAAATAAATTTAAGGAACCACAGAGACGTGGATTTTAAAAAAATAAATTTAAGAAACGACAGAGACGTGGATTTTTAAAAAATAAATTTAAGAAACGACAGAGACGTGGATTTTTTTAAAAATAAATTTAAGAAACGACAGAGACGTGAATTTTTTAAAAATAAATTTAAGAAACGACAGGGTCGTGGATTTTTAAAAAATAAATTTAAGAAACGACACAAACGTGGATTTTTAAAAAATAAATTTAAGAAACGACAGAGACGTGGATTTTTAAAAAATAAATTTAAGAAACGACAGAGACGTGGATTTTTAAAAAATAAATTTAAGAAACGACAGAGACGTGGATTTTTTAAAAATAAATTTAAGAAACGACAGAGACGTGGATTTTTTAAAAATAAATTTAAGAAACGACAGAAACGTGGATTTTTTTAAAAATAAATTTAAGAAACGACAGAAACGTGGATTTTTTTAAAAATAAATTTAAGAAACGACAGAAACGTGGATTTTTTTAAAAATAAATTTAAGAAACGACAGAAACGTGGATTTTTTTAAAAATAAATTTAAGAAACGACAGAAACGTGGATTTTTTTAAAAATAAATTTAAGAAACGACAGAAACGTGGATTTTTTTAAAAATAAATTTAAGAAACCACATAGACGTGGATTTTTAAAAAATAAATATAGGAATCGACAGAGACGAGGATTTTCAAAAAGTAAATTTAAGAAATCACAGAGGCGTATTTTTTTTAAATAAATTTAAGGTACCACAGAGACGTGGATTTTTAAAAAATAAATTTAAGAAACCACATAGGCGTATGTTTTAAATAAATTTAAGGAACCACAGAGACGTCGATTTTTAATCTCGAGATAGTTAAAAAGTTTTTTTTTTTTTTAATTTTCGTAACATCGACCCGCTCTAATATTTTACATTTTTACATCAAAAACCTTCCGTTTTCCGCAATGTCCTTTCAAATTCAATGGCATCATTATATGACAAGTCTGTGCTTTGTGCCCCTTTTCAAATGTGTTTCTTTCATTAAAATTGTCACACTTCATTTAATTTTGTCCGCCAGACGCCAAACAACGCAAAAATAGCAACAATTTGCAAAAATTGCAAAAAAAAAAAAAAATACAGAAATTGAAAATTATTTCCTTAGACACAGTTGTTTTAAATGTAAATATTATTTACAACATTTTAATTATTTGAAATGTTTGTTTTCGGCGATGTTCTCATATGTTTTCTTTCAAATGTGTATATGACATGTGCGGTGGGAGGAATGACGGGTAAAATGAGGCCTGATTCTAATGGGGGAGGAGGGGGTCTTTTATTGGAAGAAAAGTCGGTCTTTTAATAGAAGAGTTGATGGTCTTTTAAGAAATCGGAATTTTAAATTTTTTGAAGACAAATAGGTCTTCGATTTGTGATTTTCTGTAAAAGGACAATCCTCTTTTTTTGCGACTTTTTATTTTCCACTTTTTGGAGAATTTCTGGGCATTTTATTAGCATATCTTCTGGCCAGCATCACAAGAAAGAGCTCCTGCTTTTCTATGAGAAGACATTAAAAAACATTTTATTTGAATATTATCCCGAATTATTTTCTCCTCATGAACTGCAGCAAAATGAAACCGGTCCAATCCAATTAATATGACGCCTACGTGCTGGCCTTATTTATTTAATACCTCCAATTATCGCTTTCAATATTTGCATTGATAATGAATGAATGAATCTATAGAAAAAAATCGTAATATACCACCTCAAACTGGTAATATCTTGAGAGAGAATATCAAAACCCTCCGACGACGAGTACATTCAACTCAATTAAAATGGTAATAAGAAAAAAATATATTATTTCATTCCTTTGTCTACTAATGTGAAAAAAAATCATTTTTTCAAAATTCTCAGAAAATTGACACCTTTATTTGGTTGCTGGCTGGCTAGCTGGCTGGCTGGCTGGGCCCGACAAGTAAAAGCCAGACAAAACCATTAACCCAATAAATTCGAAAAAAAAAAACACAACTTTTAACAATTTAAACACACTTATTTTAAAATGTGCTGACGGAAGATTGTTTTTCCTCCAATCACCCACCTCCCCCTCTTCCTCGCTCCAGGAGTTAAAAATTCAATATTTTTCCCTTGGCGACGAAAAATCAATACCATCAGCAAAAGTTGGATTTCAATGATGGGAAAATAAATGAATGAGAAGAAAGGCAAACAATGGATGAATGTGTAATTTTGTTTTCACTTTTTTTTCTGGGGAGGGTAACGGAACACACACACAGACAGACAGGCAGGCAAACAGACAGTGGTTTTGTCCTTAAAAATATTTTTTCGAAGAGTATTTTTTCAAGGACCAACAGAGAGGTTGATTTTTTAATAAATTCGTTTTTCAATGACCGACAGAGGCGTGAATTTTTTAAGAATATTTTTTTCAACAACCAACAGAGGCGTGGATTTTTTAAAAAAAATATTTTTTCAAAAACTAACGGAAACGTGGATTTTTTAAAAAATATTTTTTCAAGAACTAACAGAAACGTGGATTTTTTAAAGAATATTTTTTCAACAACCAACAGAGCCACAGGCGTGGATTTTTTAAAAAATATTTTTTCAATGAATAACAGAAACGTGGATTTTTTAAAAACTATTTTTTCAAAGAATAACAGAAACGTGGATTTTTTAAAAAATATTTTTTCAATGAATAACAGAAACGTGGATTTTTTAAAAAATATTTTTTCAAGGATCAACTAAAGCATGGATTTTTTAAAAAATATTTTTCAAGGACCAATAGCGGCGTGGTTTTTTTAAAAGTATTTTTTCAAGCATCAACTAATGCGTGGATTTTTTAAAAAAATATTTTTTTCAAAAATCAACAAATGCGTGGATTTTTTAAAAAATATTTTTTCAAGGATCAACTAATGCGTGGATTTTTTAAAAAATATTTTTTTCAAAAATCAACAAATGCGTGGATTTTTTAAAAAATATTTTTTCAAAAATCAACAAATGCGTGGATTTTTTAAAAAATATTTTTTCAAAAATCAAGAAATGCGTGGATTTTTTAAAAAATATTTATTCAAAAATCAACAAATGCGTGGATTTTTTAAAAAATATTTTTTCAAAAATCAACAAATGTGTGGATTTTTTAAAAAATATTTTTTCAAAAATCAACAAATGCGTGGATTTTTTAAAAAATATTTTTTCAAAAATCAACAAATGTGTGGATTTTTTAAAAAATATTTTTTCAAAAATCAACAAATGCGTGGATTTTTTAAAAAATATTTTTTCAAAAATCAACAAATGCGTGGATTTTTTAAAAAATATTTTTTCAAAAATCAACAAATGCGGACTCTTTCAAGGACTAACCGAAACGTGGATTTTTTTAAAAATATTTTCAAGAACCCATTACAGGCGTGGATTTTATAAAAAAATTTTTTTCGAGGATCAACTAATGCGTGGATTTTATAAAAAAATTTTTTTCGAGGATCAACTAATGCGTGGATTTGTAAAACAATATTTTTTTTCAAAGATCAACTAATGCGTGGATTTGTTAAAAAATATTTTTTTCAACTAACAACAGAGGCGTAGATTTTTTTAAAGAATATATTTTCAAGGACTAACAGAAACGTGGATTTTTTAAAGAATATTTTTTCAAGGACTAACGGGACGTCGATTTTTTAAAGAATATTTTTTCAAGGACTAATAGAAACGTGGATTTTTTAAAGAATATTTTTTACGGGAACAACAGAGACGTGGATTTTTAAAAAAATATTTTTTCAAGGATCAACAAATTCGTGGATTTTTTAAAAAAATATTTTTTTTTTCAACAATCAACAGAGGCGTCGATTTTTTAAAAGAATATTTTTTTTAAACAACCAACAGAGGCGTGGATTTTTTAAAAAATATTTTTTTAAGGATCAACTAATGCGTGGATTTTTTAAAAAATATATTTTTTAAGCATCAAAAATGCGTGGATTTTTTAAAAAATATTTTTTTAAGCATCAAAAATGCATGGATTTTTTAAAAAATATTTTTTAAGCATCAAAAATGCGTGGATTTTTGAAAAAATATTTTTTCAAGCATCAAAAATGCGTGAATTTTTTAAAAAATATTTTTTCAAGCATCAAAAATGCTTGGATTTTTTAAAAAATATTTTTTCAACAACCAACAGAGGCGTGGATTTTTTAAAAGGTATTTTTTCAAGAATCAACAAATGCGTGGATTTTTTAAAAAAATGTTTTTTCAAGGATCAACTAATGCGTGGATTTTTTAAAAAATGTATTTTTTAAGCATCAAAAATGCGTGGATTTTTTAAAAACTATTTTTGTATGCATCAAAAATGCGTGGATTTTTGAAAAAATATTTTTTAAGCATCAAAAATGCGTGGATTTTTGAAAAAATATTTTTTCAAGCATCAAAAATGCGTGAATTTTTTAAAAAATATTTTTTCAAGCATCAAATATGCTTGGATTTTTTAAAAAATATTTTTTCAAGCATCACAAATGCGTGGATTTTTTAAAACATATTTTTTCAACAACCAACAGAGGCGTGGATTTTTTAAAAAAAATGTTTTTCAACAACCAACAGAGGCGTGGATTTTTTAAAACAATTTTTTTCAAGGATTAATGGAAACGTGAGTTTTTAAAGGAAATTGTGTCTTGGTTATATTCAGCCTAAAATTATGCAATATTTCAGATGTTTTCGTGAGGCCTTCTATTGATTTGATATAATTCTATTGATTGATGTGCGACCTTCTTCAAATGTTGCCAAGGTCTTCTACAAATTAAAAGTATGCAATACATCAGGTGGAATTTCGTACGGACTTCTATCGATAGTACACTTTTTCCAGATCTTCTACTGATATTTGACCTCACACAGTTCTGCTCTGGATAAAATAACTTTTAAGGGTCTTTGCTTATCTATCATATCTTCAGCAATATTTTTTTCGCACAAAATACATCCGTCGCTTCAAGCTCTACAAATGCTACTTGCCCTGTCAAGCGGATCATAGCCTCATGTTTGACATGATTTTTGTGTACACAAGCTATTAAAATAGCTTGTCATCGTTATTGTTTTACAAATTGTTGACATATTTACATTGTATCAACGAAAAAAACACACCAAACAGCTGTTTATTGTGTGCAGCCTAAAAGTAGGCATCATTTTTTTTGCAAAACAAAAAGGCAGGATATTTTGTAGGTGGGTTATGGGAGCATGTTTTTGGGGAAATCTAATCAAACAAAAGGCATCAACACCCTGATGTGGAAAGTCCTCAACTACAAATGTCCACCGACCCAAACCCCCAAAAATATCCTCGCTCCGAGCATGTCGGCATCAAATAGATTTATAGATTTTAATTTAATTGTGCATAGGTTACAACAGCAAATACCTGAAGATATTTTAATCTACTCATTTGATTACACACGAGCGACTCGGATTGGTTTGGTGTGTGTGAAGAAATAATTGCTAAAGTGGGTAAAGATGTTCACCGCCACCCTAAAAGTGTGCAACATAACGAACGTACAATAATAATAGTTACAATTAAAAGTAATTGGTTTTCTTGTGAATTATGCAAAATGTGGCTTTTAAAGTTTATTGGATTTAGAATTATAATATTAACGCCTAAAGCTAGACAAACTTAATGACTTGGCAGCACAAAGAGATATTAATCAATTAAAAGTCAAATAGATTAAAATGCAATTAGAGTAAAGATGATGCATACTTTAAGGATGCAATTTATGGATGATTGTATTAAATCAATTGTATTATTTCTGTTAGAGAAATAGGACTAACTGCGCTTGCTGATGGAACTCTACACATTAGAATTTTTCCAAGGCTATTGTAGACATGGATTTTTTAAAAAATATTTTTTTCAAAAATTTCAATAGGCGTGGATTTTTTAAAAAATATTTTTTTAGAGGACCAACAGAGGCGTGGATATTTTAAAAAAAATATTTTTGCAAGGACCAACAGAGGCGTGGATATTTTAAAAAAAATATTTTTTCAAGGACCAACAAAGGCGTGGATATTTTAAAAAATATTTTTTCAAGGACCAACAGAGGCGTGGATATTTTAAAAAATATTTTTTCAAGGACCAACAGAGGCGTGGATATTTTAAAAAATATTTTTTCAAGGACCAACAGAGGCGTGGGTATTTTAAAAAATATTTTTTCAAGGACCAACAGAGGCGTGGATATTTAAAAAAATATTTTTTCAAGGACCAACAGAGGCGTGGATATTTTAAAAAATATTTTTTCAAGGACCATCAGAGGCGTGGATATTTTAAAAAATATTTTTTCAAGGACCATCAGAGGCGTGGATATTTTAAAAAATATTTTTTCAAGGACCAACAGAGGCGTGGATATTTTAAAAAATATTTTTTCAAGGACCAACAGAGGCGTGGATATTTTAAAAAATATTTTTTCAAGGACCAACAGAGGCGTGGATATTTTAAAAAATATTTTTTCAAGGACCAACAAAGGAGTGGACATTTTAACGAATATTTTTCAAGGACCAACAGAGGCGTGGATATTTTAACAAATATTTTTTCAAAAATATTAGTAGGCATGGATTTAAAAAAAAAATATATTTTTTCAAACATATCAGTAGGCGTGAATTTTTTTACAAAATATTTTTTCAAGCATATCAGTAGGCGTGAATATTTTAATAAATATTTTTTCAATCATATCAGTGGGCGTGGATTTTTAATAAATATTTTTCAAAGATTTCAGAAGGCGTGGATATTTTTCCAAAGATTTTAGTTGGCGTGGATTTTTTTAAAAAATATTTTTTCAAAGATTTCAGAAGGCGTGGATTTTTTTAAAATATTTTTTCAAAGATTTTAGTTGGCGTGGATTTTTTTAAACAATATTTTTTCACAGATTTCAGTAGGCGTGGATTTTTTAAAAAATATATTTTTCAAACATATCATTAGGCGTGGATATTTTAAAAAATATTTTTTCAAACATATCAGTAGGCGTGGATTTTTTTACAAATATTTTTTTCAAACATATTAGTAGGCCTGGATTTTTTAAAAATATTTTTTCAAACATATCAGTAGGCGTGGATTTCTTAAAAAATATTTTTTTTAAACATAACATAACGTGGTAGGCATGGATTATTTAAAAAATATTTTTATAAACATATCAGCAGGCGTGGATTTTTTAAAAAATATTTTTTCAAACATATCAGTAGGCGTGGATTTCTTAAAAAATATTTTTTCAAAAATATCAGTAGGCGTGGATTTTTTAAAAAATATTTTTTCAAACATATCAATTGGCGTGGATTTTTTAAAAAAATATTTTTTCAAACATATCAGTAGGCGTGGATTTTTTAAAAAATATTTTTTCAAGCATATCAGCTGGCGTGGATTTTTTAAAAAAATTTTTTCAAACATATCAGTAGGCGTACATTTTTTAAAAAAATTTTTTCAAACATATCAGCAGTCGTAATTTTTTTATGGATTTTTAAAAAAATTTTTTCAAACATATCAGCAGTCGTAATTTTTTTATGGATTTTTAAAAAATATTTTTTTCAAGGAATTAAAATTGTAGTATTGTTTTGTGTGCCTTATTATTAAATTTTTCTTTCGTCCCTAAATATGCTTTAAGATTTTAATAACCTCATAAATTTCCTGGCATATTTTCATTGTCATCGTCATGGCTGCTTTTAAAATCGCATGAAGGAACAAAAACCTTGACACTAAGGTGTTGTTTTTTTGTTTCTCGAGAGAAAAGTTAATAGAGAATTATCACATAAATCCATTTGTTCAGAAAAAAAAACACCTAAAAGCATGCTATGAAAAATGTGCACAAAGTAAATTGTGAAAAAAGTTCATAAAACCGAGAGGGGATTAAGTTTAAGGACATTTTGTTTCCTTGACTTTTGTTGCCACATGTATTTGTTTTTTTTTTTTCATTAAAGAGAAAAATTTCATTAAAAGAGAAAATGTTTAATTCCTTTGATACAGGAAATAATGCATACTTTTGGGGTCGCTAGTGAAAAACTCAAATTTTTTAACAAAAGAGAAATGACTCTTTGCTCTTTTTGCAAAATATTGAAACACCGCAAGGATTTTGATTACAAATTCCTCTCATCTTACATCCATGCGTGTCTGAGTGAGAGAGAGAGATTGTCATTGCCAAGTTACTCTCATTTTACATTGCATGTGAGCCATGTGTTGCCATCCAGCAACTCTCCAAAAACCCAATAGCAATCATGGCTACTGGATACCTATGGCTTCGACTGTAAAAAAAACGGACGTCTGGATGTCGCTGTTCAGTGTGCGGCCCCTCTCGCCAGTGCATTGACTACTCCCTTCCCTTTAGATTTTGCTTTCGGAGATTTAGTTTCTGAGACAAATGGTCCTTTTTTTTTGTTGTAGACAATTCTGGCCACAAAGTTTTTCATGTTGTCTGAGAACATGATTTGCTCAAAAAAATTGTCATGTGTATGTGGGTGCGACTTTGTTTAGGCGACATATAGGTGGCTTGCCTTGGGTTTTTGGAGGGGCATTTCCCACAACATCCCGTCAAAGTAGCAATGACAAGTTGTTGCCATTGTGTTTTTTCGGCATATTAGATTAAGGACGTAAACGTATTTGATGACAAGGCTTTCGGTTGATTCATGCGGGTTCCCCATTATCAGTTGGAGATGTCACCGGAGAAAGGGATTTATAATATTATTATAAAATGTAAGAGCCTAAATGTAGGCAATGAAAAATAAAAAAAAATCGTTGATGTAAGTAACGTTTTATATTTAAAGAATAATTGAGGACATTTATTTTTAAGAGATTCTCAGTAATACCAAAAAATGTGAACCATTCGACCCGATCTGTAATTTCTATACCCCTTTCATTATGGGTATCTCCAAATTATGGTCAAATTGGGACATTTTTCATTAAACTGAGATATTTTGTCCGCTCTGTCAACATGTCTGTTATACGGAGTATATTTCCAAAAAAAAAAAAAAAATATTGCCCGAATTTTATTTGTATGCAGACTTTTGTCCCATGTCTGTTAGATTGACCGAGATCGTCATTTTATAGCATTTTCAGCCTCCCTCTTTTTTTCTGTACGTTTTGAAACCCTCCACCATACATAGTACGGATGGTATATTAAGTTCGTCATTCCGTTTGTAACTCATCGAAATTTTGGACCCAACGAAGTATATATATTTTCTTAATTAGCATAAAATTTTAAGACGATTAAGCCCTGTCCGACCGTCTGTTGTAATCACGTTAGAGTTTGTAACAAATACAGGTAGGAAGCTAAAATTTTGCACAGATTAGTATTTTGTCAGCAGGCAGGTCAAGTTCGAAAATGGGCTTTATCGGTACACGATATCGTATAGCCCCCATATAACGGTAGCCTCCGAAATCCCGTATTTTGATTATTGTAGCCAAATTTTGCAATGAAATTGTCTGAAAATCCATCCATGAAGTTCTTTCTAACCACTTTACCCCCTGGAGAAGGAACGTCTATGTAGGTCCACGATATCGTATAGCCCTCATACAACGGTACCTCCCTATATTCGATATTTCGACGATTTTAGCGACATTATTCACCGGAGTTGTTTCAAATTTCGTATTTAGAATTCGCAATGGGTACTTCAGCCTATGGCAAAAAATTGCATATGCAGGTCCAGGTCTTCGTATAACCTCCATATAACGGTACCCCCCGATAATCGATATTTGGACGATTTTAGAGACATTATTCACCAGAGTTGTTTCAAATTTCGTATTAAGAATTTGTAATGGGTGCTACAGCCTATGACAAAAAATTGCGTGTGAGGTCCAGGTCTTCGTATAACCCCCATATAACGGTATCCCCCGATATTCGATATTTAGACGATTTTAAGGACATTTTTCATCGGAGTTGTTTCAAATTTCGTATTTAGGATTCGCAATGGGTACTACAGTCTATGACAAAAAATTGAGTATACAGGCCCACGACTTCGTACAACCTCCACATAATTTTACCTCCCAATATTCGGTATTTTCATGATTTCAGCGAAATTATTCACCGCTGTTGTTTCAAATTTCGTATTTGAAGTTCGTAATATGCACTACAGTTTATGCCAGATATTCGTCTATGCAGGTTCAGGTCTTTGTATGGGCCCCACATATCAGTACCCCTCCCTATATTCCGTATTTTGACGATTTTAGGTTCAATATTTACCGAAATGGTTTGAAATTTCGTATTTGAAGTTCCTAATAGTACCTACAGTCTGTGACAGAAAATGTTCTTTGTCCTATAGCCCCGATATAACGGAACCTCCTCCCTATATTCGGTATTTTGATGATTTTAGCTACATCATTACCCACCGGATTTTTTTTTAAATTTCGTATTTGAATATGGTAACGGCTTATGACAAAATTGTTCTATTCATATCCACGTCTCTGTATAGACCCCAGTATAACGGCTATTTTCGATATTTTTAAGATTTTAACAGAATTATTAAAGGATTTTATTTTTTTGGAAATTTCCAAATTCTTTCCAAATATTCTCCACTTACTGCTTACTGCTTTTTTACTTGTCATATTCCTTGAAATTTTTGATATTTTTTTAAAAGGATTTCTTCAAAATTTAATTAATTTTAAATGTATGGTGCATAGTTTTAGTGCTTCAAATGTTAATTTCCTATTTTTATATTTGAAATGTTATAAAAATAGGAAAATGTGTTTGCCCCGTTACCAACTGAAGTGGAAAATTAATATTAGCAAAGCTAATTTGTCCTACATCATATGGTACGAACAAAGGGTCAATGTCCTCCCTTTGTGGCTACCGAAATAAATCAATAAGAAATGGAATTTCCATAAACCATTGTTACAGTTTAACAAATGTTTGCCCGGGTGGACAGGAAGAAGGCAAACAAACATTGGGGGTCAATTTGTTTGTTTTGCGACTGAAACATGGGAATTGAGTTGAAGCAGGGATGGGGGGATAGGGCAGGCCTCAAAAAACAATTTGTTTGGTAAATAATGTCAGAAAATTATTACAAATGTGCAAATTGTTTTTAAAAATAGTTAGACTTGCAAATCATCACTACATGTTGAATAAATTATCAAAGAATATCATATGTAGAAAAATGTGCTGCATAATTTTAGGAGGTCGACTGGCGAAAACAGCTGTTTTAGTCTCGAAATTGAATTTAGGGAGACTGGACATCCACAATTATCGACGGAAAAATTTATCTTACAACAGAAAATTTATTTCGAGACTTAAAGTCAAATTTGGCTTATTTAAGGGGGGGTCAATATCTTTTAGAGGTCATCAAAATAAATCAACAAATAAAGGCATTTCCACAAACCATTTTTACAGTTTAACAAATTTTTGGCCGGGCTAACAGGGAGAAGTCAAACAAACATTAAGGGTCAATTTGTTTATTTTGCGACAGAAACATGGGAGTTGAGGGAAGCAGGGACGTAGGCCGGGTTGGGGAGATAAGTAAGGCTTCAGAAACCGATCTGTATTCACTACAATTTTGGCAAATAATGTCGGAAAATTATTAATTATTTATTATTACAAATGTTTAAATAGGTTTTGCAATTCAACATAACATTACCAAATGTGGTGCATACTTTTAGGAGCCCGACTGGCAAAAACATCTGCTTTAGTCCAAAAATTAAATTTTGGGAGCCTGGGCAGTCACAATCGTCAATGAAAACTTTATCTTATCAATTGAAGAACTTATTTCGCGATTTAAAGTTAGACTTGGCTTGTTTAAGGAGGTCAATGTCCTTTTATGTTCATCATAATAAATCAACAAACATAGTATTTACATAAACAATTGTTATAGTGCCACAAATGTTTCTTACGAGGGTACAGGGAGAAGACAGACAAGCATTTGGGGTCAATTTGTTTGTTTTGGGACAAAAAAATGGGAGTTGAGGTAAATAGCGAAATAGGCAGAATAAGGAGATATGGTTGGCCCCAAAAGCCAATCTGTTTTCACTGCATTTTTGGCAGAAAATTATTAAAAATTTACATGTTTACTTGAGCAGCAAAATATTTTGTATGAATTACCAAAGAAAATGCTATTTATAAAATGTGGTGCATACTTTTAGGATTCCGACTTGAGAAACATATGTTTGAGTCCATAAATTGAATTTTTTGGGGTGGGGAGGGGTGTCTTGGGCAGTCTCAACTACCAAAGGAAATGCTGGCCTTACTATAGAAAACTTATTTCCCATATTTAAAGTTACGCTTGTATGATTTAAGGGCGACAATGCCCTTTTGAGGTTTCCAAAATAAATCAACAAATAAAAGCATTTTCACATTGTTTGTCACAAGGCGACAGGGAAATCGATTTGTTTGTTTTGCCACGGAGGCATGGGAGTTGAGGGAATCGGGAAGGATGTAGCAGGTGAGGTAGGGGGTGTATGAGGCTTCAATAACCATCTGTTATCACTTCTTTTGTTTTTTGCAAATTATGTCGGGAATTTATTAAAAATGACCAATTTTAATTAGGTCTTGCGAAACAACACAAAATGTTGGAAAAATTACCAAAAAATATGGTATTTACGAAATGTGGTGCATACTTTTAGGAGGCCGACTTGCAAAAACATCTGTTCGAGTCCATAAATTGAATTTAAGGGGTTCCGAACAGTCACAATCAACAATTGAAGAACTTGTTTTAATGCATAAAACTTATTACGAGACTTAAAGTAAGACTTGGTTTATTTAAGGAAATTAACGTCCTGTTGAGGTTACCAAAAAATCAACAAAAAAGGATAGGGGACGCTGCAAATAATGTCAGAAAAGTTATTACAGATGGAAATTGTAACACGTTGAATTAATTTTAAAAAAATATGGTATTTACAAAATCTGGTGCATACTTTTAGGACGCCAACTGACAAACATATGTTTGAGTCCATAAATTGAATTTAAGGGGTTCCCGAATAGTCATTATCAACAATTGAATAACTTGTTTTAATGCATAAAACTTATTTCGAGACTTAAAGTAAGACCTGGTTTATTTATGGAGATTAAAGTCCTGTTGAGGTTACCAAAAAAGAAAATCAACAAAAAAGGGTAGGGAGCGGTACAAATAATGTCAGAAAAGTTATTACAAATGGAAATTGTAACACGTTGAATTAATTACAAAATATGGAATTTACAAAATCTGGTGCATACTTTTAGGACGTCGACTGGCAAACATATGTTTGAGTCCATAAATTGAATTTAGGAGGCCTGGAGAGTCGCAAGTCGCATCAATAGAAGAACTTATCCTTCTAAAGAAAACTGATTTAGAATCTGACTGGACTTATTAAATATGCAGTGTGTCGGAATAATTTTGACTGGTTTTCTGGTTCTTCAAAAAGTTTTTTTTATGGAATTGTAGGAAAAATTAATAATATTATTCTGTAAGAATAATGTAAGAATTGACATTTCCGCATATAATAATTTGTTAAATAACAAGTAAGGTATCAGAAGGGGTTGGCTGGCAGACCTGTATCATCTTCGCAACATATCTTGTGTTGGCAAAAATGTTTGGATGTGTGGAATTTGAAGAGAGTTGGATGCTTATTTTGCTTTCTTTGAGCGTTTTCTTTTTTTTTTTTTTTAATCTTGAGCCCTATGTGGGGCAGGTACCAGAAGAATTGGTGCGATCTCCTCTACCATCTATATAACAAATCTTGTGTTGATGGAAACCTTAAGATTTACCAATTCTGAATGAAATCGGATGTTAATTTCGCGTTTTATGAGCTTCATGGATATTAATGTTGACCCTTTGTGGGAGAGAAGGAGTGTACCGATATATCCCATCTTCACAGCAGATCTTGTGTTGGCAGAAATAATGAGATGTGTGAAATTTGAAGAGAACCGTATGCTTATTTCGGATTTTATGCTCGTTTTGGTTATTCAAAATGTTGACCCTTTGTGGGGGAGGTACCAGAAGGAGTCCACCGATATATTCCATCTTCACACCAGATTTTGGGTCAATAAAAATATTGTGATGTGTGTAATTTGAAGAGAAGCGGATGCTTATTTCGGATTTTATAATCGTTTTGGTTATTCAAATCTTTGACCCTCTGTGGGGGAGGTACCAGAAGGAGTCCACCGATATATTTCATCTTCACAGCAGATCTTGTGTTGGCAGAAATAGTGGGATGTGTGAAATTTGAAGAGAACCGGATGCTTATTTCGGATTTTATGCTCGTTTTGGTTTTTCTAAATGTTGACCCTTTGTGGGGGAGGTACCAGAAGGAGTCCACCGATATATTCCATCTTCACACCAGATTTTGAGTCAATAAAAATATTGTGATGTGTGTAATTTGAAGAGAAGCGGATGCTTATTTCGGATTTTATAATCGTTTTGGTTATTCAAATCTTTGATCCTCTGTGGGGGAGGTACCAGAAGGAGTCCACCGATATATTCCATCTTCACACCAGATTTTGGGTCAATAAAAATATTGTGATGTGTGAAATTTGAAGAGAACCGGAAGCTTATTTCGGGTTTTATGCTCGTTTTGGTTATTCCAAATTTTGACCCTTTGTGGGGGAGGTACCAGAAGGAGTGGACCGATATATCCCATCTTCACAGCAGATCTTGTGTTGGCAGAAATAATGAGATGTGTGAAATTTAAATGGAATCGGATATTTATTTCGAATTTTATAATCGTTTTGCTTATTCAAAATGTTGACCCTTTGTGGGGGAGGTACCAGAAGGAATAGTCCGATCACTTCTTTTTTTTAAAAAAAAGATATTGTGTTGATAGAAATATTGAGATGTGCAAATATTCAATGGAATCGGATATTAATTTCTCGTTTTATGAGCTTCATGGATATTCAAATTTTTTTTACCATTTGTGGGTGAGGTACCGGAAGGGGTGGACCGATATATTCCATATCCACACCAGACCTTGGATAAATAAAATCATTGTAAGTTTAAAGTTTATATAGGTTTTTAAAATCACTTAACATATTTGGTGATTAAATTGCCAAAGAATATTGTGCTCACTCAATGTGGTGCATAGTTTTAGGAGGTCGGCTTGAAAACAACACATATTTTTGGGTATTTAAACTAAATTTATTTCTAAAATATATTTAAAATAGAGTTATGTTAAGAATAGGGAGTAGATTTTCAGGAGAAAAATTTAAAAAAAAATATTTTCGTCAGAAACAGCTGATATGTGGGGCTACTAATAAAAAAGGGCGTTTTCTTTTAATTTTTTTTTGCAAATAATTCTAAAAAATAATTACGAATGTACATGCTTACATAGGTCTTCTAAAACATGACATTTAATAAAAAATTAAAATTACAAAAAAATATGGTTGCAAAATGTGGTGCATACTTTAAGGCAAACAACTTGAGCAAAAACACATGTTAGAGTCCCTAAATTAAATTTATTAAAAATTATATATGTAAAAATTGTATCGTATTCGGTTAAGAATAAGTCCTAGAAAATCGAAATTCGAGATAAGTGCGAAAAATCGAAAATATATTTTTCAATATTAATAGCTGATATGTGGGGTTGCAGATTATAAAACAGTCCATTTTCTCTTTTTTGGCAAATAAAAAATCTAGAAAATCATTACAAATGTAAATGTTTACATAGTTTTTTTTTAAATCACCACAATATTTTGAAAACATTATTAACCCCTATTTTTGTTTACAAAATGTGGTGCATACTTTTAGGCGGGCAATTTACGCAAAAACACATGATTGGGCCTAGAAATTCAATTAAAGCGAGGGTATGGGCCACGCAACCCTAATCAAGTCTGGGAAAATTTATTTTCCCAAGAAAAAAACTCATTTAAAATGTCCTTGCAGGCCGAACGAACGAACGAACCCTTGAATTTGTATCCTCTAGAAAATTAAATTGAATTGTTGGGCCATTATAAATAACTACAACTACTACTACTACTGCCGCTACTTTACCTTGTAAGAAGATATGAAATTTATGTAAATGAAACACGCAATGGTAATAAATTATTTATGGGCTACTAGTTGTTGTTGTTGCATTATTGGCATGAGAGGCAATAAAATAGTCGAGTGAAGCCATAAAGAACAGAGAAATTGATCATCGTCTTAATAAAGAATTAATAAACAAGAGGTAATAAAAAAAACTGACTTGTGTCAGGACATCAAGGATGAGGACTAAATTGTCGCAAATGGGAAAGGGGGGTAGGTGATAAACAAATTAATAGATTTTCTTAAGAAGTGAGGAGGGCGGAGAGAGACGAGGTAGTATGGCAGTCAATGAACTTTTGTTAATTTCAAGTCATTTTTTGTTAACCCTGTAGCTTCCCCTCTTCCGCTCCGACAATTTGAATGTAAATATCCTCCGAAAAAGAAAACAAAATTCCATATGTTGCTATCTAAGGATGGATGATGTCTGGCTGGCTGGCTGACAGAACCCTGTCTGTTGCTTTGGCAATCCCAACAAATTTGGCAACACAGCCCACAACCATTTCCAGAGAACTCACAAATTATCTGGTGGCGGCAGATCATTAAAATACGTTTGTTGTAATGAAATGTTGCATATTTATATTTATTTACTAATGAGCACAGCTGGAAAGTGGAACGATGACTCACCACTCCCTTCACAAATCCCTCGCCCCCTCTCAACTCTCCATCAATCATAACGGTGGCATGCTTTGCCTGCCATGTTTTTGTCATGCATATATTTTCATTCTACCTCCACGATTTGTTTTGAATAAATAAAAGGAGACAGCAGCGGCAGCAATGAAGAGCAACAAATGTTGGGAAAAAGCTTTTATCTTTAATGAAGAAATTCTTTTCTCCATCATCACATTTGTCTAAAAGTATGCTACAAATAATTGCTACTTCAATGTATTCAAGCAAATGTAGGCTATGTTCAAAAACAAAAAAAAAACATTGTAAACATTTGCGAAGCAGGATATGATATTCTATTATTCTTTTTCATCCTAGAAGTATGCAATAATGAAATGTACATTTTTTGTTGAGAGCCTAAATATAGACTATTGAAATGGTTGGGCCTAAGAGTAGGCAATAAAAATCATTTAAATGAAATATAAAAATTCATTTAATTGTAAGAATCAGAATCAGAAAATTGAGATCTGGAGTTATTTTATGGAGGATGCAAAAATAAAACCTACATTTTTGTTAATATTTTCAAGCCAATAAGGTCTAGTAGATTTTTAAAAAAATATTTTTCAGACCTATAAAGGCTCGTGTTTTTAAAAAAAAATATTTTTAGGGGCTATCAACACTCGTGGATTTTTTAAAAAATATTTCTAGCAATTATCAACACTCGTGGATTTTTTTAAAAATATTTTTAAAGGCTATCAAGACTCGTGGATTTTTTAAAAAATATTTTTAAAGGCTATCAAGACTCGTGGATTTTTTTAAAAATATTTTTAAAGGCTATCAAGACTCGTGGATTTTTTAAAAAAATATTTTTAAATGCTATCAAGACTCGTGGATTTTTTAAAAAATATTTTTAAAGGCTATCAAGACTCGTGGATTTTTTAAAAAATATTTTTAAAGGCTATCAAGACTCGTGGATTTTTTAAAAAATATTTTTAAAGGCTATCAAGACTCGTGGATTTTTTAAAAATTATTTTTTAAAGCTATCAAGACTCGTGGATTTTTAAAAGATATTTTTAAAGGCTATCAAGACTCGTGGATTTTTAAAAGATATTTTTAAAGGCTATCAAGACTCGTGGATTTTTTAAAAAATATTTTTTAAGGCTATCAAGACTCGTGGATTTTTTAAAAAATATTTATTAAGGCTATCAAGACTCGTGGATTTTTTTAAAAAAATATTTTTAAAGGCTATCAAGACTCGTGGATTTTTTAAAAAATATTTTTAAAGGCTATCAAGACTCGTGGATTTTTTAAAAAATATTTTTAAAGGCTATCAAGACTCGTGGAATTTTTAAAAATATTTTTAAAGGGTATTAAGACTCGTGGATTTTGTAAAAAAATATTTTTAAATGCTATCAAGACTCGTGGATTTTTTAAAAAATATTTTTGAGGACCATCGACACTCGTGGATTTTTTAAAAAAATATTTTTGAGGACTATCAACACTCGTGGATTTTTTAAAAAAATATTTTTGAGGCCTATAAAAGCTCGTGGATTTTTAAAAAATATTTTTAAGGACTATCAACACTCGTGGATTTTAAAAACAAAATATTTTTGAGGACTATCAACACTTGTGGATTTAAAAAAAATATATTTTTGAGGACTATCAACACTCGTGGATTTAAAAAAAATATTTTTGAGGACTATCAACACTAGTGGATTTTTAAAAAAAATGTTTTTGAGAACTATCAACACTCGTGGAATTTAAAAAAATATTTTTAACGACTGTCAACACTCGTGGATTTTTTTAAAAAATATTTTTAAAGGCTATCAAGACTCGTGGATTTTTTAAAAATATTTTTTAAAGTCTATCAACACTCGTGGATTTTTTAAAAATATTTTTTAAAGTCTATCAACACTCGTGGATTTTTTAAAAATATTTTTTAAAGTCTATCAACACTCGTGGATTTTTTAAAAATATTTTTTAAAGTCTATCAACACTCGTGGATTTTTTAAAAATATTTTTTAAAGTCTATCAACACTCGTGGATTTTTTAAAAATATTTTTTAAAGTCTATCAACACTCGTGGATTTTTTAAAAATATTTTTTTAGGTTTATCAACACTCGTGGATTTTTTAAAGAAATATTTTTAAGGTCTTGGTAGGCTTGTGGATTTTTTAAATAAAAATTTTTTAAGGTCTTGGTAGGCTTGTGGATTTTTTAAAAAAAATATTTTTAAGGTCTTTGTAGGCTTGTGGATTTTTTAAAGAAATATTTTTAAGATCTTGGTAGGCTTGTGGATTTTTTAAAAAATATTTTTAATATTTTCGTGAATTTTTTTAAATAATTTTTAAGCCCTATAAAATCTGGTGATTTTTTAATAAGTATTTTTAAGGCCTATAAAGGCTGGTGATTTTTTAATAAATATTTTTAAGGTCTAAATAGGATCGTGGATTTTTTTTAACATAATTTTTAAGGCACATAAATGTTCAGTTTTTTTTTTTTTTAAATGTTTTAAAGACCTAATAAGGCTCGTGGATCTTTAAAATAATAACTTTAAAACCCGTCATGACTCGTGATTTTTATTTTTTAATATTTTTAAAGCCCATCATGACTCCTTAATTTTTTTAAAAAATATATTTAGGGCCCGTCATGACTCGAGATTTTTTTTAATGTTTCCAAGGACTATTAGTACTTGTCGATTTCATTGAATATTTTAAGCTCTATAATGATTTGTGGTTTTTTTTAAAACAAGCCTTTTTTATACAAGCTTTCAAGGAATATTAGGACTTGTGGATTTAAAAAAAAATATTTTTTAGGGCATTTAAAGGCTAGTGAATCTTTAAAAAAGTATTTTTAAAACTCAACATGACTCTTGGAGTCCTTGAGACAAGACTTTGGATTTTTCAGATATGTTGTCAAAGACAATACAGACTCGTGGATTTTTGAAAGAAGGCCTTGGGACAGGACTAGGATTTTTTCAGATATAATTTCATTTTTTAAAATAGTATTCAAGGGCTAATATTATTCCTCTAAAGGTCTCTTTTGTGGAAGAACTTCGAAAATTTTCGCTTTCTATAAATTTCCCCTTAAGGTCCTTGTCTCCTTGAAGACCCATAGAAAAAGTGGACTTCCAAGAGGAAAACTGGTGTCCTTCGTTTTCCACAAAGAACTGTGAAGGTTCTTTCTTCTCAAAGAAAATCTGAAAGTCTCAAGACCGGAAGGTCTTTTCTCACCTTACAAAACTTAAAGGTCTTCCCTCTTTATAGAAGTCATGAAGGGCTTCTCTCTTCATAGGAGACGTGAAACTACACTCTATCCATAAAAATTCTGAGGGTTCTCCAAAATACCTAATGGTCTTCCATCTGGCGTTTGTCTTCATTAACAGAAGACCCGAGAGAAATATTTTTTTTCGAAGATATGAAGTTTTTATTTCCATAGAAAATGAAGTTCTCGTCTCTTGGAAGACCAGTAAAAATGAAACTTCTAAATAAAGACCTGATGGCATTTACTTTACATAGAAGAACTCCGAAGTTTCTTTCTTCTCATAGAAAATCCAAAGGTCTAAAGCTCGAAAGTTTTCTCTCTTTGTAGAAAACTTGAAGGATTTCTCTGTTCATAGAAGACGCAATACTACTCCCTATCCATAGTAATCCTGAAGGTTCTCTATTTTCCTAAAATATCCAAGGGTATTTTTTTCTTAGAAGACCTCAAGGAATTCTTCTTTAACTATAGTACCTAAAGGTCTACCACCTGAAGTTCATCTTAGAAAACCCGAAAAAACATACTTTTGCAGATATGAAGACATCAAAAGGTTCTCCTGTATTTTCATTGGAAAATTTCATATACAGACCCACATCATCGTTTCTCTCCCATATAAGTCCCTTTATAATCCCTTTATAACGGTACCCTCCATTATTCGGAAATTTTATTATTTTAGCTATATTTTTTATCAGAATTTTCTTAAATTTGATGTTTGAAGATTGTAAAAGGAACTACTGTCTCTGGCAGTTAATTAGAATTTAAGCTTAAAATTATAGCGGCATACTTCAACGGATTTTTTTTACATTTGGAAATGCCCTGATTTTTTGAATTTTTACTTGTTTGAAATATCTTGAGTTCTTTAAAAAATTATAGCTTTATGAATATTTTTCGCAAATAACTTATTATAATATTTTTTCTTTAATAACTCCCAGAGCCTTCTCTCAATCTTGTATATAATTCTAATAATTCTAATTGTAATATTTTAATATATTTTATAACTAATATATTTTTTTCCTATTTCTTTTCAGGTAAGTTTGTTGTTAATCATGTCTATCATGGAAAGTAGAGGTAATTGATTTTTTATAAAAAGTAGTAACTCGTCTATAGAAGAACATTCTCTTTAAGACTACGCCTGTTTCTCTCTGAAAATATTGTACAAATTTTCCAAGGCGATAAAAGGTATACAGTGAATCCGTAAGGTATTATTTTCCAAGAAAAAAATTTCTTCTAAAAAATACTGGAATTTCACTTGTTATAGATTCCCAAATTGTCTCCTTTTAGGCGACAAAAAGGTCTTCTCTTAGGAGTTCAGCCCATGGTAGGCCAAAAAGCCTATTTTTCTCTGATTAAATTATGGGACCTTCTCAAGGTGGACCAAAAACGGTTTAAAAAATATGTATTCAATAAAAATTACAAAAATTCCTTTCTTATGGAAGACTAATTGATCTATTCTTACAGGCGACCCAAGAGGCCTCCTCTATATAGTTTTCTGATAGCTAATCTAAAAAATATTCACAGAAGATCACAAGGTCCTTCAAAAATGTCTTCTCATAGTCCTTAGGAATTCTTCTTTTACTGGAACCCCAAAATACCTTTTCTCACAAGTGTCCTGTTTCCAGAAGTCCTATTAGTCCTTTTCTTATTAAAAATTTCATAATTTTCGGTTTCCCTCATCAATTCAACTACTACCTCCAACAAAAGTATCCAAAGCCTGCTAATTAAAATATTTAAATAACAGTTTTGCAAACAATTCCTCCTCCTCCCTCTCTCCCACCCCAACATGGTCAAACCCCCCATCATTCATAAATCCTCAATTAAAAGTTATTTAAACTAGAAATTTTCATAAAGCATAAAATGTGTTGAGTGCAATTAGCCACAAGAGAGTCAATTCCAAGCTAATTAGATGGGTTATAAAGACCAGTTAAAATTACCACAATAAGCCTAAATGTATGCTTCACTTATTTACTGATAAGGGTGAGTGAATAAAAAATGACTTTTATTAATCGATTAATTGATTAATGGTATATTAATTAGAATTTTAAAATGCAGATACAAGAACAGCGCCTGGAAATATGGTTTTTGTCTTGATAAAGAAAGACCTTCCAGGCATATTCAATGTAGACCCCGCAGGCCTTCTTTGGGGTTTTTAAGGTCAGATATTTTTACATATTTTACAAGAGAAACTTTTATTCATTTTATATAAGGATCTTTTTGTAAAAAGTTTCTTAAATGTTATGTGACAATTCTCAGAGGTCTCATAGGAGGACTGTTCCCAGCTTGTGAGGCCTTTCTATAGGATTATAAGAGAAAATATTGAAAGCCCTATGTTGGGGTACGTACTGCGGATTTTTAATGGAATCAAAATATTTTTCTTGGACTCACGACAGTCGTGGATTTTTTAAAAATATTTTTCAAGGACTCAACACCGTTGTGGAATTTTTAAAAATATCTGTTCATGGACTCACGACAGTCGTGGAATTTTTAAAAAATATTTTTCAAGGACTCAACACCGTTGTGGAATTTTTAAAAATATCTGTTCATGGACTCACGACAGTCGTGGGTTTTTTAAAAAATATTTTCCAGGGACTCACGACAGTCGTGGATTTTTTAAAAATGTTTTCCAAGGACTCACGACAGTCGTGGATTTTTTTTAAAAATATTTTCCAAGGACTCACGACAGTCGTGGATTTTTTAAAAAATATTTTCCAGGGACTCACGACAGTCGTGGATTTTTTAAAAAATATTTTCCAAGGACTCACGACAGTCGAGGATTTTTTAAAAAATATTTTCCAAGGACTCACTACAGTCTTTTTTTAGGTGTATTATATAAAAATGTCCTAGTTTGTTTCTGGTCTCACTTTTGGGTCCCCTCCCAATTATGTGGAACCGGAAAGCTTTGTGACATTTTACCGTTTTCATTTGAAACCAATATCAGATCATCAGACCACATTTCAAAGAAAACGCAGAAGCATAGGAAATTATTTAAATAACAATATTGAAATGAAAACGTAGCTTCATGCAAAAACACTTGTTGGTGACGCATTTCGAAATGGCTGACAACAACAACGACAATGGAAATATAACCGTAGCTAAATTTTTCTAAGCAAAACAGATTTCAACCAAGTTTTCTGGCGATACACAAACCGCATTTTTTTGTTTGTTTTTTTTTTTTATCCGACAAATTAAAAAAAAAACACAAAATTGTGAAATAAAAACGTCATCTCCGACAAAACCACAACCCTCCGGTGTAGTGTGTGTGTTGCACACACACACATACACTCAGACAAAGTCACTCAAATTGAATGCAAACAACGTCCAGCGCTCGCTCGCTCGCTCATTCACTCGTTCGTGATTTATTAATTCTACGAAATTCACAATTTGCATTGGAGGTCTGAAGTTTCATTAATTCATGCGAATTTGTAAATTGATATGTGGCAACTAACAGCAACAGCAGCAACAATAACAACAACAATTAGAATTTTGTATGATGTCGACCTTGAACTTGATAATCATTATAACATTTTGTCCTTTAATGACCTTTGCGAGAGATGTGTTGTAGGCATGTGTTTTGGAAATGTGAACGAAAGGGAGGCACCTGGATTTTTTTTGAGGCCAATGGGTTTCTTTTTAGGAAACTTATGGGGTTCTTCGGAGGAAACATAAGGAAGATTGTCACAAGACTCTAGAATGTCGTGGATTTTTTAAAATTATTTGTTAAGCATTCTCGACAGTCGTGTTTTTTTTTTAAATATTTGTTAAGGATTTTAGACAGTCGTGGATTTTTTAAATCTATTTGTTAAGGTTTCTAGACATTCGAGGATTTTTTTTAAATATAATTTTTATGGACTCAGACAGTCGTCGATTTTTTAAAAATATTTTTTTCATGGAATCAGACAGTCGTGGATTTTTAAAAATATTTTTTTCATGGACTCAGACAATCGTGGATTTTTTAAAAATATTTTTTTCATGGACCCAGACAGTCGTGGATTTTTAAAAAATATTTTTTTCATGGACTCAGACAGTCGTGGATTTTTAAAAAATATTTTTTTCATGGATCCACGACTGTCTGAGATTTTTAAAATTTTTTTTTTCATGGACTCAGACAGTCGTGGATTTTTTAAAAATATTTTTATCGATTCTCGACAATTGAAGATTTTATAAAAATATTTTTTAAGGACTCTAGACAATCGTGGATATTTAAAAATATTTTTTAATCCACGACAGTCGTGGATTTTTTTAAATATTTTTTTCAAGGACTCAGAACGTCGTTGATTTTGTAAAAAAAATATTTTTTAATCCACGACAGTCGTGGATTTTTTTTAATATTATTTTCAAGGACTCAGACCGTCGTGAATTTTTTTTTAAATATTTTTTTCAAGGACTCAGACCGTCGTGGGTTTTTTTTAAATATTTTTTTAAGGACTTAGACCGTCGTGGATTTTGTAAAAAATATTTTTCATGGATTCAGACAATTGTGATAATCGTAGACAATTGAAATTTTTTTTAAATATTTGTTAAAGATTCTCGACAGTCGTGAATTTTTTAAAAATAGGATTCACGACAGTCGTGGATTTTTTAATAATATTTGTTAAGGATTCTCGACAGTCGTGGATTCGAAAAAAGAAATAGGGATTCTCGACTGTCGTGGATTTTTTAAAAATATTTTTTTCATGGATGCGGACAGTCGTGGGTTATTTAAAAATTGTTTTTTTGGATTTCGTGGATTTTTTTTAAAAGAATATTTCTTTCAGTCGTGGATTTTTTTAAAAAGTATTTATTTCGTGGATTCAGACAGTCGTGGATTTTTTTAAAAATTATTTTTTCGTGGATTCAAACAGTCGTGGATTTTTTAAAAATTATTTTTTTCGTGAATTCAGGCAGTCGTGGATTTTTTAAGAATTATTTTTTTCGTGAATTCAGACTGTCGTGGATTTTTTAAAAATTATTTTTTTTTTCATGGACTCAGACAGTCGTGGATTTTTTAAAAAATATTTTTTTTTCATGGACTCAGACAGTCGTGGATTTTTTAAAAATTATTTTTTTTTCATGGACTCAGACAGTCGTGGATTTTTTAAAAATATTTTTTCAAGACTCAGACCGTCGTGGTCTATTAATAAAAATATTTTATTCATGGACTCAGACAGTTGTGGATTTTTTAAAAATATTTTTTTCATGGACTCAGACAGTTGTGGATTTTTTTTTAAATATTTTTTCATAGACTCAGACAGTCGTGGATTTTTTTTTAAATATTTTTTTTCATGGATTCAGGCCGTCGTGGATTTTTTAAAAATATTTTTCAAAGATTCTTGACAGTCGTGGATTTTTTAAAAATATTTTTCAAAGATTCTTGACAGTCGTGGATTTTTTAAAAATATTTTTCAAAGATTCTTGACAGTCGTGGATTTTTTAAAAATATTGTTTAAGGATCCTCGACTGTTGTGGATTTTTTAAAAATATTTTTCAAAGATTCTTGACAGTCGTGGATTTTTTAAAAATATTGTTTAAGGATCCTCGACTGTTGTGGATTTTTAAAAAATATTTTTTCAAGGATTCAGACATTGGTGGATTTTTAAAAAATATTTTTTCAAGGATTCAAACTTTCGTGGATTTATTAAAAATAATTTTATGGATTCTCTACAATTGAAGATTTTTTAAAAAATATTTTTTATGGACTCAGACAGTGGTGGATTTTTTAAAAATATTTTTATATTTTATATATTTTTTATATTTTTATATTTTATATTTTAAAAATATTTATGGATTCTCGGCAATTGTGACAATCGTAGAATTTTTAAAAAAAAAAATTTTATGTATTCTCGACAGTTGAAGATTTTTTAAAAATATTTGTTAAGGATTCTCTACAGTCGTGGATTTTTTAAAAATATTTTTTCAAGGACTCAGACCGTCGTGGATTTTTTAAAAATATTTTTAAGCATTCTAGACAGTCGGGGATTTTTTAAAAATATTTTTTCAAAGACTCAGACAGTCGTGGATTTTTTAAAAATATTTTTTTCATGGACTCAAACAGTCGTGGATTTTTTAAAAATATTTTTTTCATGGACTCAGACAGTCGTTGATTTTTTAAAAATATTTTTTTCATGGACTCAAACAGTCGTGGATTTTTTAAAAATATTTTATTCATGGACTCAGACAGTTGTGGATTTTTAAAAAAAATTTTTTCATGGACTCAGACAGTTGTGGATTTTTTTAAAATATTTTTTTCATGGATTCAGACCGTCGCGGATTTTTTAAAAATATTTTTTTCATGGATTCTCGACAGTCGTGGATTTATTTTTATATTTTTATTTTTTTCATGGATTTTAAAAATTATTTTTTCATGGACTCAGGGTCGTGGATTTTTTAAAAATTATTTTTTCATGGACTCAGGGTTGTTGATTTTTTAAAAATTATTTTTTTCATGGACTCAGGGTCGTGGATTTTTTAAAAATTATTTTTTCATGGTCTCAGGGTTGTGGATTTTTTAAAAATAATTTTTTTTCGTGGATTCAGACAGTCGTGGATTTTTTAAAAATTATTTTTTCATGGACTCAAGATCGTGGATTTTTTAAAGTTTATTTTTTTGTGAATTCAGGCAGTCGTGGATTTTTTAAAAATTATTTTTTCTTGGATTCAGTCGGTCGTGAATTTTTTAAAAATTATTTTTTTTCAGGCAATAAAATAATTTTTAAGAAATATGTTTAAACACCTTTGAAAAAGTAGATTTTTGGTGAGGACTTTTAACAATGAAGATTTTTTTAAAATATTTTCCAACACTAATCATCTGTATATTAATATTTCATTCATATACAGAAAGTGTGGTAGGCCATCACATAAAAATAAATAAATTTAAAGTCCTGCAGAGCCTAAAAATCCTTTATGAAAGACATGTCGTCTATGAAAGTCCTAAAGGTTCGCCTATAAAAAATCGCAACGTGTGCTCTTCGAAAAAGATTTAAGTAAGCCTGAAATATCCGCCTCAAATCCGGCAAGGATTTACTTCTCGTAAAGTCCTAAAGAACCTACTAAATGTGCTCTAAAGATCTTCCTGTAAATTTCTCACAACTAGAGAAAATCTGAATATCTGAATATGCGTCTCATAGGTCTGCATGATTTTGTTACAGGGGCATTATATTTGTTGAGAGAAAACCCACTGTGCTTTATCATTTGATACCATATATGCTCTAAAGGTCTCTTGCAAAAATTCCTTTTTATCCAAGGCTAATATTTTCTCCATTGGAGGTTCTCTCATTTTGTAGGTCATGATTTCGGATGCCCAAAATATCCTGTTTTAAAAGTACTAAAGGTCCTTTTACAGAGTATTTTATTAAAATCCCAATAGGTTCCTATGTTGAAGGCCTGAAATTAGCCCTACATAAGGCCATAAACGTCCGACTTCAAAGATCTTCTTAAAATATTTATTATATTGGCTCTACTAAAACCTATAAACTTCCTTAGGCAAAGTGCTTAAGGGTCCTGTTATATATACCGGGAAAATAATTTTCCAGCATGTGTCGGAAAAGTTCCTGCTTATATAAATAAATTGTAGAGTTCTAATTTTTCATAAACTACCAATGGAAACTTCAAATATTTCATTTCCAACGATGGAAGACTTCAATTTTCTTGTTATTGGAGAGCTCAGTTGTATTATTTAGAACAATTGGAGACTTCCTTTTATTCCTAAAATATTAATGGAGATACCATTGTTCCGTATATACCGCTAATGGGGAGATTTTTATTTCTTATCCAACAATTGGAGAATTCAAATGTTGCATAAATGTTCCAAATTGGAGCCTTAATTTTTTCGAAAATGGAGACTTCAGTTTTTGTATATTTTATCTATATAGAAAACACTTTGCTTGCAACGAATGCAACAATTGGGGTCTTCAGGTGTTGTATAACTGTCCTATCAAATAGTTCAAATGAAGACTTAAATTATTGGACCTTTGGAGACTATCTCCAAAAATCAATCTCAGACGATTTTTTTTTAGCGACGAAAAGTTCCTGTTTGTTCTAAAAATAATATTCTATTTTAAGAAGAAAAATGATTTTCAAGCAAACAACTAACCAACCGGTTAAAGGCATCGTTCTTCGGCTTTAGTGTTCTTTGCTCGACGGTCAATGTCCTCTGCGGCCTTACAACAAACAATACGAAACAACAAGCCCAACAAAAATAACAATCACAAGATTTATATCTTTGCTGGAAGGCAAGGAACAGAATGCAGGTCGTAATTCAAGGGGAGAGAGAGTCTAACCCAAAAGCAGAGGGTGCGAGAGAGGCGAAAAGAGAAAACAGACAACAATTACAAAGAATCTGCGTCATCATCATTGTCAGCAGCAGCATATTGCAATTTAACGCCATCATTACTGTTATCGCCATCGTCGACATAATCATCAACATTGCCATTATCCTCTCCTACCGTCACCCCTACGCCTTTGGCGAGCGGTGGTGATGATGATTGCACCAACGATTCATTCCACTAAACCAGTTTTTATCCCAACCACACCGACGCTCATCACAACAATGCAGTTTGTGCCGATGCATTTTGTTGTTGCTGGAATTTTGAAAAGAATGGAATGAAAACAACAACAACAACGACTGTAGCACCGACTGCAGCGATGCACTGCAAATTCTTGAAGGGAACGACCTCTCGCTTTTTGTTGAAAGGGAATGTGGGAATATGGACGAATGCATGACCTCGGTCAAGCCAATGTTTAGTGGCCAGCCAGTCAGCCAGCCTTGGATATTTATGACTGTCGCCTGAATTTTTACTGCCGATCGGAGGGGCTTCTACTCTCGCAGAGGCATTTTTTTTTTGAAAATCCAAAAGGGTATGTTGCAGGAATATTTGGTAATTGGCGGACATAATGGAAAGCAACAACGAGCGATAAAATTGGAAGGGGTCATAAAATAACATGAGACACAAAGACATGGAAATTGAAGGAGAACTCAAAAAAAAAAAAAGGATGGGAAAGAGTATAATAATTTTAAGTAACCTTTTTTGAAAAAGTCTCCAAACATTCAAAATGCAATAAAGTAATATTTTTTATTTTTTTATGTTGGAACTCAGTATTGAATCTTGGATACATCAATTTCTTCATTTAAATTATCAATGAGGAATTAAATGTTTTCTAGATAGGAAAATTGGAGACTACAATATTTCGCAAAAAAAAAAAAAAAGATAATTAGAAGAACTCCATTTTGCCTTTTAAAAAATTATTTAAAAATTTAAAAAAAAAACAACAACAAATGGAGAATTATGCTTTTCCAAAATATATATAGATGGAGACTTAATTTAAAACGGTGTAAGATTTTATGACACCTTACATGCCTATTGACATGCCTATAACAATTGAAGACTTCATTTGTGAATTTCGGAAAATTGGAGACCACTAACATTCCTTAAAATATCAATGGAGATTTTATTTGACCAATACATATTTATCGGAGAGTTTTTTTTACAACATATATAAAATATATATGACCTTTAAATATTGTGTTTCTTTGGATTGGAGACTTTATTTTTACGTTCTAAAACCATTGCAACTTATTTATATGTGTCATTTAGGTCATTTGGAGACTTCAAATATCGTAAAAAAATCCCTTGTTTATGTATGGAGACTTTAAATATTACATTTTTATTAATTGGGATTTATATTTTTAGGTTGTAGAACCATTGGAGACTTCAAATATTGTTCAAAAAAACCAATTGGAGAATTTTTATTATTCAGAAAATACCAATCGAGACTTCAAATATTTAATTTAGAGTCATTGGAGAGTTTAATGGTTTATTTAAGAACTTTCGATTGCTCCCTATTCAATGATTCGAAATTTTAAATGTAGTTTTTTTTTATATAAGTGGAGACTTGAATTGATTGGAGACTTTAATTGTTCATGTTTTAAGAATTTGTGACAATTAAAATATTTGGAGACTTCAAATATGGAGACTATAGATTGGAGACTTTACGTTCTAAAACCATTGCAACTTATTTATATGTGTCATTTAGGTCATTTGGAGACTTCAAATATCGTAACAAAATCAGTTGTTTACGTATGGAGACTTTAAATATTATATTTTTATTAATTGGGGATTATATTTTTAGGTTGTAGAACCCTTGGAGACTTCAAATATTGTTCAAAAAAACCAATTGGAGAATTTTTATTATTCAGAAAATACCAATCGAGACCTCAAATATTTAATTTAGAGTCATTGGAGAGTTTAATGGTTTATTTAAGAACTTTCGATTGCTCTCTATTCAATGAATCGAAAATTTAAATGTAGTTTTTTTATATAAGTGAAGACTTGAAATATTTTACTTATATTGGTTGGAGACTTCAATTGTTCATGTTTAAGAATTTGTGACAATTAAAATATTTGGAGACTTCAAATATGGAGACTATAGATTGGAGACTTTATTTTTACGTTCTAAAACCATTGCAACTTATTTATATGTGTCATTTAGGTCATTTGGAGACTTCAAATATCGTAACAAAATCAGTTGTTTATGTATGGAGACTTTAAATAGTATATTTTTATTAATTGGGGATTATATTTTTAGGTTGTAGAACCATTGGAGACTTAAATTGTGTCATTTGGAGACTTCAAATATTGTCCAAAAAATCCAATTTGAGAGTTTTTATTATTCAGAAAATACCGATCGAGACCTCAAATATTTAATTTAGAGTCATTGGAGAGTTGAACTTTCCATTGCTCCCTATTCAATGATTCGAAAATTTAAATGTAGTTTTTATATAAGTGGAGACTTGAAATATTTTACTTATATTGATTGGAGACTTAAAATATTTATGTTTTAAGCTTTCTTGACTTCAATTGTGACATTTAAAACATTTGGAGACTTCAAATATCGCTTAAAATGTCCATTGTTTCATTTGGAGAGTTTCAATATTCCACAAAACAGAGATGGAGACTTCAAATATTGTGTTTAAAGTCTTTGAAAGCTCATTGAAGAACCATTGAAAACTTCATTTGTTACATTTAGAACAATTGGAGACTTTTTTATTTTTCTTAAAATATCAATGGAGATTTATATTGTCCTATTTTCAACACATGGGAAACATTCTATAGTCCGCATAACATCAATGAAGCTTTGGAACAATGTATTTGAAACGATTGTAGACTTTTAATTTTTAATTTTCGTACCTGTGGAGACCACATTTGTTATTTACTAATTGGAGACTTGATTTATCATCACAGAATATGTATAATGTATATTAAGACTACAAAAAAGTTACATAAAACAATTGGAGACTTTAATTGGTCATATTTTTAACTTTGGAGACATTTTAAATCCATTGGAGACTCAATTTTTTATCGAAAAATTTTTAGTTTCGATGAAATTTTCAACTATTTGAATTTTTAATGCTTCGTTTTTGAACAGGGTGGAGACTTAATTGGAGACTTAATTTTGGAGAATGCTATAGAATATTTATAATGTCCAAGAACTTTTCATTTGATTTTTAAATATTGGATACCACCATTGTTAATAATAAACCAATTGGAGACTTTATTTTTCTCATTGTAGATTGTGTAAAAAATCGATTAAGACAACAAATATTATATTGGAGACTTTATTTTCTTTTTACGGAATGCATGACGGAATAGCAATGGTGACTGTAAATATTCCTTTGGAACTTTTGGAGACTTTAATTTTAGCCTTTTATTATTATTTAGGACCTTATTTTTTCATTATAAAACAATTGGAGACTTTAATATCTCGTTATAGAATATCTCGATTGAAGGTATACATAGTTGTATAAAGTCTCCAAATGTTGTATAAAAACTTGTCAATATAAGACTTATGGAGCAATTGGAGATTTCAAATTTCCCACGAAGAACCAATTCAGAACAATGGGAGACTTCAATTAGATATTTCTAATGAAAGAATTGCCCTATTAATAAATTGGAGACTTCGCTAATTATTTCTAAAGCTATGTAAGCATTCCAAATTGTTTTGTAACGAAATATTTTAAATCTCCACTTAATATTTCCGGAGCAATAAAAGTCTCCAAAGGTTATAAAATTAGCCAAATATATGAACACACTGTGTTTATTCTCCAATTCTTCGTACGCTTTCAAATCCATCCTCGTTTTTTAAAACAAATTCCATATTCGAGTCGACATAAAGCCGATTGGAGAGTAATCAGGCTGACATTGCAACAAAGCACAAAGGCATTCATTCCTCGACATTCCACATTCCGACGAGTAGAACGAACAACAGCATAACCCCACATCCTCAAAACTAAAAACAACAGAAGCTCACACAAAACATAGCCCCTTTTATGTTGTTGCACAAACACACACACACAACCGCCACATGAGAAGGATGTAAGGCGCATGTTTTTATTTCGAGTGTGGTATGCAACATATGTTGCATGCCGCATCACAACGACGACGACAACGGCATGGATGAGGATGTTGCATTCTAAAACAATTCAAAAGTGCATTGACTTTTGCTGTTGGCTGTTCCTGACAAAGCCGGGTCTGCGAGTGAGCGATCAGACGACAAAGGTGACTTTGCCCCGCCATATCGACTTCGGCTGTGGTGGATGTGAACAAAAAAGGATTGGCAAGGGTCAAAGTGAAAATAGAAAATAAAAAAGTTGGACGTTGTTTTTGTTAGAAGGGGAACCACAACTCCTTTTAGCTGCAATGCGGCACATTCTTTGCAATGAAATACAATAGCAGACCATTTTAATAAGATTAATAGGCGGAGTGGACACTGGTGGTGGACAAATGACACAATGCAGAGATGTCTCCAAAAGAAAACGCATGATAGTCCTTGAAAGATATTTTTTAAAAAATCCAACATTTTAATGAGGCCTTGAAAAAATAAAAATATTTTTAAAAATAGTCAATAAATTCTCCATTTGTTTTATATGCAATAACCAAAGTTATTGTTCTACGTGGAACAACTCAAGTCTCCAATTCCAAACTGAAGTTATCATCGCTTAATATGGGAAAAAATTAAGTCTCCAAAGGCTCTAAATCTTCTCGGTATGTCATGGTTTAAGTCTCCAACTATTCAATTTGAAACCATCGAAGTCTCCAAATGTTTTACATTTAACAAATAAACTCTCCAATGCAATATGTGCATCAGTTGAAGTCGACTATGAGAAATTAAGAAAGTTTCCTAGATATAAATGCAAGCTCATATTATTTTGTTGTTACTAACGAAGTCTCCAAATTTTATTATGTTTCAATTAAAGTCTCCAACGGATATTTTTGCAAAAATAAAGGTCCCTAATTGCTTTATTTTAGTACAAAATTGCTCTATATGAAATAGTAAAAGTCTCCAAATTTTCTATTTGAGGTCTACTTTAGTCTGAAAAATTAAGGTCTCCAAAGGTTGTATCAGAAAATATTGAAGTTAACCTGCCAATAATACAGTCGCAAACTGTTTTCTTGTTACTTACGAAGTCTCCAAATTTTATTTAAAGTCTCCAACTACTATTTTTTATTCCAAAATTGCTCTATATGAAATAATAAAAGTCTCCAAAGTTTCTATATGAGGTCTACTTTAGTCTCCACTGGTTCTATATTGATAAATTAAGGTGTCCAAAGGTTGTATTGGAAAATATTGAAGTTCTCCTGTTAAGAATACAGTCGCAAACTGTTTTGTTATTACCAAAGAAGTCTCCAGTTTTTTTTTTTTTAATTTTATTTAAAGTCTCCGACTATTATTTTTGCAAAAATTCAAGCCTTTAATTGTCCTATTTTATTCCAAAATTGCTCTTTGTGAAATAATAAAAATCTTCAAAGTTTCTGGATATGGTCTACATTAGTCTCCACTGGTTCTATATTGAAAAAATAAGGTCTTCTAATTTTATTATGATTTAATTAAAGTCTTCAATTGTTATTTTTGCAAAAAATCAAGTCCCTAATGTCCCTATTTTAGTTCAAAATTGCTCTATATAAAGTAATAAAAGTCTCCAAAGTTGCTGTAAGTGGTCTATATGAGCCTTCACGGTTATATGTTGAAAAATTGAGGTCTCCAAAGGTTGTATTGGAAAATATTGAAGTTAACCTGCCAAGAATACAGTCGCAAACTGTTTTCTTGTTACTTACCAAGTCTCCAAATTTTATTTTGTGTAGTTAAAGTCTCCAATTGTTATTTTTACAAAAATGTAAGTCTTTAGTTGTCCTATTTTATTCTAAAATTGCTATATATGAAATAATAATATAATAATTCTCCAAAGTTTTTGTAAGTGGTCTATATTAGTCTCCGCTGGTTTTATATTGGAAGATTGAGGTCTTCAAAGGTTCTATGAGAAAGTAAGTCTCCACTGCACAGAGGTCGCTGCCATTGGCCAAAATTCAAAAAATGAAAATCAGATATTTATTGTCAAATGTGTGTACATGAACTCTTAAGAGGTTAAGCTTGTTAGAAAACATAATAATCTTGGCTTCATTCTAACGGGACACTTCGAAAATAGCATCAAAAAAGAGAAAATGTAGTTACTTGCTTTTTTCAGTGGGATCAGTAAAAAAAGAGTAAAAATAGATCTGTATTAAAAAATTAAATACATTTTAAAAAAATGACAATTCTTTGCATAATTATTGAAAAGCAATGTATTCACTTATTTTTAGTGCAGTAATTTGTGTGTTTAGTAGTTGTGTTATAATATAGACGATGTGAGTGTTCTGAGTTGCCTTTAAGATTAATTTTGAAAATAAGATTGGATTTCAGTTAAGGTTTTAATTGTTTCCCCCCCTGAATCCTCCAATGTGATTTTTTTCACGCCATTAGTAATGGTCCTAAGATTCAAGAAGTGCTAATTTAACTTTCAGATTTTTTCAGATTTGTATGTTATGCCCAATATACTGAAGTGACTTCGCTCCAATTTTGTCAGTTCTATGGTGCTGTTTTTGTTGTTTGGGATTGATAAGGATATAATTCAGGGGTGTTCAATGATGTTGCCTGCATTGTCTTCTGGGTATAATAATAATGTCCAAAAATGTAAGGCCTTTGCACTGGAAACGGCTAAAGAGTTAACAAATAGATATCCATGACACTATCTTCCAGCCGCAGCTAATAAAATTTTAATACATATAAATTTGTCATTGTATCGATTGGAGAATTATAGGAAGTGGCCGTGGAGTCTAGAAACAAAGATATAAAAAAGTTTCGACTAAATCGTACCCGAAAAAATTATTAATCGTCTTCATCTGAGCTCTGACCCTTTTATAACGGGACAGCGAACGTTACCAATCAATAAAAATCTATGTTATTAAAATCTGCATTTGATTTACTTGAATAACACTGAAATTTATAAATATCCATTAGTAACTTTCATTTAATTTTATATTGAATTGTTTATTTTGTTTACAAAAAAATGGTCAAATTTGGAATTTTGATTTGTATAAAAAATACTTCTATTTTTGGAGGTACCTTTACAGGGGGACTTCAGGGACTCTACCTGAAGGCGGGCCGTTCCAAATAATTTTCAGTAAGACTATTTTTTAGCTCTATAGAACGTACAATGTCAAATAACAAAACAATCTAGTGTAGAAATGTGACAAAAATTGGGCAAATAACCCTTATTCGGGAGGTACGGGGACCATGCCAAAACATGCATCGACCATATCCATTTTGTCACATTTTTTATTTTTATCCCATCAAGGTACCATAACCAAAGAATCATATTGATATCTGCACTGAAAGTATTTTTGGCCGCTGTTCCCATACAACCTCGACCACTGTGCACTGGTTTCATGTCTCCACTGGTTTCATGTTGAAAAATTGAGGTCTCCAAAGGTTCTATAAAAGAGTACAAAAGTTTCCTAGATACAAATGCAAATTCAAATTGTTTTGTTGTCTAACGAAGTCTCCAAAATTTTTTGAGTAAACATTAAATTTTCCATTTTTTATTTTTGAAAAAAATCTAGGAACTTATTACAAAATTGCTTTATATAAAATAATAATAAATGTCTCCATTAAATTAAATTTCCCCTATTTTTTCACAATATAAGTCTCCACACATTCTATATTAAAAATATCACACCGCCAAGGGTTTTACATAAAAATATTGAAGTTTCCTATACGCGAGTACAGTCTCAAATTTGTTTCTTAGTTACCAACGAAGTCTACAATTTTTTTTTTTGCAAAATTAAATTTCCCCAATTTTTTTTCACAATTTAAGTCTCCACACATTCTATGTTGAAAAGGTTCTACATAAAAATATTGAAGTTTCCTATACACGAGTGCAGTCTCATATTTGTTCTGTTTTTACCTAACAAAGTCTCCAAAATGTTGTTTTTGAAAATAGTGAAGACTTTTTATAATATTTTTGCGAAAATACATGTCTCTCATTGCCCTATTTCTTTCTCACATTGTTCCATATGAAATAATATGTGTCTCCATATGTAATTAATTTAAGTCTTCACAGATTCTACGTTAAAAAAATTAGGTCTCCAAACGTTCTATTTGAAAATATTGAAGTTACCCTGACACGAGTACTGCCTCAATTTGATTATTTTTGCAACTGACGAAGTCTCCAAACATTTTTTAGATAAAAATTACAGATTCAAATTGTTATTTTTGCTAAAAATTAAGTCTCCAATTGCCCTATTTTATGTCCAAATTGTTCTAAATGAAATAATAACAGTCTCCAAAGATCCTGTATGTGGTCAAATTAAGGCTCCACAGATTTTATGTAGAAATATTGAGGTCTCAAAAGATTCTATTGGAAAATATTGAAGTTCCCCTGCCAAGAATACAGCCTTAGATCGTTTTGGAGTAAATAACGAAGTCTCCAAAATTTTTTGGGGTATTAATAAAAGTCTCCAATTAGTATTTTTACAAAAAAAAAATTCTTGTTATTTTTTCCAAAAAGCATGTCTCCAATTGCCCTAAATCATGGTGAATTTGGTTTATATGACATGACAAAAATGTCTCCAAAGCGTCTGTATGTTGTCTATGTTAGTCTTCACTGATTCTATGTTTAAAAAATTAACCCTCCAAAGGTCCCATGTGAAAATATTGAAGTTCCCCTGACATGTATACAGCCTAAAATTGTTTTATCGTGACCAATTTAAGTCTCCAAAAATTTTTTGTGGTCATTGAAAGTCTCCCAGTGTTATATATCCAACTATTGATGCCTTTAATTGTCACATTTAATTCCCAAATTGTTCTATAGGAGACAATTGAAGTCTCCAAAAATTTTATTTCAAAAAGTTAAAGTCTACAATTGTTTCTTTTGAAAAAAAAAAATTAGTCTCCAATGCTAGTATTTCCTTTTAAATTGAGGAATCGTATCAAAAAAAAAAAAAAAAAGTTATAAATTTTTCATGGAACCACCCTTAAAACTGAAATCCCAGACAGATGTAGGAGAGGGTATATAAATAGCCTGCCTTTCCACCAGAAGCCAAACAAAACGCAATTCACCATTTTTTTTTTTTTTTGCATTTTTTGGGAATTCTAAAGAAGAGCCACTCTCAGCCAAAGTCAACAAACTGAAAGCAAAATGCAAAAAATCATATTATGAACGTACTTGAACTCTCGGTCTGGCCAAACTCGATTTAAGAGAAACCACCACCAAACTGATTATTTTTCAAGTTGTTGTTCGGCTGGCTGGCTGACTGACTCTACAATCATCCATCAGCATACGAGTATTACGTTACAAAAATCGACGTTACCGTATTTCTCTCTTAAATCAACAAATCAGGAAAAAAGGTCATTGCCACCTATCGTTTGTCAGTCAGCCAGTCAGGCACTTACACTGTCACGTCACGTACCCCGAAAGAAGAAGAAGACAGAGGTGAAGAATAAGTGAAATAATTTTTTGTTGATATTTAGCGTCTGGCACAACGTCATTTAATGTCTTGCAGAGAGAGAGAGAGAGGATGAAAGAGGAAGAGAGAGGGGTGTTTGAATATAAGACGCAGAATAAGGGGGAGTAGTTGAAAATTAATTTTTTATGGACTCCCAAAAACTCGAAGACGTCCAGACATCCAAGGGAAGGGGGTTAGCCAACGAGACAAAGGAAAAGCTCTTCAACCCAAAAAAGTGAAACAAGGAAGTTCCAAATTTCAAAAGAACCACCGAAAAAAAAAGTTGAGGAACAACTACCACTTTGTCTCAGACGCTCCTTATATGGCAAACAAAGCAATGAAAACAAAAGCTTCTTCCTCGACAAAAAAAAATCTATTTCATTGTTGTAATATTTTGGTTATGTGAAACTAATTACGTCCTTCATCTTCGCCGCCGTCGTCGTATTTAAATGCCTTAAAATTCAATGCAAAATCCATGCCTTAGCCAGCCCCTCCGCCAGCCAGCCAGACATCCATCCAGCCCGCCAGTCTGCCAGTCAGCCACAAGCACTGGGTTATTTGATGCTGAGCTATGTTTCTCTTTCTCTTTCTGTTTTGCTTATGATTTTTATTTTGGGCTCGTTTCTCTGTATTTTTGAGTTCAAGGACCTATGCCAATGAGACATGCGTTACCTTGCTTGCTGCACTGCACACACATTGACGGCTTGACTGTATGACTGTCGCTCTGTTGGTCGCTCGTTGTGTAGTACACACAACGGATGTCTGGAGATTGCATATTTTAAATTTTGCCAAAAGGGAAAGATTTGGCAAATTTAAGAAATGTTGAATAGCAATTTTTATGGTTTTCGGAAAAATATCCTTAAAAATTCAATTTCATTAAAGTCCTTGAAAAACATTTAAAAAATATTTCCCTTAATTTTAGTTCTAAGTTGGAGTGGTCCGATAAATTCCATATCTCCGTTGGATTTCATATCTCTATCAGATCTATGTTTGATAGAAATATATAGATATACTGAGTTTGAAAAGAATCGCTGATTTGTGCTGCAAAAAATTGAAAACTGTGACCATTGTTGGGGCGGAACCGGAGGGAGTGAGCCGATATATCCCATCTTCACAGCAGATCTTGTGTTAGTAAAAATATTGGGATGCGTGAAATTTGAAGCTAATCTAAGCAACCGATTCATGTTTTAGGAGTGTTATAATTATTCCAAATTTCGACCCCTTTGTGGGGGAGGTACCAGAAGGAGTCGACTGATATATCCCAGTATATAAAGCAGATCTTGCGTTAGTAATTTGAAGAGAATCTACTGCTTATTTTGCATTTTATAAGCGTTTTGGTTATTCAAAAATTTTACCCCTTTGTGGGACAGGTACCAGAACGAGTAGACCGATATATATATCCCATCTTCATTCCAGATCTTGTGTTTTAATGATATTGCGAGTGAAAAATTAGGAGAATCGTACCTCATCTCGAATTTTAAACCCTTTTTGTTGCAGGTACTAGAAGTAGTGAACCGACATATCCCTGGGATGTGTGAGGTACCCGAAGGTGTGGTCCGTTCTATCCGCTATGCATACCAGATCTTCTATCGGTAGAAATGTTGAGAAGTGCATATTTTGAAGACAGTCTGACTATCTTTTGAAATTTTTTATTAAGAAATATACGTTCTTGAACAAAATAATTTTTAAAATATCCACGTCTTGATTTTTTTAATACCCACGTCTTGACTTTTTTTTAATGTTTCCTTGAAAATTTATTTTTAAAATATCCACGTCCCGATTTTGTCCTGGATTTTTTTTTGTAAATCCACATTTTTGAAAAAAATTAAAAAAAAATCCACCTCCTTGGAAAGTTTTTTTTTTTAAATCCAACTACTTGAATATTTATCTTAAAATATCCAAGCACTGATTTTTTTTAAATCATCGTCCTTGAATAATTTTTAAAATATCCACGTCTTGTTTTTTTTTTTTTAAATATCCACGTCTTGACTTTTTTTAATGTGTCCTTGAAAATTTATTTTTAAAATATCCATGTCTTTATTTTTTTACAATATCCACGGCTTGATTTCGTCCTGGATTTTTTTTTGTAAATCCACGTTTTTGAAAAAAAGAAATAAAATTTAAAATGGAGATTTTCATTTTTTTACAATATCCACGACTTGGTTTTTTGTCTTCATTTTTTACAAAATCCACGTCTTGATTTCGTCCTGGATTTTTTTTTGTAAATCCACGTTTTTGAAAAAAAATTAAAAAAATCCACGTCCTTGGAAAGTTTTTTTTTAATCCACCTATTTGAATATTTATCTTAAAATATCCAAGCACTGATTTTTTTTTTAATATCCACGTCTTGTTTTTTTTTTAATATCCACGTCTTGTTTTTTTTTTAAATATCCACGTCTTGACTTTTTTTAATGTGTCCTTGAAAATTTATTTTTAAAATATCCATGTCTTTATTTTTTTACAATATCCACGGCTTGATTTCGTCCTGGATTTTTTTAAATCCACGTGCTTGAAAAAAAGAAATAAAATTTAAAATCTCCATGTCTTCATTTTTTTCAATATCCACGACTTGTTTTTTTGTCTTCATTTTTTTTACAATATCCACGTCTTGATTTCGTCCTGGATTTTCCACGTCCTTGAAAAAAAATAAATAATTTTTAAAATCTCCAATGTCTTAATTTTTTACAATATCCAAGTATTGATTTTTTTAAATATGTGCTTGAAGATTTATTTTTAAAATATCCACGTCTCGAATTCGTCCTGGATTTTTTTTGTAAATCCATGTTTTTGAAAAAAATTAAAAAAATCCACGTCCTTGGAAAGTTTTTTTTTAATCCACCTACTTGAATATTTATCTTAAAATATCCAAGCACTGATTTTTTTAAATCCTCGTCCTTGAATAATTTTTAAAATATCCACGTCTTTATTTATTTTTTTATCCATGTCTTTATTTTTTTACAATATCCATGGCTTGATTTCGTCCTGGATTATTTTTAAATCCACGTCCTTGAAAAAAGAAATAAAATTTAAAATCTCCACGTCTTAATTTTTTTTACAATATCCATGACTTGGTTTTTTGTATTCATTTTTTATAATATCCACATCTTGATTTTTTTAAATGTGTGCTTGAAGATTTATTTTTAAAATATCCACAGCTTAATTTTTTTTTAAATCCACGTTTTTGAAAAAAATTAAAAAAATCCACGTCCTTGGAAAGTTTTTTTTTAAATCCACCTACTTGAATATTTATCTTAAAATATCCAAGCACTGATTTTTTTTAAATCCTCGTCCTTGAATAATTTTTAAAATATCCACGTCTTGTTTTTTTTAAATATCCACGTCTTGACTTTTTTTAATGTGTCCTTGAAAATTTATTTTTAAAATATCCATGTCTTTATTTTTTTTAAATATCCACGGCTTGATTTCGTCCTGGATTTTTTTAAATCCACGTACTTGAAAAAAAAGAAATACAATTTAAAATCTCCATGTCTTCATTTTTTTCAATATCCACGACTTGTTTTTTGTCTTCATTTTTTACAATATCCACGTATATCCACGTATCCTGGATTTTCCACGTCCTTGAAAAAATAAAATAAATTTTAAAATCTCCATGTCTTCATTTTTTACAATATCCACGTTTTAATTTTTTTAAATATTTGCTTGAAAATTTATTTTTAAAATATCCACAGCATAATTTCGTCCTGGATTTTTTTTTAAATCTACGTCCTTGAAAAAAATAAATTTTGAAAAAATCAATGTCCTTGGAAAGTTCTTTTTTTTAAATCCACCTACTTGAATATTTATCCTGAAATATCCAAGCACTGATTTTTTTTCAATCCTCGTCCTTGAGTATTTTTTTTTAATTTTTTATTTTAACAACGTCTTGTTTTTTTAATATTTACGTTTTGTTATTTTTTTTTAATATTCACGTCTTGTTTTTTTTTTTAAATATCCACGATTTTGTCCTGGATTTTTTTTAAATCCACGTCCTTGAAATTTTAAATTTATTTTTTTAAAATATCCTTGATTATTTTTAAATCCATGTTTTGTTTTATTTAATATTCACGTCTTGATTTTTTTAAATGTCCATGTCTAATTCTACGTTCTTTATTTTATTTTTTATTAATTTTAAAAAATCCTCGTCTTTGGTTTTTTAATTCTTCATCCTTGATATTTTTTAAATCAACGTTCTCGGTTTTTTAAATCCACGTCCTTAAAAAAAAAAACAATTTAAAAACAAAAAAACAACTTTTTAAATCCCTGTCCTTAAAAAAATATATAAAAAAATATATATTAAATATATAATATATTAAAAATATATAAAAAAATTTACGTCCTTAAAAGAATATTTAAAAAAATATTTAAAACAATTCATGTCTCAAAAAAAAATATAAACTAAAAAAATCCAAGTCATTAAACAGTATTAAAAATAAAAAAATAGTTTAAAAAAATCCATGTCCTTAAAAAATATTAGAAACAATTTTAAATACAATATTTAAAAAAATCCACTTCCTTAAAAACACAAAATTTAAAAAAATCCACTTCCTTGAAAGCACAAAATTTAAAAATCCACGTTTTTAAAAAATATTTAAAAATCCACGTCTTTAAAAAATATTTAAAAATCCACGTCCTTAAAAAATATTTAAAAGATCCATGTCCTTAAAAAATATTCAAAAATCCACGTCCTTAAAAATTATTTAAAAATGCATGTCTTTGAAGAAAATATTTTTTTAAAAATTTCCCGGCCTTGAACATCTGAAAATATCCATTTCCCATTAAACAGTTGTTCAAAAAAAAACCTTAAAAAATATTTTTGAAAATCCATGTCCTTGATTTTTTTTGTAAAAAATCTACTTCCTTGAATGAAAATTAAAAAAAAAAATAATCCACGTCATTGAAAAAAACTTTTACATGTTCAAATCCTCGATAACAGTGTTATTTTTTAATAATCCAGCTTGATTGTAGCCCTTGAAACAATTTTGAAAAATTCACATTCATTGTGGCCCTTAAAAATAGTTTTTTTTAGTCCTTAAAAAATATTTTTTAAAACATCCACTTTTACATTAGTTCTTATTTCTTGAAAAACTATTTTGTTTTAAAAATTCAACTCCTTCGACCTGATTTTCCATCAAGATCCCCTTAAGATCCCAACAATCCTGTTTATCTCTTCCACAAAATTGTCAGTTTATATTGAAATCACACGCTCGCTACTCTGCTGCATCTCCCCTGTCCCTTCTCTGCTGCCAACAATTGTACATCCAAACGAAAAAAACACATTTTTTTGCAAAGTACGAAAAAATTGTGGCATTGACTTGTCTGGCCCTGTCTGCCAGAGGACAATAAACTCTGGTGTGTGCTGCTAAAGGTTCATTCGTTCGTATGTATCCATCGATGGTCTGGTATGGTCGTTCTCCTGTTGTGTGCTGTGTTTTTTTTTTTCGTTCGGTTCGTCTGACTGACTGTCTGTCTTCCTGCCCGTCCGACAATTCTTAATGTCTTGTGTTGGACTGTTGCTGCCACCGAAATTTCTTTGTCTGCCACAAGAATTGATTTAGTTTTTTTGTTGTTGTTGAAAATCCAGGAGCTACAGACAGACACATTCATCTTCAGTTCAGCTTCTGAGAGGATTTGGGTTGCATTAATTTTTCACAGACTCCCTAATACAATTAGTTTTGCCTAAAGGGACTCACTCCTGTGGAGCTGAAATGAAAAAAGAAAAATTCCAAGAAATCAGGGTTATTTTTCATGGATGTTATGGGAGTGGGATTTTCTCTTGAGATTGGTTTGGAAAAGATTCTTGGTAGTAGTAAAAATAAATTTTTCTTTAATTTTTTATTACTTTTTGTTTATTTTTTATTCGAAACTAATTTCAATTTTTTTTTCTCATTTTCTATTTTCAGGTAAGTTCAAAAAATACCTTGACACTTTGGCTATTGTCGGTTAGACTTATTGACGGATGATTCAAATGATTAATTACAAATTGGTGAGAGATATCCTTAATAAAAATTAAATAAATAGTCCGGAGTTTTCTTAATGGCGCACAGAAGGAATTTTCTGGAAATTCGTACTAAAGGGAGTCAAAAATGTTCATGGGTACCAAATGTGCTTAGTGGTCGAAAAGATCAAGATCTCCAGATTTTGGTTATGTGTAATTTTGTCTATAAATAAAAGAAAAATAAGCCGCAATGGGCTTTTGTATAATAGGGCCATAAGGAAGCCAGAACCGAGATATATTAATTTTTATGTGCCATACCAAACGGCTTTTCGATTTTCGTGCTAAAAGGATACAAATAGTACAAAGGTACTAATATGTACTAAATACTATAAAGTTGGTCTTACAAACTGTAAAAAATTACCGTAATTGCCATATTCCCATCAGTTCTACGGCTGAGAGAAATATTCAGATACTAGCAAGCGCCTGCTACTTTTTTTTTAGAGAAAAATCCACATAAAAAGGTTTGGGTTCGGTCCAACAGTTCGTGTTAGTCCTTTTTGATACAAAGTTTTTATACCTTTAGCCATATGGCAACAGAGGGTACATATCATTTGTCTCTTTGGACCAAATCCTGAACCAAATTTAGGACATTTGGAGTCGATGTAGCGAAGTCTGTCCGTCTGTCTGTCTGTCTGCCTGAATGGTGCTGATGATAACTCACGAAGGGAGTATCCGATTTGATCCAAACTTGGTACATCGTAATATTTTTATCAAACATAGATCGAGTTCGGAGATGGGCAATATCGGTCCACTCCTTCTGGTACCTCCCACACAAAATGTCAAAATTTTCAAAGAAAATAACTTATTGCACAGAAAGAGAAAGGATAATCCGATTTTGCTCCAACTTTGCACATCCTAATATTTTCATCAGTGCTAAGTCAGGTGTGAAAATGGACAATATCGGTCCACTCCATCAAGTACCTCCCCCACAGATGGTCAACAATTTCAATAATTACAACTCTTATAAAATGTGATGTAAGATTCTGATTATCTTCAAATTTCACAAATCCCAAAGATTTTATTAGCCCAAGGTCTGCTATGAAAATGGAATGTATCGGTCCACTCCTTCTGGTACCTCCCCCACAAAGGGTCAAAAGTTTGAATATCGATGAAGTTCATAAAGCGAGAAATTGATATCTGATTCCATTCCAGACTTGATGCATCTCAATATTTCCATCAACACAAGATCTGTTATATAAATGGTAGAGATCGGACAATTTCTTCTCGTACCTCTCCTACAAAGGGCCAATGTTTTGAATAACCAAAACGATTATAAAATCCGAAATAAGCATCTGGTTCTCTTCAAATAACATGCATCACAATATTTTTATTAACACAAGATCTGCTTCGAAGATGGGATATATCTGTCCATACCTTGAATATCCATGGATCTCATAAAATGCGAAATTATCACCCGATTCCACTCAGACGTGGCACATCTCAATATTTCCATCAAAACAAGATCTGTTATATAAATCGCAGAGATCGGATAATTCCTTCTGGTACCTCCCACACAAGGGACCAAAGTTTTGAATAAACAAAACGATTATAAAATCCAAAATAAGCATCTGGTCCTCTTCATTTTTCACACATCCCATTACTACTCCTAACAAAAGATATGTTGTAAAGATGGTAGAAATCGGGTCACTCCTTCTGTTACCTCCCCCACAAAGGGTCAAAATTTTGAATCCCTATGAAGGTCATAAAACGCGAAATTAAGATTCCATCAACACAAGATCTGTTATAAAAATTGTACAGATCGAACCATTACTTCTGGTACCTCCCCCACAATGGGTCGAAATTTTGAATAACCAAAACGAGCATAAAATCCGAAATAAGCATTCGGTTCTCTTTCTATTTCAAACATCCCATTGTTTCTACTAACACAAGATATACTGTGAAGATGGAATATATGGGTCCACTCCTTCTGGTACCTCCCCCACAAATAATTAAAATTTTGAATATCTATGAAGCTCATGAAAACGCGAAATTAACATCTGATTCCATTCCAGATTTAGCCCATCTCAATATTTCTATAAACACATGATCTGTTATAATGATGATAGAGGTCGGACCATTTCTTCTCGTGCCTCCCCCACATGGGGTTCAAGATTTTGAAAATCAAAACGATCACAGGAAGCGAAATAAGCCTCCAACTCTCTTCAAATTTCACACAAGATTTGTTGTGAAGATGATATACGTCTGCGAACCCCTTCTGGTACCTCACCCACAAAGGGCCACACATTTCAATACGCTTATATGTCATAACTTGCGTAACATGTCCGCGATTCTTTACAACTTGCTATGTCTAAATATTTCACTCAAGCAGAAGCCTGAGATGAATATGGAATTTATCGGAATTTATGATTTCGCATAAAATTGGATATAAATGTTCGATTTTCTTGTAATTTTGCCCATACCAATATTTTTATCTGCATTAGATGAAGTATGAAAATGGAATACTTCGGTCGCTTTTATCTGCTAGCTCACGTACATTTTATCATTTTCTAAAAAAATTCACATATCTCATATAAAGTGAAGGAAATAGTCGATATAGTCCAAACCTGGCACGTCGCAATATTTACAGCATTTTTATTTAGATCCTACACGAAATGGACAATATTGGCCCATTCCTTCGGAACCTACTCCATAGAGGGTCAGTCGTTTGAATAATCATAACAGTAGTCAAAATATTTTTAAATAATCGAATTGGATGAGGGTACACATAAGTCGGCAAAACTGAACGATTCTTTCTAACTTTTTTTATTTGTAATTTTCCATGTCTTCATGAGTCTTTCCCCATTCCCCATCAAGAGGAAAATCTGTTCTTCAAATTTTTCAATAGCAAAATAGTAAGGAAAAATAAAAAATAAGGTTATACATTTTGGCGTATACTTAATGACAGTGCGTATACGTATTAATGTTAATCATACGCTGAGATTGATTTTCCATTTATTCAACGTTAATTTAATAAATTAAGGACATTTTATTGTATTATTCTAGGATAGGAGAATAAATTCCTTTTTTAAACGAAGGACAATTTCTCAACCAAAAAAAAAAAAAAAAAAACACTGTGGCCTTGAAGTCCTAATCAAATATTCCGCACAATAAAATGATTCTAAAAAAAAACAAAAACAACAGCAAAATAAATTTCTTTTCAAGGATTCTTTTCGCCAGGATTAAACTTGGATGAGAGTGAATGTAATGGTGTGAGTTAGAGTGTGTGTGTGTGTCTCTGCTTTGTTTCTGCTCTCCATCCACAATTGAGTATCTGAAGAAGAAGAGCTCCTCTACTCTTTTCTCCTTTCCAGACTACAAAGACTATTCCAATGAAAAATGTCACAGTTCAAAGATGTTAAAAGTGATGTAGCAAAGAATAAATAATTTATTTGCACTTTTAAGGTAGAGAGGGGGGAGGGAGAGAGAGAGAGCGAGAGCGAAAGGTAGCCATTGGTAAATATCTTGAGTTGAGTTGATTGAAGCGTGTCCAGAGGACAATGATATCTGTCTGAAAATGGAAAACAATTTAATTAAAAGTAACTCGGTAAAGTAGAGGAAAGGAGGATGGAAAATTAAAAAATATATATTTTTGATGAAAGCAACATGTATTTGAAAATGAAATTTTTGAATACAAAACAAATAAAAAAGCCAATAAATGTTCGGTCGAGGCGAACTTTTAATACCCCCACCATTTGGAAAGAACTTGAAAAATTTCCTAAAAAAAATCCTTAGAAAAATGCCTCTCAAATGAAACCCCTTATATGGTGTTCCTTCATTGTTTTTTCAATTTTTCGCCATATGCTGTAGCACCGATTGTAAACTACGAATACAAAATTTGAAGCAATTTCGGTGAGTAATTCCGCTAAAATTATCAATCATCAATCTTAGGATCTATAAGACGACGTGGACCTGCATAGGAAACTTTTGTCATAAGCCATTACAATATTCAAATGCGAAACTTGAAAAAAATCGGTGAATAATGTCGCTAAAATCATTAATATACCGAATATAGAGAGGTACCATGGGGGCTATACGAAAACGTAGACCTGCACAGACACTTTTCTGTCATAGGCTGTTGTATCCATTACGAACTCCAAATACCAAATTTTAAATAATTCCGGTGAATAATGTCGCTAAAATCATCAAAATACCGAATATCGTAGGATTTGTTATATGAGGGCTATACGAAGACGTGGACCTGCATACGCGATTTAAATACAAAATTTGAATCAATTCTGGTAAAAAAAAATATTGCTAAAATCGTAAAAATACCGAATATCCGGAGATATCGTTATATGGGGGCTATACGAAGACCTTGACCTTCAGAAGTAATTTTATGTCATAGGCTGTAGTACCTATTAGGAACTTCAAATACGAAATTTCTAACAATTTCGATAAATATTATACCCAAAATCGTCAAGATACCGAATATCCGTACCGTTATATGGGTGCCATACGAAGACGTGAACCTGCGTACGCGATTTTTTTATAGGCTCTAGTACCCATTACGAACTTTAAATACAATATTCGTAAAATCATAAAAATACCGAATATCGGGAGATATCGTTATATGGGGGCTATGGCAAGTCATGGACCTGATTAAGTAATTTTCTGTTATAGGCTGTAGTACCCATTGCGAACATAAAATTTGAAATTTTAAACAATTCTGCTAAATAATGGCCCTGAAATCATCAAGATACCGAATATTGGGAGGTACCGTTATATAGGGGCTATACGAAGACGTGGACCTACACAGACACTTTTTTGTCATACACTGTAGTACCCCTTAAGAACTTGAACTACGGAATTTGAAACGATTCCGGTTAGAAATGTGGCTAAAATCATTAAAATACCGAATATCGGTAGGTATGTTTATTTGGGGCTACATAAAGACGCTGATATGGTTGGAACTAGATCATAGGGTGTTGTACCCATTACGAACTATGAACACAAAATTTGAAACAAATCCGGTAACATATGTCGGTAAAATCAAAAACGGTAAAAACCAAATATCGACTATTGGGAGGTACCATTAAATGGGGGATATACGAAAACGTGGACCTGCACAGACGCTTTTTTGTCATACACTGTAGTACCCATTAAGAACTTGAACTACGGAATTTGCAACGATTCCGGTTAGAAATGTCGCTACTCATCAAAATACCGAATATCGGGAGGTGATGCTATTTAGGGGCTATAGAAAGACGCGGATATGGCTTCAACTGGATCATAGGGTGTAGTACCCATTATGAACTTTAAATAAAAAATTTAAACAATTCCGGTAACAAATATCGGTAAAATCATCAAAATACCGGCTATTGGGAGGTACCATTATATGGGGGGCTATACGAAAACGTGGATCCGAATATCGGGAGGTATTGCTATTTGGGAGCTATAGAAAGACGCGGATCTGGCTGGAACTAGATCATAGGGTGTTGTATCCATTACGAACTTTTAATACAATTTTTTTACAAAAATTCCGGTAAAAAATTTCGGTAGAATGATCCAAATACTGACTATTGGGAGGTACCATTATATGGGGGCTATACGAAAACGTGGACCCGCACAGACGCATTTTTGTCATACATTGTAGTACCTATTACGAATTTGAAACAACCCCGGTGAGTAATGCCGCCAAAATCACCAAAATACCGAATATCGAGCGGCATTATTATATGGAGGCTACACAAAGATGTGGACCTGCATAAACGATTTTTATAGGCTCTAGTACCCATTATGCACTTTAAATATAACATTTAAAACAATTCCGGTAAAAATATCGCTGAAATCATCAAAATACCGGCTATTGGGAGGTACCATTATGTGGGGGCTATACGAAAACATGGACCTACATGGCCCATTCACGAACTTAACCTGCTTACTGGCAAAATACACATTTGTGCAAAATTTTAGCCTTCTATCCCAATTTGTTCCAGGCAGACGGTTATCGCTATATCTACTTAGAATTTTACGCTGATCAAGAATATATATACTTTGTTGGGTCTGACATGGGAATGGAGGGTATACAAGGCGAAAATTCGATTCCTAGATCGTATACTTACCGACAACAGTAATACGCCACGTGGTGCCCAGTGGGCCCACAATAATATACCTTAAATTACTTCGCACAAATTTTAAATTGTCTGTATATACCTCGTTCCTTTAAAAGGGTCTCCTTCAATTTTAGGATTGTTGAGTTTTTTTTTTAATTAAAGCAATTAATTTTTGAGGAGGAAAAAAAGCGTAAATTCGACCCTTAAATCGTATACTTACTGACAACAATTATACGCCATGTGGTGCCCAGTCGAACCCCAATGATAAGATATAAATTACTTCTATTAAATTTAAAATTTTAATTTTATACCTCCTTTCAAAGGAGCTCTATCAAATGCATTTCTATAGCTGTTGAAATAAAAAACTGTATACCATGACGTATACTTAACGACAGCAGTAATACGCCCCAAAGCACCTTTTTGAAGTCCATGACTGCAAGAAAACCAAAAGACATTGTCAAGGTATTACATACTGTCAGTTGTAAACATTTGTCAGCCAAGGGTTCACGGAACGGACAATGACACCATGTCCTTTGTTACATGACACCTGTATCATGCCATCAGCGAAAAAAAAAAACGAACTTTCCTTTCTTTCATTGAAATGTAATGTGTCTTGGACATGTCCCTCTCCTTCTTCTCGTCCTCCTTCTCCTTTCCGTCAAAGAGGTGAATGACCAACTATTAAAAGGTGATTTCCTTAACGGGAGTTTTTTTTTTCGTTGACATTTCATGTTAATTTCGAAAGGATAATCACGCGATTTGTCAATGAAGTAAAGCCAAGAGGACATGAAGTTTCCTTGAAGGGGTAAAAGTAAATCCTTAGCTGAGGCTTAAGGCATGGGAGGTCAGCAAGTGAGTGGTAGGAAGTAGACAGAAAAAAATCCTAATTGCCCATTGAGCCAGTGGATGTTTGGAGATACATTTTCGTAATGGGTTAATGGTTTAATTGCACGTTGTAGGCCTTGAGGTAAATATTAGGTCTCATTACATGACATATTGAGTTTCGAATCATTTCGAAAAAAATTACGTTTTTTTTTGGGAGGGAGAGAGGGAGAGAGAGAAAGAGAAAGAAAGCGAGATGGGGAGAGGGAGGGAGGGAGATAGTCTGAAGTAAAATTACGTTTTTTCGAATCATTTAGAAAAAATGTTTTTCCTATGAAAATGTGGGGGACGGTGTGTTAAAGACAGGGAGAGAGAGAGCGAGAGAGGAAGAGGGAGGGAGGAAGATAGCCTGAAGTAATATTACGTTTTGTGGAGAAAGGGATGTAAAAGAGAGAGAGAGAGAGAGAGAGAAAGAGCGGGAGACAATCTGAAGAAGCTACTCAAGTGTTGGATGGGAAAGACAAATGTTCTCGGAAAAAATAAGAAGTTGTCCTCATATTTATTTGCAGAATGCAGTTTTTTTGCTTTGCAGGACAATGCTCTCCTTTTTGAGAATATTTGGCGCCATTATTTTTATACCCTCTGCCATATGGCTACCGGGGGTATATATCATTTGATGCGTCCAAAACGTGCCTCATCCAAATAACGGTTTTAGATCTTAGGTCTCTTGAGACCAAATCTGTTTCAGGACATTTGGAGTCGATCTAAGGGTGCGCTCTATAAATCTCGAAAGCAGTTTCCGATATGGTTCAAACTTACTACTTCGTAATCATCGAAGTAACGATTTTAGCTCCTAGGTCTCTTTGGACCAAAACTGTTACAGGTCATTTGAAGTCGATGTAGGGGTTTATGCCTGTCCGTATGTACGTCTGTCTGACTGATGCGCACGAGAACCCTCGAAGGGAGTTTCCGATTTGGTTCAAACTTGCTACATCGTAATATTATTACGAAACGTAGATCGAGTTCAGATATGGGCAAAATCGGTCCACTCCTTTTGGTATCTTCCCCACAAAAGGTTAATATTTTCGGAAATAGATAAATATATTTTACCTTATAGAACCAGAATAGATTATCTGATTTTGTGCAAATTTTGTAGATCTTAATATTTTTATCAGTCCTAGGTTAGGTGAGAAAATGGACAATATCGGCCTACTCCTTCTGGTACCTTCCCCACAGAGGCTCAAGGTTTTAAATAATTATAACACTTAAAAAATGTGGAAGAGGAGTCCGATTATCTTCAAACTTCGCTCATCTTAATATTTCTATCAACACAAAATGTGGTGGGAAGAGCGGATTGAAACGGATCAGTCCTTCTGGTACCTCCCCCACAACGAATCACAATTTGGAATAACCATGAAGTTAATAAAATTCGAAATGAACATCCGATTCCTTTAAAATATGACACATCCCATTTATTCACAACACAAGATCTGCTGCGAAGATGTGATATATAGGACCACACCTTCTAGTGCCTCCCTCACAACCGTTCAAAATTGTGGATTTTGGTTATATCCCCACAAAATGCGAAATAAGCATCCTATTCTTTTAAAATCTAGCGCAGCCCATAATTTTTATTGACTCAAGATCTGGTGTGAAGATGTGATATATCAACTCGACCCTTCTGATACCTCCCCCACAACGGGTCAAAATTTTGAATAACCAAAAATCTCATTAAAATGCGAAATAGGCATCGGATTCTCTTCAAATTTCACACATCCCAATATTTATATCAACACAAGATCTGCTGTGAATATTGAAAGTATCAGACCACTGCTTCTGGTACCTCCCCCAGGACTGGTAAAAATTTTAAATGATTGTATCTCTCGTAAAATGCCAAATAAGCATCCGATTATCTTCAGACTTATGACATCCAAATATTTTTAGTAACGCAAGATCTGCTGTGAAGATGGGATATATCGGACCACTCCTTCCGGTACCTCCCCCACGACGGGTCAAAATGTTTGAATAATTATAACTCTAATAAAATGCGAAGCGAACTTCCGATTATTTTCATACTCGGCACATCACAATACTTCCAATGAAAGAAAATCTGCTGTAAAGATGGGATATATCGTACCACTCCTTCTGGTACCTTTCCCACGATGAGTCAACATTTTTGAATAATTATATCTCTCATAAAAAGTGAAATAAGCTTCCGATTATCTTCAAATTTATCACATCGTAATACTTTTACTAACGTAAGATCTGCTGTGAAGATGGGATATATAGGACCACTCCTTCTTGTACCTCCCCCACAACGGGTCAAAATTTTTAACAATTATATCTCTCATAAAATGCGAAAAATGCATCAGATTCTCTTACATTTTTTAGTTATCCCAATATTTTTACTAAAGCAAAATCTGCTGTGAAGATGGGATACATCGGACCACTCCATTTGATACCTCCCCCAAGACGGTTCAAAATTTGGGATAATCATATCCGCACAAAATGCGAAATAAACATCCTATTCTCTCCGCATCTAACACAGCCTAATATTTTTATTGACCCTAGATCTGGTGTGAAGATGGGATATATCAGCCTTCTCCTTCTGGCACCTCCTGCACAAAGGGGCTAAAATTGTGAATAGCCAAAATAATTATTAAATTGGAAATAATCATCCTATTCTTTTCCAAATTTCGCACATCTCAATATTTTTACGAACTTGTGTTATCTGGTGTGAAAATGGGATATATTGGCCTACTACTTCTGGTACCTGCATTAAAACACTGCGTATGTGTGATAGATAGTATTTGAAGTTAATCATACGGTTAGGAACTGGTGTACTGAACTATGAACTAGATTGACCCAGCTCTGATGATATCGCCCAATTATTGGTTCCTTGGGGGTCCTAGTCACCAAAGATGTACTAAAGGTGTGCTGAGTAAGGGCCAGTAGAGTTTATAGAATATTGAAAGATTTCTCATGGCAAATCCAGAGGCTTGTGGTCCCGATTGAAATCGAAAAATAGGTACTAGAAAATCAAAAGTCGTTGTTTGCTTGGGTTGCCCACAACTACTAAGTGAGATATAATTCAAGATCAATCATATCTTTCTTGGTTCTCTGATGCGTATACGTAGTGTCAAAACGTATACGATAGCTACGACCGGTAGAAATTTCTCAGAGAACTCAAAACCTTCGTTTTTTCAATGTAGCAGCAGAAATGTTGCGGATTGCACTCTTTACCGAGGATACGTAAAAACTCAAATAAACCTAAATAATATTTGAATATTTGATATGGTTTTGGTATCTTGAGGCTCCTTTCTAGTCACATTTTTTCATCGGAATGGTTCTACTATTAGATATTTTGGTTTATTTTGATATTTTTGTGGTTTTTTTTTCGCAAAGATTATTCAATGTTATTCGAGATTTTGGAATAGTCCCAACTATAGATATATTGAGGTCCAAGTTAAGTCACAGCAAATCCAGAGGATTTTGTCTTGATTGAAATCAAAAATAGGTATTAGAAATCCAGAAGGCCTACAAGTACTCCTTAAAGACTGCTGCGTATACGTGGTGTCAAAACGTATACGACACCTAAGTAGACATCTCTCAGGCAGTCGTAGAGAGCCAAAAAAACGATTGGTTTGCCGAGAAGGGGACCAAAATTCCACTCTTTACCGAGGATAGGAGTAATCTCAAAAAAGCGCAAAAAATATTGGAATTTTTGATTGAAGATACCCAAAAGGTTGGTATATTGAGAGTCCGTCCTGGTCTCATTTTTTGCTACAAATTGATATTTTGAAAACCTATAGACCTGGTGAAAATATTTAATGATTCTGTATTGATATGTCTACTCTGTAACGCTATCCCGTTTGGTTGTTGTATTTTTAGGATAGTCCATTCGGTTAATATCCTTTTAAAAATTCTTTAAAAAAAATCCACGTTAATATTCCTTTAAAAATTCTTTAAAAAAATCCACGTTTATAATCCTTTTAATATCCTTTAAAAATTCTTTAAAAAAATCCACGTTTATAATCCTTTTAATATCCTTTAAAAATTCTTTAAAAAAAATCCACGTTTATATTCCTTTAAAAATTCTTTAAAAAAATCCACGTTTATAATCCTTTTAATATCCTTTAAAAATTCTTTAAAAAAATCCACGTTTATAATCCTTTTAATATCCTTTAAAAATTCTTTAAAAAATCCACGTTTATAATCCTTTTAATATCCTTTAAAAATTCTTTAAAAAAAATCCACGTTTATATTCCTTTAAAAATTCTTTAAAAAAATCCACGTTTATAATCCTTTTAATATCCTTTAAAAATTCTTTAAAAAAAATCCACGTTTATATTCCTTTAAAAATTCTTTAAAAAAATCCACGTTTATAATCCTTTTAATATCCTTTAAAAATTCTTTAAAAAAAAAATCCACGTTTATCTTCCTTTAAAAATTCTTTAAAAAAATCCACGTTTATAATCCTTTAAAAATTCTTTAAAAAAAATCCACGTTTATAATCCTTCAAAAATTCTTTAAAAATCCACATATATACTCCTTTAAAAATTCTTTAAAAAATCCACGTCTATTGTCCTTTAAAAATTCTTTAAAAATACACGTCTATAGTCCTTTAAAAAATCCACGTCTATTGTCCTTTAAAAATACTTTAAAAATACACGTCTATAGTCCTTTAAAAATTCTTCAAAAAATCCTCGTTTATTGTCCTTTAAAAATTGTTTAAAAAATCCACATTTTTAGTCCTTTGAATATCCTTTAAAATTGTTTAAAAAATCCAAAGCAAATGAAAAGTGACAGCTCTAAGCAACTTGGTTTATTTCGAATAACAAAACCAATAACATTGGCTTCTATGACAACCAAAACCGATAAAATTCTAATTCGAAAATAAAACCAATAACATTGATTTTCATGACACCAAAGCATTTTTTCTTGTCGTTTTTAAATCCAATAGTGACAAAATTGGTTTCTATGACAGCCCTGATTTTTAATTTTTTATTAAGTAGTAGCTTATATGACGACATATACGCTTTTAACAGTATCTGGTATGGAATTGTGGTCGCATACGTTATGACGATACTCATACGCCATCTACTCTGACAAATTATTAACTCGAACATAAGGTTATAAAAACTTGGACTCGACTGAATTAATGAATTATTTTACCTACCAGATTTCGGACTGATATTTTTTCTTAATCATTTTAAATATTTTTAAAATCAGATTAAATATCAGCCTAATTAACTAAATACACGTTTTTTATGTTATCTACAGGTTTTCTCCGAAAGTATTTTTTCTTTCATGCGAATGTTGTCGTATAAGTTACGGCAATGCTCATACGCCTTGGATATCCCCAAGCTCTGAGAAAACCCAGCCCATAACCTTGGTACAAAATGTATAGAAAAGCAGTTCCAAATTTAACTACCATTTTATTTCTTCAACAAAAACATTCCCCCTTCTCCTCCTCCCCTTTGAGTTTTCTGACAGGTATTTCAAAATTACCCCATGAATCATTTCATATTTCACCAAATTGTGCAACATTGCAATTTCAACCCACACGAGTTCGCTAAAATCCAGTTACATGCTGCTATCTCTCTTTGGAATGTGCAACCGTCCAAAATTTTACCCTAACTCAAGTCCTTAGAGAATGTCCTTCTCTAATGGCTGGCCAAAAGCAAATAAAACGTGTGCAGAGTGGAAAAGTTCAAAATTGCCTACCTACCTACACCGAAGAATGGAATGGAAATTTCATTGAGTAAATGTGGCAAAGAAAAACAAAAAAACCGGACAGGATATTCCACTATTTTTTTCTTCCTACCACAATGAGTTTCCACATTCCACCGCTGTTTGGGTTTTAAATGTGACCGGTTTTCTCACGCCTCCGCAGCAAATTTTCCAAATGGTGGAAACGTGGAAAACACACAGACAAATCTACTTATGGTTTTGTGTCCGTGTGTAGGTTGGTTTTACCCCCACACACATACACACACGTGTAGTGCTATCTCTGCCAAAAGTGGGAAGCTTAAAAATAAATTAAGTGGTTTTAAGCATAAATCATGAAGCCCTACTGCAGTGGTACAGCAAAAACACTTGAAGGAAGGAGGTTGGGTATATTTATAAAAAAGGAGATAGTCTTCTAATGGCAAAACCTGAAAAAATTCTCTCAAGGAAGATTCCCCAAAGACCTGAAGGGGATAATAGGGGGTTAATTTTTATGTAATTTTTATACCCTCAGCCATATGGCTAGAGAGGATATATATCATTTGGTACGGACAAAACGTGTCTTATCGAAATAACCGTTTTAGACCCTAGGTCTATTTTTTGTCCAAATGCTTTTCAGGACATTTGGAGTCGATTTCCGTCCGTCTGTCTGTCTGTCCGGCTGGTGAACACGAAGGGAGTATCCGATTTGATCCAAACTTGGTACATCGTAATATTATTGTCAAACTTAGATAGAGTTCGGAGATGGACCATTTCTTCTGGTACCTCCCCCACAAAATGTCAATATTTTCAAAGAAAATAATTTACTGCACAGAGAGAGAAAGGATAATTCGATTTTGCCCCGGCTTCACGAGTCCTAATATTTGCATCAGTGCTAGGTCAGGTGCGAAAATGGACAATATAGGTGGGCTCAATCATGTACCTCCCCCACAAGGGGTCAAAATTTGAAATAATTAAAACTCTTATAAAATTTGATGTAAGTGTCCGATTGTCTTCAAATTACACACATTACAATATTTTTATCAGACAAAGGTCGGGTGTGAATATGGAATATATTGGTCCACTCCTTCTGGTACCTCCCTCACAAAAGTTCGAAATTTTCAAAAAATATATTTTCTGCACAGAAAGAGAAACGATACTCCGATTTTGCTCCAACTTCGCGAATCCTAATATTTGCATCAGTACTAGGTCAGGTGCGAAAATGGATAATATCGGCCCACTCAATCAGGTATATCCCCCACAAAGGGTCAACATTTAGAATAATTATAACTCTTATAAAATGTGTTGTAAGTGCCCGATTGCCTTCAAATTACACACATCAAAATATTTTTAGCAAACCAAGGTCTGTTGCGAAGATGGAATATATTGGTCCACTGCGTCTGGTACCTCCCCCACAATGGGTCAAAATTTTGAATATTCATGAAGCTGAGAAAACGCGAAAATAACATCCGATTCCATTCAGATTTGGTACATCTCAATATTTTCATCACCACAAGATATGTTATAAAGATGGTAGAGATCGGGTCATACCTTCTGGTACCTCCCCCACAAAGGGTCAAAATTTGGAATAAATATAACTCTTATAAAATGTGATGTAAGTGGCCGATTGCCTTCAAATTACACACATCAAAATATTTTTAGCAAACCAAGGTCTGGTGTGAAGATGGAATATATTGGTCCACTTCATCTGGTACCTCCCCCACAAAGGGTCAAAATTTTGAATATTCATGAAGCTCAGAAAACATGAAATTTAAATCCGATTCCACTCAGACTTGGCACATCTCAATATTTTCATCAACACAAGATCTGTTATAAAGATGGTAGAGATCGGACCATTCCTTCTGGTACCTCCCACGCAAGGCTTGAATGTTCTAAATTACCAAAACGATCATAAAATCCTGAATAAGCATCCGGTTCTCTTTAGATTTCACACATCGCAATATTTTTATCAACCCAAGGTCTGGTGTGAAGATGGAATATATTGGTCCACTTCGTCTAGTACCTCCCCCACAATGGGTCAAAATTTTGAATATCCATGAAGCTCATAAAACGTGAAATTAACATCCCATTCCACACAGAATTGGCACATCTCAATATTTTCATCACCACAAGATATGTTATAAAGATGGTAGAGATCGGATCATACCTTCTGGTACCTCCCCCACAAAGGGTAAAAATTTGGAATAATTAAAGCTCTTATAAAATGTGATGTAAGTTTCCGATTGTCTTCAAATTACACACATCACAATGATTTTATTAAACGAAGGTCCGGTGTGAAGATGGAATATATCGGTCCACTCCTTCTGGTACCTCCCCCACAAAGGATCAACATTTTGAATATTCATGAAGTTCGGAATACATGAAATTAAAATCCGATTCCACTCAGACTTGGTACATCTCAATATTTTCATCAACGCAATATATTTTATAAAGATGGTAGAGATCGGACCATACCTTCTGGTACCTCCCACATAAGGGTTAAATGTTTTGAATAACCAAAACGATCATAAAATCCGAAATAAGCATCTGGTTCTCTTTAGATTTCACACATCGCAATATTTTATTGACCCAAGCTCGGGTGTGAAAATTTGGCAATATCGGTCCGCTTCTTCTGGTACCTTCCTCACAAAGGGTCAAAATTTTGAATATCCATGAAGCTCATAAAACGTGAAATTAACATCCGATTACATCCAAATTTGGTACAGCTCATTATTTCCATCAACACAAGAAATGTTATGAAGATGGTACAGATCGGACCATTTATTCTGGTACTCCCCCCACATAGGGTTCCAGATTTTGAAAAACGAAATCGATTATAAAATCCGAAATAAGCGTCCGATTCTTTTCATATTTCACACATCCCATTATTTCTACTAACACAAGACCTGATGTGAAGATGGGATATATCGGATCACTCCTTCTGGTACCTCCCCCACAAAGGATCAACATTTTGAGCATTCATGAAGCTCATAAAACGCGAAATTAACATCCGATTCCGAAATAACCAATGTAGTCCAACTCTGCACGTCGCAGTATTTATATCATATTTATTAAGGTCGGATACGAAATTTACAATATTGGCCCATTCCTTCGGAAACTACTCGAATTTGAAGAATCATAGGAGAAGTCAAAATATATTTAAATAATAGAACATTGGCTGGTGGCAAAACCGACTCATACTTTTTAGCTTTTTTTAAAGCCCATTGAAGGTCTCCTTTTTATGGAATGTCTGGTTTTCATGGGAGTTCTCTCGAGGATCTCTTAAAGTCTACTTCCAAAGGTCTCCTCATTTTTTTTTTTTTTTTTTTTTTGAATATAGATGGAAGTCGATTCTTATTGTGCGAAGAAAATTCAATTTTTTACTGGACTAAATTTTATTTTGTTTATTTATTTATTTTTTTTTTTAAATCCAGGTGAATTGGTAGTGCTTTAAAAAAATATTTTCTACATCCACTTCGATTTTAGTCCTTAAAAAAAAAAAACATTAAAAGCAACCAGGCTAATCTTGGTAAAGAGAAAAATATTTTAATAGTCGTCTTTTTTAAATCCAGGTTGATAGTATTTTATTATTTGTTTCTTCATTTGTTTGTACCAAGAATCAATTATTTAACAAAGAATCAATTATTTAACATTGGTTCCCTTGTGTGTATACGTATTGCCGTAACGTATACGTCACCCCCATTTGTTTACTCTCTGCAATTCGTGATTAGAAAATGCTTCCAACGTCATTGCATTTTCTTCCTAATTTGAATTATTAATTATTATCTGGTAATTTATTCTCCCCCCTCTCTCCCATTTTTCGTTTTTTTCAGTGTAAATACTGCACCCGAATACTTACACAACATTGCAAAATTCTCCCTACCTCGAATTTTCGATTCTCATTTAGCCCTGACATTTACGAAAGACAATAGCAGTTGACTCGGTTTTGTTTTTTGTTACGGATGCACACTCTTGCCAGTAAACTATGAAGTTAACTAGTTTCTGTTTTCATTTCCATCCACCCACCTCTTTGTAAAATTTTGTCTCCAACAAAAATGTTTTTATTTTCAAAATTGAATGCATTTCCTTGTTTGTTTTGCAATGTTGCCAACTCTCCCTTACTCCCCCCCCCCCCCCCCCCCCCAAAAAAAAAAATTTACTTGTTTTCCATTTCATTTTCAAATCTTCCCACCGAGCAAACCAACCAGTCATTTAACATACTCACCTCTTCATTGCTCTATCTCCCACCCTCTTTGTTTCATTCTCTCCCTAATACAAAAAAAAAAAAAACACAACTGCACATGCATGCACCTCCTCTCCTTCTCATTCCCATTGGCACCGTAATAAAAGGAATTGTGGGGAATAAGTTTTGTTGTTGTACCCTGCGGCTCCTCTTCTATGATAGCATTTCCATGACTCTCTGGCAATGCAATGTTAAAGTTTTGACTCTCCACTTTTTTGTGTTATTGTTGTTGCTGCCTTCTGCTTGTTGATAATGACGTTGGCAGTTGGCCTGGGTGTGTTGTTGCTGTGCTCTGCTACTGCTGTCGTGATTTAATGACGTAGTTATTTACATAAACTTACATACATAGCAGTTAAATACATAAACATGTACACATATATATTTACGTGATTTCTTTGGTTTATCTCTCAGGGGAAATGTTCTTTCTCAGTGAATAAATTTGAGTGTGAAAGAGCAATTACGGCTGTTGTTGGGGTGTGTGCCTTTGTTCTGTGTGGAGTAGATTTACTCTTCACATTGACTGAGAAATAAGAGACATTTCTAAAGAGTTGGTAAATTAGGGATGCCATGCTTTTAATGAATTGCAGCATTTAAATAAGAAAATAAAAATAAATTGAAAATTCAAAAATTTAGCAATTAAATAATTAGTTAATGTTTAATATAATAAATTAAAAACATTAAAGTACAAAATAATAAATATTTAAATATATATTAAAATAATTAATAATATTTTAAAATAAAAAAAAAACAATATTATAAAATAAAAAAAAAATAAAAAAACTAAAATAAAAATAAAAAAACAACAACAAAACAAAAAATAAATAAAATACAAAAATAAAATAAATAGAAATTAAAAATAAAAAATGAATTATTAATTACATTAAAAAAAATAATTATTAATTAAAAAAATAAAATAATTAGTAAAAAAATATGCAAATAATGAAAATATATAAAACATAATGAATAAAAAATGAAATTATAATTTAAAATAATAAAAAATTAAAAAATAAAATATAAAAGTAAAATATATTTATAAAAAATAAAAAAAGAGAAAAAAATTAAAAATATAATAAAAATCAATAAAATTATAAACATAAAAGTAACAAATAAATAATAAAAATTAAATAAAAGAAAGAAATTAAATTAAAATTAAAAAAAAAATAAAATCATAAATAAAAAAAAATATTAAAAAATGTGTAAATAATGAAAAAAATTTAATAAATTATGAATAAGAAATGAAATAATAATTAAAATAATAAAACAAATTAAAAAAAAACAGACATATATAATAAATATATTAATTATACACATTGAAACAAGGAATAAAAATTAAAGTAAAGTAACAAATAAATAATAAAAAATAAAAATTAAATAAAAGATAAAAATAAAATAAAAAATAGAAATAAAATAAAAGAAATATGAAAAAAATGAAGTCATAATTAAAAATAATAAACTAAAAAATAACAAATATATAATAAATATATAAATTATAAAAAATAAAATAATGGACAAAAAATAATGTATTAATAAAAATTAATAAAATTATAAATATAAGAAGTAATAAATAACGAAAAAATTTAAAAAATAAAATAAAAACGAACAGAACATAAATAAATAATAAAAATGAAATTAAAAACAAAAAATTAATTATAAATTAAAATAAGAAAAAAATATTAAATAAAAAAATTAAGTAAAAACATGTAATAATAAAAAAATGTAAAAAATAATGAATAAAAAATTAATTTATATTTAAAAATAATTAAAAATTAAAAATAACAAATATATAACAAATATATTAATTATAAACAATAAAATAATTGATAAAAATTAAAGTAAACGTTAAGTAACAAATAAGTAATAAAAAATAAAAATTAAATAAAAGATAGAAATAAAATAAAAAATAGAAATAAAATAAAAATTATGAAAAAAATGAAATTATAATTAAAAATAATAAAAATTGAATAGTAACAAATATATAATAAACGCATTAATTATAAATAATAAAATAATGGATAAAAATACTGTATTAATAAAAATTAATAAAAATATAAATATAAAAAGTAATAATTAACGAGAAAATTAAAAAAAAATAAATAAAAAAGATCAGAAGAAAAATAAAAATTAAATTAAAAACAATAAATTAATTATAAATTAAAATTAAAAAAAAAAAAATAAAATCATAAATAAAAAAAATATTAAAAAATGTGTAAATAATGAAAAAATGTAAAAAATTGTGAATAAGAAATGAAATAATAATTAAAATAATAAAAAAATTAAAAAAACATATGTGATAAATATAATAATTATAAAAAATAAAATAATGGATAAAAATTAGAGTGAAGTAAACAATAAAGTAACGGATAAACATTAAAGTAAAGTTCAAATAAATAATAAAAAAATAAAAATTAGATAACAGATAAAAATTAAATAAAAAATAGAAATAAAATAAAAAAATATAAAAAAAATGAAATTACAAATAAAAATAAATTAAAAAATAACAAATATATAATAAAAATATTAATTATAAAATAAAATATTGAATAAAAAATAGTGTATTAATATAAATTAATAAATTAAAAAAAATTGAAATTAAAAACAAAAAATTAATTATAAATCAAAATTTAAAAAAAAATAAAAAATAGTAAAAAAATGTGTAAATAATGGGAAAAAAATTATAAATTATTAATAAGAAATGAATTTATAATTAAAAATAAAAAAACAAACATATATAATAAATATATTAATTATAAAAAATATAAAATTATTAAACTAAAATTACAAAAATGTGCACAGAATAAGTCTTCAATTCAAATATAGTTTATATGTTTAAACTTTATTTTTATTACCTTGCACCGTTGGACATTTCTAGATTTTTCTGATTTAACCAGTAAAACTGATCCCCCGGTTTATTATAATCAAATAAATATACGTCAAGAACCGAATATTTCGGGTTTTCTAAATTTATAATGTGAAAGGTAAACATATTTGGGGACTACGTTTTCGCAAAGGCATTTTAAGAGTAAATATGGGAATATGAACTCTTATTTTTTTATCTCCACAGTAAATAATCATGAGACCTATCTGTGTGGGGATTTCTTTGTTTGTTGCTGAGGGTAAATAAATGATTCCCATGACTTCCACTCTTTGGCTCTCTCTCACCGCAACTTCTCATCTCTCCTCTTTGCATCTCTTAATTTCATATAAATGGTTGGCTGGTTGAACTGTTTTTTTCTTTGTATTTTACTTGCTTAAGTTTTATGTATGGTGGGACGCGAGAGTGTATATAAGAGAGAAAGAGAGCACTCTACGTGGTTGTGGCTATGCTTTGCCAGACCAAACTGTGCCTGTGTATTTTTGCAAAAGGCTTGTTGGCTAAAATCATGAAAATCGAATCGTCAGTCTACATCAAATGATGAAACTGTGCTCATCTTGCAGAAGCTCTAATCTGCTAAATATTGTGATTGATCAACGTCTTAGAATTGACACCTGTCGATATCTTATCGAGATACTATCGCGTCGTATAACGGGCGAATAAAGCCGCGGAACTAACTTAATTTAGTGGGCAAAAAAAAAAAATAAATAATTTTTTTGTTGGCTAATTGTTGAAGAAATCGGTTATCAAGTTTTAAATACAACAAAAACAGCAACACCAGCAACAGCACAAATCAAACTCACACAAAACACTTTTGGAATATACCGAAGAACGCGAAGAAGAAGAAGCAGCAGCAACTCTGAACATATAGCGAAGACGACAACGACCAGTCGAGTACGTCGGAATATAAAAACAAAAGCAAAGTGAAGGAATTGAAAGTATTATTCCGTGTATAGATTGTGAACCGCAAAAAAAAGAAAGAAAGAAGCAAAAAAAAAAAACAAACGGCTAAAGCGTTAACCTAACGACAAGCGGTGAGTGCGTCATACGGCCACTTGAATAGAATTGTTTGGAATTCTAAAAAAAAACAGAAAAAAATCGAACAAAAATTGGAGCCAAAAAAAGTGAAATTGGAAATTAATTAATAAAACACATATAGCAACAAGTAAAAAAACATATTTTTATTGAAAAATTACATTCAATTAAAAAATAATAAAATTGGAAATTGAAAGAAATTAAATCTGCAATAAAAAGTAAAAAAGTAATTATTATTTAAAATTTATTTTCATTTAAAATTAATAACATTAAAAATAATAATAAAATAATAAATAATAAAAAAACATCCACATAAAAATAATAAAAAAACATAATTTCTACTTAAAAATAAATATTTTTAATTAAAAAAAAACCAAAAGTAAATATCTACACAATTTTAAAAGAAAGAATTTTAAATTGGAAAAAAGTTTTAATTATCAACAAAATATTTTTTTAAAAAACATCCAAAACTCAAAACTCCTGAGAAATTTTTAAAATTTATTGGGAAAAACATAATATTTTAAATCAAAATTAAGGTGTACAAAATTTTAATCTATAAAATAGTGAATCAAATAAATAAAAATAATATTTTAAAATTATTATTATTTTTCAATCAACACACAAACAATTGACTTCCTCACAGAAATTGTTTATTTTTATGTTTTATTCGCATTTTTGGTTTGATTTTTTTTACAAAACAACAACAAATAACAAAAGGTAATTAATTGCAAAACTTTTTTTGAATAAAAAAATACAAAATTCTTACGAAAATAAGTCAAATTTGAAAAAAAAATATTTTTCGTTGGATTATACACCCCACCCACAATGAAAACTATAAATACAAATATATAAAAATAATTCAAAAAAAAAAAAAATAAATAAATAAATAAATAAATAAACAAATTCACAATTTTAATAAAAAAGGGAAAATTTTAAATTCCAACATTATTTGTTAAACCCTACAGAGGGATATATCATATGATACGCCCAAAACGTGCCTTATCCAAATAACGCTTTAATGCCCCAGGTCTCTTTGGACCAAATCCGTTTCAGGACATTTGATACCCATTTGTCCATCCGTCCGCCTGTCTCTAACTCTCGAAGGGAGTATCTGATTTGGTCCAAACTTGGTAAATCGTAATATTATTATCAAACTTAGATCGAGTTTTGAGATGGGAAATATTGGACCACTCCTTCTGGTACCCCACAAAATGTCGAAATTTTCAAAAAAAAAAAAAAAAAAATAAAATAAAAATAAAAAAAAAAATAATAATAAAATAATTAAAAAAGGTTAATCCGATTTTTCTTCAACTTTGCAAATCCTAATATTTGCATCAGTGCCAGTGTAAAAATTTTTAATATTTATTACTTATTGTGATGTAAGAATCCGATTGTCTTCAAATGACACACATCACAATATTTTTATTAACCCACGGTTTGATGTGAAGATCCCACAAAATGTCGAATATTTTCAAAAAGAATTTTAACCTGCACAGAAAGACAAAGGAAAATCCGATTTTGCACCAACTTTGTAATATCGGTCCATTCCTTTTAGTACCTACCCCAAAAGGGTCAAAATGTTGAATATCCATGAAGCTCATAAAACACGAAATTAACATCCGATACCATTCAGACTTCGCACATCCCAATATTTCTATCAACACAACGTGTGTAGTAAAGATGATAGAGATCGGAACATTTATTCTGGCATCTCCCCACAACGGGTCAACATTTTTAAATAATTATAACCCTCATAAAATGCGGAATAAGCATCCGATTCTCTTCAAATTTTACACATCCCAATATTTTTACCGATACGAGGTCTGCTGAGAAGATGGAATATAATAGTCCAACCCTTATGATACCTCCCCCACAAAAGGTGTTAGAATTATTTCTGATTTCCGGCTCAATATTTTTGAATAATTATAACTCTCATAAAATGGGAAATAAGCATCCGATTTTCTTGAAATTTTATACATCCCACTATATGTTCCAACACATGATCTGGTGTGCAGATGATGGCTATGAATAAGGGCTCAACATTTTGAATAACCAGAATGCTCATAAAATGAAAATAAATAAATAAGTACCTGATTCTTTTTAAACACACTCCAATATTTCTACTAACACAAGATCTGGAATGAAGTTGCGATATATTCCAAAATATCTATATATACATATATTTCAAAATCTGGAAAATCCCTCAAATCGGGGATGGGTTTCTATTGTAGCTATATCAAAAATGAGAATTTGTTTAGAATTTGTGGCCTATCAATTTGTTACCCTATCCCAAACCTGAATGGTAAATTTCAGCAAAATTGATTGTAAAATGGTGAAAACCATGTTTTATAGGAGTTATATAAAATTGTGGACCCATATTAAAATATTTTTGCATGGTACTAATTAAGAACACCAGACCTCAAATTTAAATCTGCAAAAATGGAAAATTTATGGAAAATATTGTCCCACTCCTTCGGAACATATTTAGTTTTTAATTCACATCACATTTTTAGATTTTTTTTTTATTTAAATGTTGTAATTTTCCTATATTTTCTATTTGTATTTAGGAAATGTGCATTTCTTAAAAATATTGAAAAAAACTGAAATCATAATTTTCCGTTGTCAGCACCGCCTTTATATCACTCTCTTCTCCATTATCTAATCCCCAAAATGAATTTTCATTATTTTCTTATTTTTAGTTTTTTTTTGTTATTATTTTAGTTTTTTTTTTTTTTCACTTCTCCTCCTTCTTTTCAAAGTGAAAGTTTTTTTCTGTAGTATGTTTGCGGTTTTTTGTTGTTTTTTTTTTTTATTTTCACACACAAACAAGACATCATTAGTTTTTCACATCGTTTAGTTTTGGGTTTTCCATACTTTTGAGTTGACTTTTTTTCTTCCTCTTTTTCTTTTTCGGTTTTCATGTGGAAACTGGACAGTTTTGTTTTTTTATAATTTCCTGTTGTAGGATGTATGTATGTATTATGGAGAAGATAATAAGAATTGAGGAAGCATAGAAAAAGGATTATAATTGGTAATGGGATTAATTGGAATTTTAAAACTATCAAAGGGAAATTCCCCTGTTGGGAGAATGAAATTTGGAAACTGTATTACGTTGGGCGCCAGAGGGACATATTTGAATTAACAATAAAGAAATATTTTAGTGAATTGAGTTATTAAAGAGAATGATTTATTTTTGAGGGCTAGACTATTAAAATTAAGAAACCGGGTGTTGCTATTTATAAATCGAGACTAGCAAGGCAAAACTGCTTGTCATGTAACCTAATAATTCGAAAAATAAAAAAAAATGTTCTGTAGAAAAAAAAAAATGCGTAAAAGCCCGTCCTCAAGAAATGGTCCGTGACTGGCCTTTCAAATTTCTTTAAAAAAAACCCGGAAACTAGATTTCAATACTTACTTCGAGAGTAATTGTGCGCAACAGCCAGACGGACGGGCCGTCGGACACCCTTAGATTGACTCCAAATATTCTGAAACGGATTTGGTCTAAAGAGACCTAGGGTCTGAAACCGTTATTTCGATGAGGGCGTCTTAGTCGTATCAAATGATTTATATGTTTTTCGACAAAAATTATTTCAAATTCGGTATTGAAGTTCGTATTGGGTATCAATTTCTGTGACAGGAAATTACCTATATATCCCCCCATTTAATGGTACCTTTCGATATTCCCTTTCCCCCTTTTATAGCCACATTTTTAACGGAATTATTTCTAAATTGTTCGTCCGATATTCTTTATTTGACGATTTAAGTAGCGTTTATTCAGCAGATTTTCTTTTGAAATTTAGCAACTTTCTTTCAAATTGTGAAGTGTATTGAAAGTTCGACCCGGCTGAACTTTTTAAAAAAATAATAAAATTAAAACATTTGTGGATCAATTTTCGGGATTTCAATCCTTTTTATACCCTACACCACATAGTTGTAAGGGTATTATGTCTTTGCGAATTTATTGTAACTTAGAGAAGGAAGCGAGATAGACCCATAGTTACTTTTGAAGATTTTGATAGAATCACTTTCTGAGTCGATTCGCCTTTCCGTCCGTCTGTCTGTCCATGTATTTTTGTGAACAAAATGCAGGTCGCATTTATTATCCGATTGAGATGATATTTTCCGAAATTATTTGTTTGGTCCAAGGACGAAACCTATTGAAATTAGTTAGAATCGGTTCAAGTTCAGATATAGCTCTCATATCTTCAACCGATTTCAGGTTAATTTTGCTCCAAATGGACTGAATTTTGGCAATTCCGACTCAATTCATCCTAGAAACAAGTACTTCAAATACAGTGAGAATCGGCTCAGATAGCTTCCATTTATATGTTTCATCCGATTTGTGGTTTTAAGTATCTCACATGCGTATTATGCACTTCACAACAATAGTCTTTAGTACTAGATATCAGATACCGCTCAGAAATAAGTGCCTAGAATTTTGTCAAGATCGGTTCAGATTTGGATATAGCTCCCATATATATCTTTATCCGATTTCAGATTCTTTTGTGCACCAAATGACTAATATCAGTCCAAATGACCTGAATTTCGGCACATCCGACCGAAATCATTCTAGAAGCAAGTACATCAAAATTAGTGAAAATCGGTTCAGATATAGCTATAGCTCCCATATATATGTTTGCTTCGATTTGGGGTTTAAAGTCCCTCACATGCGTAATATGCACTCCACAACAATAATCTTTGGTATCAGGTATTAGATACAGCTCAGAAATAAGCTCCCATATATTTTTTTATCCGATATCGGGTTACTTGTGCACCAAATGACTAATATCAGCCTGAATGCAAATGGACTGAATTTTGGCAATTCCGACTAAATTCGTCCTAGAAACAAGTACTTCAAATGTAGTGAAAATCGGCCCAGATATAGCTATTGCTCCCGTATATATGTTTGATCCGATCCTTCACATGCATAATATGTACTCCACAACAATGATATTTGATACAGGGCATCAGATACTGCTGGAAAATATCTCTGCCAAATTTTATCGAGATCATATCAGATTAGGATATAGATCCCATATATATCTCTTTACCCGATATCAGATTTTTGGCAATTCCGACTGAATTCATCCTAGAAAAAAAAAAAAACACTTCAAATCTTTGGTGCCATATATCAGATAAAGCTCAGAAATAAGTGTTAAATATGTTGTCAAGATCGGTTCAGATTCGGATATGGCTCTCATATATATCTTTATCCGATTTTCGTTTTTTTTTTGTCCACCAGATGGCTAATCTCAGCTAAAATGAACTGCATTTTGGCACATCCGACCGAAATCAGTCTAAAAGCAAGTACATCAAAGTTGATGAAAATCGGTTCAGATATAGCTATAGCTCCCATATATATATTTGATCCGATTTGGGGTTTTAAGTCCCTCACATGCGTAATATGCACTCCACAACAATGATATTTAATACCGGGCATCAGATACTGCTCGAAAATACCTCTGCCAAATTTTATCGAGATCGGATCAGATTAGGATATAGCTCCCATATATATCTTTATCCGATATCAGGTTTTGGCAATTCCGATTGAATTCCTCCTAGAAACAAAAAAAAACACTTGAAATCTTTGGTGCCAGATATCAGATGAAGCTCAAAAATAAGTGTTAAAAATGTTGTCAAGATCGGTTCAGATTCGGATATGGCTCCCATATATATCTTTATCCGATTTTCGATTTATTTTTTGTCCACCAGATGGCTAATATCAGGCAAAATAGACTGGATTTCGGCACTTATCTCCCAAATCTCTATTTCCTCCGATTTTGTATTCAAGTCCCTCATATGTATAATATGTACTCTACAATATTGATATTTGATACCGGGCATCAGATACTGCTCGAAAATACCTCTGCCAAATTGTATCGAGATCGCATCAGATTTTTATATAGCTTCGATATACATCATCCGATTTTACGGTTATTGCTCACCACATATTAATAGATTTTTTTATACATATATTTTTTTTATTATAATATTTTTTTAATAAAAATTCCAGAACCCGTTAGAAGGTAAAAATGTGACAACGATAACCAAAAAAAAAACAGAAAAAAAAAAACATTGGAAATCTATTAAATATTTTCTAAAAAATATTTTCTAAAAAAAATCTCCCAAAAATTCCCTGAGCTTAAGTCTTGAATAGTTCAGAGTCGTTTTAAAATCCCTCACATAATGGATAGCTTTTTGTTATTTATTTTACTCTCCAAAATCTCTAACATGTTATGGTCCCTCCCCCGTATAACAGCCCACAGTAAAAATGAATGAAAAAAAAAACAAACAAAAATTAGGTAAATAATGAGTGGCTGGTGGGGGAAAAGGTCATTTACTTGAACTTGAAATGCTGTATTGTTTTCAATTGAAAGCGATGAAAAAAAAAAAAAAATAAAAACACAAAAATACGAAATAACAAAAATTCAATGTAAGCTGTAAGCAAATGGAATACAAATGCGAATAATATGTGGGAAACAAAAATAGAAATAAAAAAAAAAAAAAAAAAATACAGAGAAAAATAAAAAAACTCTACGTTTCATATGTAAATAATTTGTCGAACAGCAGCAACAACAACAACACAATTTACGCTTTATCGTTAAAATTAATATAAATTAATTGATAACGTTTTGTTCTCCTACGTTTCTATGTTTCTTGCCAACCGACTGTTCGACCAAGCGGAGGCCCTTCCTCCCTCCCACTAGCCAGCAGCCGGTTAAAATCTTGAGAGATGTGAATATCATTTATATGGATGGCATTGTTCTGACATGAAAATTATTTCAGTATTTTTTTTTTTAATGGAAATCATATGATTCTGGAAACATTTTTTTTGAGATGAATGCGATTCATAGAAGAGAATATCAAAGGAAAAAAATAATAACAAATAAAAAAAAAATAGAAAAAAATTGTTAAAAATAATAATGAAAATATGTCACATTTGGTCTAGGAAAGGTAAATCTGATGGGGATTTAAAATAGAACATGCATTTAAAAAAATGGTGTTTATTTAAAAATGAAAAAATATTTTCTCCAATATTTTTGAAAAAAAAAAAAGTTTTTTTTTAAATTTCTTTTAGAGGTAGATTTTTGATTTTTTTTTTAAATCTCCAGGAAATGTCTTTATTTAAAAATGAAAAAATATTTTCTTCAATATTTTTGAAAAAAAAAAGTTTTTTTTTTAAATTTCTTTTAGAGGTAGATTTTTGATTTTTTTTAAATCTCCAAGAAGTTAAACGAAATTGCCTTTATTTTGAAAAGATATTCAAAAATATTTTTTCCAATATTTTTGAAAAAAAAAAAATAAAAATATTTTTTAAAAATTTCCAGGAAGTTATGGTTATCCGGATAATATTTCCAATATTGAATATTTACTTGAATAATTTTTTTTTACATCATTGGCAAGGGTCTGGAACCTTGTCTTGTAAATATTTAAAATAATTTTTTAATTCAATATTTATTTTTAAAATGTTTACCTTTACAAGTGAATTTTTTTCGGATTTTATATAGAAACACCAGTAAGGAAAGTTCCAAAGTCGGGCGGGGCCGACTATATGATAACTTACACCACTATGTGTATTTAGTAGAGCTCCCGTAACAAAAAAGTTTATATTGGGAATTTATGTGAAGTAGATAATACCAACTATGAACCTTATTTGCATGCGTATCATGGCTTTACAGTACTCGAAATTAGAGTACTACATCCAACTCTTAACTCTGAATCGATTTTGAAGAAATTTGACGGAAGATTGCTTTATATGACTTCGATAAGAATTATATTAAAAAATATTTATTTGAAAAAATATTTATTTGAGCAAAAGATATACCGGACCGAGTTTCCGGTTAAATATAAAAAAATCTATCCAATTTGGGCTAATATTTCAAATACAGGGTGAGATAAAAAAACTGCAACCAACTTCAGACAGCTGTCATTTTTAAGCCACTCGTCCGACAGCTGTTTTAAATTTTTCCAGCTCATTATATTGTTTACAAGCGTAGAAAAGCATTTTGGGTGAAAATTTTCCAGAAAAAAAGTTATTTGTGATGGAATTCAAGCGTGATAGTGTGATTTCTTTATATTTGGCTAGAAAACCACAAGTGGCTATCGTTAGAGCACTCCAGCATTTAAATGTGAATAAATCTTTTGTATCTCCTACCATTGCTCGTTACCGTGATACTAGTAGCGTAGCCCAACGTCTAGGAAGTGGACGGAAGAAAAAACAGCAACATCAGCATAAATGGTTCGAAAATTAAAGAAGAGACTTTATCGAAACCCGCGTCGCAGTGGCCGAAAATGGCTCGTGTGCTGAACATATCGCAATATTCCATTTGGCAAATATTGAAAAATGAGCTCGGGCTAAAGCCATTGAAATTCCAAAAGTGCAACACCGCAAAGGAAAGAAAATAGACTCAAAAGAGCTAAAGAGCTGCTTCGCTTGGCCGAAAGTGGTGAACAGACGAATTTGGTTTTCTCCGTCTCCGATGAGAAAACATTCGTTGTCCAGCAGTTTGTAAATAAACAAAATGATCGAGTTTACTTTCCAAAGAGGTCAGCTGAAAATGTGCACCTTCGATTGGCTACCAGAACTTAAGCGTCGGTCATGGTGATGGTGTGGGCCGCCATAACAGTCGATGGTCGCTCTCCGCTCGTTTTAAACGACTGTGGCATCAGAATAAATGCCGAATATAATCGGTGTATTAAAGCCTTGGGCATGCAAACATTTTGGCAGCAGACCTTGGACATTCCAACAGGACTCAGCACCATCGCACTCAGTACGCGCCACCCAAAAATGAGGTTCCTAAATGAGGTTCCTCGCTTAGTTTCCAGTGCACAATGGCCACCAAAATCTCCGGATACCGGACCCCAAGCAAGCGCATCGCTGAGAATGGGCCAACATACCGCAAAGCAACATTCGGGCAGCGTGTGACGGTTTCATTGGTCGTCTGAAGGCCATAATTCGTAGCAAAGGTTTTGGAGAGTGCATATTACGCATGTGAGGGTCCTTAAACCCCAAATCGGATAAAACATATATATTTGAGCTATAACTATATATGAACCGATTTTCACCAATTTTTATGTACTTGCTTCCAAACTGAATTCGGTCGGATGTGCCAAAATGCAGTCCATTTGGTCTGATATTGGCCATTTGGTGTACAATAAATCTGAAATCGGGTAAAGATATATGAGGGAGCTATATTTAAATCTAAACCGATCGTTATAAAATTTTAGGTACTTATTTCTGAGCTGTATCTGATATCTGGTACCAAAGATCATTGTTGGGGGGGGGGTGCATATTACGCCCTTGAGGGACTTTAAACCCTAAATCGGATGAAACTTATATGTTAGCTATAACTATATCTGAACCGATTTTCACCAATTTTGATGTTTTTGCTTGTAGACTGAATTTGGTCGGATGTGCAAAAATGCAGGTCATTTGGACTGATATTGGCCATTTGGTGCACAATAAATCTGAAATCGGGTTAAGATATATGAGGGAGGTATATTTAAATCTTAACCGATCTTTATAACATCCAAATCTGAAAGGATCTTTATAAAATTTAAGGTACTAATTTCTGAGCTGTATCTGATATCTGGTACCTAAGATCATGGTTGTGGAGTGCATATTACGTGTGTGAGGAACTTAAATCCCAAATAGGATTAAACATATACATGGAGCTTAACCGACTTTCACCAAATTTGACGTACTTGCTTCCAGACTGAATTTGGTCGGATGTGCCACAAATTCAGGTCATCTGGACTTATATTGACCATTTGGTGCAAAATTAACCTGAAATCGGTTGAGGATATATATCTACATTTGACCCGACTCTTAACAATTTCAAAAGGGTTCGTCCTTGGGCCAAACAAATATTGTTTGGAAAATTGCATCTCAATCGGATAGTAAATGCGACCAGCATGTTGTTCACAAAAGTACATGGAAGATGACTGACATGCATAAATCGCCTCAGAAAGTAATTCTATAAAGATCCTCAAAAGTAACTATGGGTCCATCGCGCTTCCTTCTCCATGTTACAAACAAATGTACAAAGGCATAATACCCTTACCACTATGTGGTGTAGGGTACAAAACTATGCAATTTCCAGATCCAATAAGAATTTTCATTCCATATTACTTTTTTCGAAAGTTTTTTTTTTTATATTTTTTTTTAATTTTTTTTTTTTTAATTTTTTTATTTTTTATTTCTTTTTTATTTTTATACCCTCCACCATGAGTAGGAGGGTATATTAACTTTGTCATTCCGTTTGTAACACCTCTAAATATTCGTCGTAGACCCCATAAAGTATATATAGTCATAATCAGCATAAAATTCTAAGACGATTTAGCGATGTCCGTCTGTCTGTCCGTCTGTCTGTCTGTCTGTCTGTCTGTTGAAATCACGATAGAGCCCACATTATTTGACGTAGACCTTTGAAATTTGGCACAAGTGTGTGTATTGTCCCTAGGATGGTTGGTATTGAAAATGAGATATATCGGTCCACGTTCTGGTATAGTCCCCATATAACGGTACCTCCCGATATTCGGTATTTTGATGATTTATGCCACATTTTTTCACGGATTTATCTGAAAATTGGTATTTGTAGGTCATGACGGGTCCCTGAGCGTGTGGCAAAACATTGCATGTATAGGTCCACGTTTTGGTATAGCCCCCATATAACGGTACCTACCGATATTCGGTATTTTGATGATTTATGCCACATTTTTTCACGGATTTGTCTGAAAATTGGTATTTGTAGGTCACAACGGGTCCCTGAGCGTGTGGCAAAACATTGCATGTATAGGTCCACGTTCTGGTATAGTCCCCATATAACGGTACCTCCCGATATTCGGTATTTTGATGATTTATGCCACATTTTTTCACGGATTTGTCTGAAAATTGGTATTTGTAGGTCACAACGGGTCCCTGAGCGTGTGGCAAAACATTGCATGTATAGGTCCACGTTCTGGTATAGTCCCCATATAACGGTACCTCCCGATATTCGGTATTTTGATGATTTATGCCACATTTTTTCACTGATTTGTGTAAAAGTTGGTATTTGTGGGTCATAATGGGTCCTAGTTCGTGTGGCGAAACATTGTAATTATAGGTGCACGTGTTGGTGTAGCCCCTATATAACGGTACCTCCCGATATTCGGCATTTTAATGTTTTTTGCCACATTTCTTCTAATGTTCTTTTACCCTAGGGTGGAGGGTATTAAAAGTTTGGCCCGGCCGAACTTAATGTTTTTTTACTTGTTAATATTTTCTTCAGCGTCTATACCTCCTTCATTAGTTTCAATTTGCTTTTTTTTTTTGTTAACAATTTCAATGACATTTTAATTAACCCCCATCACACACAGACCCGCACACACACTCACACGACAGCAATAATTGAATGATGCGATTGTTTACAAATACTGCTTTGCAAATTACATATTTTGTTTTTCAAATTATTTTCTTTAACAAACTTTATTATTTGCCACCCAAAACAAACAAAATTTCTATACTAAACCAAAAAAAAAAAAAAAAAAAAAAAAAAACCACTAATCTGTGTAAATATTTAATTAAAAATCCCCGCCACAAACAAAAAAAAATTGAAATTCAAATGAAAAACAAAATTGAAATTCTTGTGAAAGAGAAAAAAAAAATTTGTCTAATATACTATTGAAATAGTGGGAGAGAATTTTACAAAAAAGACTGATTTGTGTGTAAATTTTTTCAAAAAACAACAACAAAACATATAATTGTATAAATAAACAAAAAATAATATTTTTTTGTTTGTTGTGTAAATAAAAATAAAAAATTGGATAGACAAATAAATCACATAATAAACTAACCATAATCCTCTGTCGAACTCGATTACTAACAAACTCAGGGATTTAAGGATATCTCAAAAAATAAGGAGGAATAAGGAAATAAATGGAAGGGTAAGAATTTGTGTGTTTTTTTTTTTTCAAAATTATGAAAATTTTCTGTGTGTCTGAAGTGTAAGCCTAAAAGTAGGCAGCATAATTCAGTTTACAATACAGCAAATTATGGTTGTTCAAATAAATATAATACATTTTTTATACAAATATGTTGTAAATTTAAAGATTTAAAAGGCATAATGGTGGAGAATACCTCAGCAACGTATTTGGCAAGGATCTTGAAACTAATGGCATTAAAAGAGAACTAAGTTTGAAGTAGAAGGTTGAATAATCGTTAGTATCTAAAACATATATGCTTACCGATCAAGAATCTGTGTTGCGGATAGACGGGACGTTATCCTTGATGAAGATAAAATTTTAAAGAAATAACAAGAACAAATGCCAAAAATGTGTACAATATTACAATATTCTTTAAAAAATCCACGTTTATTGGTCCTTTGAAAAAAAAATTTTTAAAAAATCCACGCTTATTGATCCTTTGAAAAAAAAAAAATTTTAAAAAATCCACGCTTATTGATCCTTTGAAAAAAAAATTTTTAAAAAATCCACGCTTATTGATCCTTTGAAAAAATATTTTTTAAAAAATCCACGCTTATTGATCCTTTGAAAAAATATTTTTTAAAAAATCCACGCTTATTGATCCTTTGAAAAAAAATTTTTTTAAAAATCCACGCTTATTGATCCTTTGAAAAAATATTTTTTAAAAAATCCACGTTTATTGGTCCTTTGAAATAATATTTTTTTTAAAAATCCACGTTTATTGGTCCTTTGAAATAATATTTTTTTAAAAATCCACGTTTATTGGTCATTTGAAAAAATATTTTTTTTTTAAAAATCCACGTTTATTGGTCCTTTGAAAAAATATTTTTTAAAGAATCCACGTTTATTGGTCCTTTGAAAAATATTTTTAAAAAATCCACGTTTATTGGTCCTTTGAAAAAAATTCTTTAAAAAATCCACGTTTATTGGTCCTTTGGAAAAAAAATTCTTTAAAAAATTGACGTTTATTGGTCCTTTGAAAAAATATTCTTTAAAAAATCCACGTTTATTGGTCCTTTGAAAAAATATTCTTTAAAAATCCACATTTATTGGTCCTTTGAAAAAATATTCTTTAAAAATCCACGTTTATTGGTCCTTTGAAAAAATATTTTTTAAAAAATCCACGTTTATTGGTCCTTTGAAAAAATATTTTTTAAAAAATTCTCGTTTATTGGTCCTTTGAAAAAATATTTTTTAAAAAATCCACGTTTATTGGTCCTTTAAAAAAATATTTTTTAAAAAATCCACGTTTATTGGTCCTTTGAAAAAAATATTTTTTAAAAAATCCACGTTTATTGGTCCTTTTAAAAAATATTTTTTTAAAAAAATCCACGTATATTTAGTCCTTGAAGTCATATTTAGGATCTATCAGATTTTTATATTTACAAAATTTATTTCAAGGTCTGATATATTTAATATAAAAATATGTATTTTTCGTTTCTTATGGATAATTGATCCCGATTTTTTTAAGAAAAATTTGTGCATCATTTTGACCGAAAAAATATTCTACAAGATATATTGAAATGTTGCCTCCCTCCTGGCCAATGAAAACAAAAATCATTTCGTTAATTATTTTTTAATGTAAATCCGTAAATGACACAAAATCTATCTCATATAGGCGCTCAAAGCTTCCAATTTACAATATTTATGGGAAATTATTAAGAAATGCCATAATTGTACATTATTCATTTGGCTGGCGGACGGATGGGCAGGTCATTTTCAAAATAAATGTGATGTGATGCCATAAAAATCATTTTCATCAACAAATTTTCTATGGCCACCGCCATTTGGCCAACAGCGGCACAGAGATAATTCTTCGAAGAAAATCATGAAAATCAGAAATTATTAATAGCTCAATAAGCCAAGAACTATTAACAAGTTTAAATGTAAACAATTAGTTTTTCTATTTTAAAATGTTGTTCCTACCTCCCCACCCTCTTTCAGGGAGGAATATTTATGGGAAGAGGCACCAATTCTTTGTTGGTGCCCATAATTTATAACATTGTTCGAAAATCTCATTTTAAATGACACATAAAACAGTTCACCTGTCACCGGTAATGGCAGGCAAAGAAAAAAACGGAATGGTTTATTTGCTGCAACATGGCGTTATCGTCACAGCCAAGCCACAAGTTGCATAGAAGACTTCCTCCCCATCTCTCTCTCTCATTCTTTCTCTCATCCACCTTTGGAAAAAACAAACACCCATCACGTGTACCGCAAACTTGAACCAATCTTTATAGAGGTTAATCATTCTATTCTTCAAATTGAATATGAATATCGCCATCTCCTTCACCTCCACCCCTGCCTGCCTCGGAATTCTTAACGCCTCACTGGGCCATTGTCTTCAGGGCTATAATTTCAAGTCACATGTACAATAAATTGCTTGCAAACACACACACAGACACACACACCGACAACCTGATAACAAAATAATTTATAACAATTTTATTGTTTTCGATGCTAGAACACCCCAACCCAACCCAAACACACACACGCTCACATGCATCCATATTGTTGCTGTCTGCTCTCTTTTTCTTCGTTTCAGATTTATTACCAAGAATAAGATATTATGACAGCAATGAATAGGGTTTTTGATATTAGAATTTAGTTTGGTTTGTAGGTTTTGGGAAAATGAAAAAACAAAGGAGAAATATTTTAAAAATTTGGAGGAAAACGCCTAAAAGCGTACTTTACAATTTTTTACAAAAATGCCTAAATATAGGCAATGTATTTTTTAAAGTAGAGGTATATTATAAGTAGGTATTATATAATAAGTATATTATCTCTAGCAGACTTAGAGTTCTTCTTAGCTATAATAGAGTCTGATGTGTTTTTTAAACTAAAAGTGAACTTGAGGTCTTCGGTGCATGGAGGAGCCCGAGGTCGTCTATTGTCTTTGTACGACCTTTAGGTCTCCTATTGTCTTTAGAAACCTAAGTATTTATGACAGACCGATTGTCTACGAAAGACCTATTTGTCTCCGCAGAAGCCTTCTATGTTCTATAGACAACATGGAAGGCTAGAAGGTTATAGAACATAGAAGGCTTAATGATATTATGCGGAGACAAATAGGTATTTCGTAGACAATCGGTCTGTCATAAATGTACCTAAAAATCAGTTTTAAATTTTAAGGTGGCAATATATTTTGACCTGACCTAAATTCCGCTAACTTTGACAAAAGACCCTAAGGTCTTCATTGTTTATAAAAGACTAATTCAATAGGCATGTTTAAATCAGTTAAAAATATTTAAAACAAAAAACACCAGAAATGGACCAATAAAAGTACAAACATTGGGATGTGTGAAATCTAAAGAGAATCGGTCGCTTGTTTCGTATTTCATGAGAGTTATTCAAAATTTTGACCCATTTTGAGGGGAGGTGCCACATAGTGCGAGCCATAGATCTTGTGTTACTCGAAATATTGGCATGTGTATAATATGAAGATAATCGGTTGCTCATATTGCGCTAATGGTTATTTAAAATTTTGACCCGTTGTGGTGGAGGGAGGTACTAAAGGGAGTTGGCCGATATAGTCCACCTTCACACCAGATCTTGTGTTTATAAAAATATAGGAATGTGCCGAGTGTGAAAGGAGTCTGATGGCTATTTCGAGGTTTATGGCTATTCAAATTTTTTGACCCTTTGTGTGGGAGGTACAAAAAGTAGGGGTCCGCTCTAACCGTTCATTATATCAAATCTTGTGTTGGTAGAAATATTGAGATATGCGAAGTTTGGAGATAATGGACATCTTATTTCATATTTCATAAGTTTTATAATTATCTAAAACTTCGACCCTTTTGTGGTGGAGGTACTTGATAGAGTGGGCTGATATTGGTCATTTTCGCACCTGATCCAGCACTGGTGCAAATTTTAAAAGCTTTAAAGTTTCAATAAAATCGCTTGATTATTTGTTGTTCTATAAGGTGAATTGTTTCTGTGAAATTCTTTTAACTCTTGCGGAGGAAGCACCAGAAGGAGTGGTATGATATTGCCCATCTCCGAACCCGATCTATGTTTGGTAAAAATATATAGCGATATACCAAGTTTGTATGAATTCGGATACTCACTTCGAGAGTCATTGTGCATTTGGATTCCCTAAATCGAATCCAAAAGTTCTGAAAAGGGGTTTGGTCAAAAAAAAAAAAAAAAAAAAAAAAAAAAAAATAATAATAAAAAATAAAAAAATAAAAAATTTAAAAAAAAAAAAAACTTAGGGTGTAAAACCTTAATTTTGGAGAGGCACGTTTTGGAGAGGAGATCTTGTGTTAGTAGAAATAATGGGATGTGTGAAGTATGAAGAGAAACGGATGCTTATTTCGGATTTTATAATCGTTTTGGTTATTCGAAACGTTGAAACCTAGTGGGGGGGGGGGGGGGGGGGGGCTACGAGGAGGAACGTTTCGATCTCTAACATCTTTTTACCAAATCTTTTGTTGATAGGAATATCGAGATGTGCCAAGACTGAATGGATCGCGTTTTACGATCTTCATAGATATTTAAAATTGTTACTCTTTTTTTGGGAGATACGAGAAGGAGAGGGCCGATATATTCCATTTTCACACCAGACCTTGAGTTAAAAAAAATATTGTAACGTGTGCATTTTGAAGAAAATCGGACTCTTACATTACATTTTGTAGAAGTTATAATTAATCCAAAATTTTACCCCTTGTGGGGGAGGTACTTGATGGAGTGGAACGCTGTTGTCCATTTTCGCACCTGACCTAGCACTGATGCAAATATTAGGATTTTCAAAGTTGGAAATGTTGACATTGTGGGGAGGTACCAGAAGGAGTTTACCGATATTACCGAAGGTCTGGTATGAAAATGGAATATATCGGTGAATATTCATGAAGCTCATAAAAACGAAATTATTCCATTCGGATTTCATTTAGACTTGGTATATCTAAATATTGCCATAAACGCAAGATTTGTTATAAAGATGGTAGAGATCGAACCATTCCTTCTATTACCCCACAAAGGGTCAAAGTTTTAAGTAACCAAAGCGGTTCTCTTCATACATCTCACATTCCATTATTTTTAATAATACAAGATCAGCTGTGAAGATGGTAGAGATTGGACCAATTCTTCTGGTACCATCCCCACAGAGGGTTAAAAATTTTGAAAATTAAAACGCTCAAAGAAAGTGAAATAAGCGTCCAACTCTCTTCAAATTTCAAGCACACGAACATATTTGCTAACCCAAGATCTGTTGTGAAGATGATATATGTCTACCAACCCCTTCTGGTACCTCAACCACAAAGGGTCACAATTTTGAAAATCCATGAAGCTAATAAAACGCGAAATTAACATCCGATTCCATTCGGACTTGGTACATATATTCTATATTTCTATCATTACAAGATCTTTTATAAAGATGGTACAGATCAGACCATTTTTTCGGATACCTCCCCCACAAAGGGTCAAAGTTTCAAATAACCAAAGCGATTCCGAAATAAGCATACGGTTCTCGTCATACTTCACACATCACATTATTTCAAATAATACAAGATCTGCTTTGAAGATGGTAGAGATTGGACCATTTCTTCTGGTACCTCCCCCAAAACGATCATAAAATCCGAAATAAGCATCCGGTTCTTTTAATATTTCACTCCTACAAACATGTTTGCTAACACAAGATCTGTTGTGAAGATGATAGATATATGCCAACCCCTTCTGGTACCTCACCCACAAAAGGTTACAATTTTCAATACTTTTATCTGTCATAACTTGCGAAACAAATCGGCGATTCTATACAACTTGCTATATGTAGATATTTTCTCGACCAGAAGGCTGAGATGAATATGGGATTTATGATTTCGCTAAAAATTGGATAAAAATGTTCGATTTTCTTGCAATTTTGGCCCTACCTTTATTTTTATCTGTATTCGATGAAGTATGAAAATGGAAAATGTTCGACTATATCTTGTACCTCACGCACATTTAAACATTTTCTAAAAATTATCTGATGGGAAGTAACCAGTATAGTGTCCGAACCTGGCAAGTCGCAATAATTATATCATATTTATTTAGGTCCGATACGAAATGGAAAATATTGGCGCATTCCTTCGAAACCTACTCCCTAGAGGGTCAACAATTTGAACAATAATTACAGGAGTCAAAATATATTTAAATAATCGAACATTAGCTGAGGGTACACATAAGTCACCACAAGATTGTCAGGGTATTATGTCTTTGTGACCCATAGTTTCTTTTTGATGATCTGCATAGAATCACATTCTGAGTCGATTTTTCATGTCCGTCCGTCCGTCTGTCCATGTATTTTTGTAAACAAAGTACAGTTCGCATATATTGTCCTATCCAGATGAAATTTTGCACAAATCATTTGTTTGGTCCAAGGACGAACCCTATTGAAATTGGAGATAATCGGTCAAAATTTGGATATAGCTCCCATATATATCTTCGTCCGATTTGCCTTTTATTGTGCACCAAACGTGTAATATCAGCCCGAATAGTATGCAATTTTGCACATACAGCCAAATTAGGCCTGAAAATAAGTATGCCAAATTTTGTCGAGATCGGTTCAGATTAGGATATAGCTCCCATATAAAACTTCGACCGATTTACGTTTTATTGTGCACCAAACGTCTAATATTTGTCCAAATGAGATGGAATTTGGCACTTACGACCGAATTGAGTCTAGAAGCTAGTATGTCAAATTTGGTGAAGATCGGTTCAGATATAGCTATAGCTCCCATTTATACTGATCATCCGATTTGTGATATTTGTTACCCACAGCCGTAATATGCACTCCGTAACAACGATATTCAGGGAAATATATCAAATACAGCTCAGAAATATCTTGCCAAATTTTATTGAAATCGGTTCCGATTTGGATATAGCTTCCATATATATCTTTATCCAAATTCAAATTAATTTTGCACCAAATGGGCAATACAAGTCCGAATTTAAAAGATACAAATGCTTCGGCATATTTAGTCCTTTGAACTTTATATTATAATTATATATAATTATAATTATGATTAAAATTATAATTATGATTATAATTAATTCTCCCATTAAAACGTTTAATTGTTATGTGGAGCTCTACTAAATTAGCAAAGTGGTGTAGGGTATCATAAAGTCGGTCCCGCCCCACTTTAAGACTTTATTTACTGGTTTTTAAATTATTTTTTATTTCCGATTATAGCTCAGGCATTCCGTCAGTCATTGAGCATAAAGTGCTTTGCAAAATTGTTTTTATTTTTAAACTTAAATCTTGTTTACCTTAAATGTTTACCAAGCTGGTCGAAAAAATTGGCATATTTTCCATAACAAAAAAAAAACATCTGTTCTCATTATAAAATTAAATAAAGCTACAACATTTTTTTCTGATGGACATATTTTTTTTTTGTTGAAAACAAATTGTTCTTGAACCATTTAAATATATATTATTGCCATAATGTTTATGCTATTCTTGTTCAAAAATATCAATTGACTTACAGTGTGTCAGAAAAGCATTTTTATGACAACAATTTTAAAAATATATATTTTTTAAAATCGTTAAGAATTTTTATTATTTTTGTAAATTTAAATTCCTCTACGCAGTTACTGGATTATTTCTAGAAAATGTGCAGACCAAAAATATACATTTTCAGATATCTTGTCTTCTTGACAGCCTGTGTCTTATCTATATTTTATTGTTGTCCTCGCCGTTTGTTGTTGTTGCTGTTCTTTGTGCACGGCTATTTTTAAAAGATTTTCCACAGATTTTTGCATACTAAATGAGGAAAAATACACACACTTATTTCACCTATTATTGCGCGTTTATCTTGAAGTCTAAATTTAGATGTACGATTTTTTTTTTGAAATTCATGCTTGTGCAATTTTTGTCGAAAACAACATTTCGTCTTTTGATGGTCTATAAGTTGTAAATTTTCCTTCATTGATTTTCAAAAGAATTTCTGTTTTTTTTCTTTTTAATTTTTTTAATAAATTTTGTCATTAATATTAATGTTTTTGTTTTCTTCTTCTTTGCAGCTGGTTCGACCTGTTCCTACATCTATGGAGTTTCATCTAGACAGTGCAGAATACTGCCAGGCACAGCACAAATAAAAAGTAAGTAAATTTGAAATTTAGGAAAAAATGTAGTTTGGGAGTTGAAAATTTGAAAAATAATGAGTTTTCAAAATATTCCTCTTTTTTTTGCTAAAAAAAATTTATTTTCAAAAATCGCATGCTCTGGCCAGGATTTTGTTTTGAGCTAGAAAATATAACTCACATTCATTCAGGTCACAAGATATTGCCCTTATCGCTCAGAGACCTATTAATACTTAATTTTATTTGAAAAAAATCACGAATTTAGGTTCCTGAAAAATTAATTTTAACAAATCCAAAAGTCTATGTTCCCAGAGAAAAAATATTTTTGCATTCTTTGGAAAAATGTTTCAAACAATTTTCTAATTTCTTCGAACTTTTTGAATGTTTGTAAAAACTTCATTAATTTTTTTTATAATTCACTGGACTAGGTATATAGAAAAAAACATTTTTTTGAAAAATCCTCGATTCTTTGTCCATGGAAAAATAATCAATAACATATTTACGAGTCTAGGTAAATGGCGGACGGGGCCGACTATATGATACCCTACACCACTTTACATATTTAGTAGATCTCTGGTAAAAAAGGTTTAAATTGGGCATTTCTGAGCTCTATGAGATATCTGTTACAAAATATCATTATAGTAGAGTGCATATTCCGAAAGTGGGAGATTTAAACACCTAATCGGTTGAAACATATGTATGGGAGCAAATTTTAAATAGTTGCTTCTAGGCTAAATTCGGTTGGAAGTGCAAAAATGTACTCCAGTTGGGCTAATATTAGCCATTTGTTGCACAACAAACCTGAAATCGGATGATGATATATATGGGAGCTATATCCAAATCTGAATCGGTCTTTATGAAATTGAAAACAGTTATTTCTTGGCTGTATCTGATATCTAGCACCAAATATTATTCTTGCATCGTGTATTTTACGAATTTGAGGAACTTAAACACAGAATCGGATGAAACATACATATGGGCGCGATAGCTGTATCTGAACCGATTTTCACTAAATTTGATGTATTTTTTTCTAAGCCGAATTCGGTCGGATGGGCCCAAATTCAGGACATTTGGCCATTTGGTGCACAATTAACCCGAAATCGGATGAAAATATATATGGGACCTATATCCAAATCTGAACCGATTTAGATAAAATTTAGCAGTGGTATTTCTGGGCTGTATTTGATAACTGATACCAAATATCATTGTTGTCGAATGCATATTACGAATGTAAGGGACTTAAAATAAAATTCCATGTCGATTTAGCGATGTCTGTCCGTCTATCCGTCTGTCCGTCTGTGGATATCACTCTAGCTTCCGAACGAATTGAAGTAGATTGATAACATTTTGCTCAAATGTATGTTATGTCTGCAGGACTTCTGGTATTGAAAATGGGCCGTTTTGGTATAGCCCCCATTTAACTGTACCTCCCGATATTCGGTATTTTGATGATTTTAGGGACATTTTTCACCGGAATTGTTTCAAATTTGATATTTGAAGTTCGTAATGGATACTACAGCCTAAGACAGAAATTTGTCTGTGCAGGTCCTCCTCTTCGTAAAGCCCCCATATAACGGTACCTCCCGATATTCGGTATTTTAATGATTTTAGGGACATTTTTCACCAGAATTGTTTCAAATTTGCTATTTGATGTTCGTAATGGGAACTACAGTCTGTGACAGAAAATTGTCCAGGTCCAGGTTTTCGTATAGGCCCCATACCTCTTTATATTCGGTATTTTGACGAGTTTAGGTACAAAACCCACCGAAATTGTTTCAGATGTCGTATTTCATGTTCGTAATGGATGCTACAGCCTGTGACAGAAAATTGTCTATGCTGGTCCAGGTCTTCGCACAGCTCCGATATAACGGTACCTCCCTATATTCGGTATTTTGATGATTTTAACTACATTTAATCAGATTTTTCTTCAAGTTTCGCATTTAAATATTGTAATAACTTATGACAAAATTGCCTATGCAGCAGGTCCACGTCTTCGTATAGGCATTCGGTATTTTTAAGATTTTAACAGAATTTTCAACGGATTTTATTTTTTTTTTTATGGAAATTGCCAAATTTGTACCAAATGGTGGAGGGTATTCAAAGTTCGGCCCGGCCGAACTTATAGCTTTTTTATTTGTCTCTTTTGATAATTACAATTTTTTTTGCGTCGTTATTATTTTTTATGCAATTCTTGAGTTATGTGCCTAATTAATGTTTTTCCTTGTGACTTTCACTTCATTGTCACTAATAATTTTCGCCGTTCTGGCCGTTTGGCAATGTTGTCAGAAAATAAACATTGTGTCAAGATTATGTGTCGCACAAAATTCATCTATTTAAATACACCATGCCGACCGATACCAACCATCCATCCAATCGTACATCCATCCCAAAAGAAGAAAAAAAGAAAAAATGGCCACCCACCACATGACAGATACCTACATATATCTGACATTGTTAAATGTTGATGGTGGTACATACGTTATGGTTATGGGGTCCTCTCGTATACTTCCAATAATGATTTGTAGTACTTAGTTTTAAGGCATCAAAGCAGCAGCAGAAGAAGAAAACGACTACAACAAATGGGAATGGGATCAGCCCTCCCTATTTTTGGCTGATGTCGGCTATGGCGATGGCGGTGGTGGTGATGGTTAATATAATTTAGCATTTAAATGGCACACAATGATCCAATATTCATTCAATATGGTTTGTGTTCATCTACCTCCTCCTTCCCAGTTCTTCCTCTCTTTCTCTCTTCCTCTGGCTGCCACCAGCAAATGAAACAAATGTTCCGACTCTATGAAATGAGCATGCGATGCGATGTGGTGGTCGCCGTCGTCGTAGTAGATTTCTATTCATTTATTATTGAAAAGGTTTGGCATTTTACCAAATATTAGGAGATTTGTGATAATCAAAACAAAGAATATTATGTATGCAGGTGGAATGATGCGAAGTAGGAAGAGGAATAGGGATAGGAGAAAACATTTGATAAAAGACAAAAAATAACTAAATAACAAAACAATCAGTAAAACCTATAAATGTATTTATATGCATGCATACATACATAATGAAGCCTATCAGTCAAATGTCTCCAATACATCCCTCCCCTACTATGGACTTGAAATGGGACAGCAGAAGAAAGTTACCATAAAGCACATTTTTAATATCATATGGCTGTATGTAAGGCTAAAACTCTCACAATTTGGCACCTGACGTAGCACTAATGCAAATATTTGGATTTCCAAGTTAGAGCAAAATCGGATTATTCTCTCTCTCTTTCTATGCAGTAAATTATTTTCTTTGAAAATGTTGACATTTTGTGGGGGAGGTACCAGAAGGAATGGACCGATATTACCATCTCCGAACTCGATCTAAGTAATATGATGTACCAAGTTTGGATAATATCAGATAGACAGACGTACGGACGAATTCCAAATGTCCTGAAACGGATTTGGTCCAAAGAGACCTAGGGTCTAAAACCATTTTTTCGGTGAAGCACGTTTTGGCCGTATGGCAAAACGTAAACAAAAAATATTCCTGGGGGACCTGTTTTTTAAGGACCAGCAGATTAATGTCTATTTTAAAATTTTGCACAGATCAGTCATTTGTCTGCAGTCAGGATGGGCTATATTGGTCCAGGATATCGTATAGTCTCCATATACCCCCCGGTACCCCTCGATATTCGGTATTTTGTTGATTTTAGCCACATTTTCCAATGGAATCGTCTGAAAATCTCGACAAAGAGTTCCTTCTGAGTACTTTATCCTCTGGAAGAGAATTATCTATACATGTCCATGATGTCGTATAGCCCCCATATAACGGTACCTCCCAATATTCGGTATTTTGATTATTTTAGCTACATATTTCATTGGATTTGTCTAAAAATCCGTACTAGATGTTCTTTCTAAGCATAGGTCCACGTCTTCGTATAGCCTCCATATAACGGTACCTCCCAATACTCGGTATTTTGACAATTTCGAATCGTTTCTAATATTGCATTTGAAGTTCGTAATGGGTACTACAGCCTATGACAGAAAAATGTCTATGCGGGTCCAGATCTTGGTATAGCCTCCATATAACGGTACCTCCCAATATTCAATATTTTGACGATTTTAGCGATATTCACCGGAGTTGTTTCAAATTCGGTATTTAGAGTTCCTAATGGGAACTGCAGTCTATGATAGAAAATTGACTATGCTGGTCCAGGTCTTCATATAGGCCCCATATATCAGTACCTCCCCATATTCGGTATTTTGAAAATTTTAGGTATAATATTCACCAAAATTGTTTGAAATTTCGTATTTGAAGTTCCTAATGGGTACTAGAGCCTATGAAAGAAAATTGTCTGTGCAGGTCCAGGTCTTCGTGTAGCCTCCATATAACGGTACCGCCTCCCTATATTCGGTATTTTGATGATTTTAGCTAAAGGTTTTTTTTTCAAATTTCGTATTTGAATATTATAATGGCTTATGAAAAAAGTTGCCTATGCAGGTCTACTTGATGGTATAGACCTCAATATAAGGGCTATGTTCGGTATTTTTTAGATTTTAACAGAATTTTTTAACGGATTTTTATTTTTTGAAAATTTTAAAATTCGTTCCAAATGGTAGGGGTATTCAAAGTTCGGCCCGGCCGAACTGACGGCTTCAGCGGAGGTTTTTAATAATTCTTAAAAAATGTTTAATGCGGAGTTTTTAAAAATAAAATTTGTCTAGATCGACAAAAGCTAAAATCCTGAATTATTTGATAGTATTGTCTAAAGTCGATCAGAGCTACAATTTTGGGTATATAGATTTTTAATTTTAGATTTTTTAACAATAATTTCTAGGGTCCACAAGATAAGTGGGAATTTTTTTTAATTTCTAGAGGCCTCCCAGAGACCTATGATTATTTAAAAAAAGTTTTGAGGTTCAAAGGAATTCTTAGATTTTTTGAGGCACACCAGAGTTTTTAAGTTTTTCTTTGCTTAGTTTTGAGGTCCACCAAAGACCATAGATTTAAAAAATCGTTTAGATTTAACATTTTTTACGAACTTGTATTAAAAAAATCGACGTCCTCGAAGACTTTGTATATTTTAGGAACATTTTGTAATTTTTATAGAGGTCAACCAGATAATTTTCTCTTCATTTGTCTTCAACTGACTCGATTTTTTCTTGCTTTTCGAATTTGGTAATTCGGTTGTCTTCTAGCCACTATTTTTAAAGTCTTACTAATCCCTGCACCAGACATTCATGCAGGCAGGTGATCATTTCAAGAAAAAAAAAAATCGATTTGTCTACACAACGTCTGTCTATCCCTCTCCCATCGGATCGATCAATCGATCACTAGAGCTTTGCTATTTTTGTTGTAAAAATTACAATTTGCGTCGTTTAATAACCTTTGGTGACCGCTGGCGGCGGCCATGGCCGAAGGAAAAGCAGAAAAAATCTCAAAATCATGTGGAACAATCAGTTTCAATGAACTTTGAACGCTGGCGACGAGTGAGTGAGTGAGTCGATTCGAAATGTGTTTGTAATTATTCCCTTTATTCTGGTGGCCCTTCTTTGAATTGCTGCATGGTGAGGATAGTGTTTGCATTACTCAGCTTTGCTGCCCTGCCGGGGGAATAGGAACTTTGGTCGTATTTTTATCACCCACAAATATTTTACTTTTATTTGTCTTTTTCTTGCCATATGCAGTCAGATAGAGAGGCTATAAAGAACCTACCCGATAAAAAGAAGAATTTGGTTCCGAGTCAAGAATGTTGTAAATTATTCAGAAATGTTTTCATTTATAGCCCCAAGCTATTTGGGATAGGTGAAATGGCTAGTAGTGCCTTTATGAGTTCAGTGTTAATCCATGGTCATCAAAGCCAGGGCTGACTGTATCTTTTATGTTATGCAGTTAATATTGAGCCTCTATAGTATTATTTGTTTTTTTCTTGTTGTTCCTGTGGCTGCTGCTGGCTGCCCTGCTATGTTTATTGGTGTCATGTGTAATGCCAAGTAATGTCTGATTTAATCAGTAATTGAGGGCATCCAAGTGTAAATGATTTCCTTGTTTTAATTTCATTCTTTTGTTTTAATGAATGTTCCAAACATTAAATTTTTTTTGCGACAAAATAAATATGTTTTATATTATCTTTTATTGCCCCATATTCGGATGATTTATGCAAATTGATGTAGATGGAAAGTGAAAAGAATTTAAGGGGTTTTCTTTTCGAATAAAATATTTTTAAGGGGCTCTGTAAATTCTCTTCAAAAGGGGTTACTATTTATAGAAAAAAAATTGAAAAGACCTTCTATCGATAACTTATTTTTCACAGGCTTGTGTTATTAATAGGAGGTTCTCGGGATGGTACTGTTATTTTTTAAAGGACGCCATCTATATATCAAATTTTGTATCGCATTTATTGCAGTTTCTTTAAAAAGTATTGATATTCAAAGGAGCATTTTTGAAAAATTTTATATTTTGGAGAATACTTTTCATATTCCACAATAGAAAATACGTTTTTTAAAAATATTTTTTAAGGTCCTCCAGGTTTCATGAGTTTTTTATACTTTCTGGAGACCATAAATTTTAATGGGAAGCAAAATAGACTTCCATTTTTTTCAAGATCCAACAGGGACCCTACTTTTGTAAGATACATTTTTCGATAACCATCAATCCCAATTCCCCAATTTCTTCTGAATATTTTTTCAAGACCTTAGATTTTTTAAAATTTTTTTTCATGGGCCGCCAAAGACTTTGAAATTTAAATACATTTTTTATATACACCACATCAACAATGGCAGTTTTTAACGACCAGCAATGTTCCGATTTCCTAAGAATAATTTTCAGGGTCTACTAGAGACCTGGGAATGTTAAAAATATTTTTCCAAGGTACATCAAAATCTTTTAATTTTTTAAATTTGTTCTTTTAGATCCACGAAAGAACTTAGATTTTTTTAAGACTATATTTGAGACCTTGGATTGATCGAGAATATTTTGTCAAGGACCAATATATTTTTTAAGAATATTTTTTCAAGGTCCAGTTTTTTAAGATAATTTTCGAAGGGCATCAGTCCCCTTTTCTTCAAAATGTTTTTAAAAAACCTTGGATTTTTTAAAAATATTTTTTAAAGACCGCCAAAGACCTTAAATATTTTAAGTACATTTGTTAGGTACACCTCCTCAACAATGACAGATTTTTAACGAGTAGTTTCTTATTGACCAGCAATCTTCGGATTTTTTTTAGGATAATTTTCAAGGTTCACCAGTGAGCTAGGAATGTTAAGAATATTTTTCCGAAGTCCATCAAAGTATTGTTTGAGACCTTGTATTGTTTGAGAATATTTTTCATGGATCAATAGATTTTTTTTAAATATATTTTATCAAGGTCAAGCTTTTTAAGATAATTTTTTCGAAGGACACCAGACCCCTTTTCTTCAAAATATTTTTACAAGACCCTGGATTTTTTAAAAATATTTTTCAAAGACCGGCAAAGACCTTGAAATTTCAATACATTTATTAGGTACACCACCTCAACAATGGCAGATTTTTAATGAGTATTTTCTTAACTACCAGCAATTTTCGGATTTTTTAAGATAATTTTCAGGGTTCGCCAGTGAGCTGGGAATGTTAAAAATATTTTTCCGAGGTCCATCAAAATCTTTTGATTTTTTTTTAAATTTGTTCTTTTGAATCCTCGAGAGACGTTTGATTTTTTTTTAAAACAACAACAAGCCCTAGCTTTTTGAGATAATTTTTTCGAAGTCCACCAGTACCAATTTCTTCAAAATATTTTTACAAGGCCTTGGATTTTTTAAAAATATTTTTCAAAGACCTAGAATATTTTGAGTTGAATGACGAGTATTTTTTTAATGACCAGCAATCTTCGGATTTTTTTGAAGATAATTTCCAGTGTTTGCCAGTGAGCTGGGAATGTTAAGAATATTTTTCCGAGGTCCATCAAAGACATTTAAATTTCTTGTTCTAGATCCCCGAGAGTACTTTGATTTTTAAGAATATTTTTTGAGATCTTGGTTTCTTCGAGAATATTTTTTCATGGATCAATGGATTTTTTTAAAATATATTTCATCTAGGTCCAGCAGGGACCTTAGCTTTTTAAAGATAATTTTTTCGAAGGGCACTAGTCCCCCTTTCTCCAAAATGTTTTTACAAGACCTTGGATTTTTAAAAAAAAAAATTCAAAGACCGGCAAATACCTTGAATATTTTAAGTACATTTGTTAAGTACGCCTCCTCAACAATGGCAGGTTTTTAACGAGTACTTTCTTATCGACCAGCAATCTTCGGATTTTCTAAGAATATTTTTTTTTAAGAATAATTTCCAGTGCCGACCAGAGTCCTGGGAATGTTAAAAATATCAAAAGACATTTGATTTTTTAAATTCTCTCCTCTAGATCCTTTGATTTTTTAAGACTATTTTTTGAGACCTTGGATTGTTCCAGAATATTTTTTGAAGGATCAATCGATTTTTAAGTATAGTTTTTCAATGCCCAGCTGGCTTTTTCAGATAATTTTTTCGAAGTCCACCACTCCCAATTTTTTCAAAATATTTTTCGAGACCTTGGATTTTAAAAATAATTTTCGCCAAGGTCCGCAAATGTATGAATATTTAAGTACTTCATTAGGTACACCCCATCAACAATGGCAGATTGTTAACGAGTATTTTCTTAACAACCAGCTATCTTCGGATTTCCTAGGAATAATTTTCAGGGGCTACCAGAGACCTGGGAATGTTAAAAATATTTTTCTGAGGTACATCAAAATATTTTAAATTTTTTAAATTTGTTCTTTTGCATCCACGAGAGACCTTGGATTTTTCGAGAATATTTTTTCAAGAACCAATAGATTTTTAAGTATATTTTTTCAAGGTCCAGCGGGTACCTTAGTTTTTTAAGATAATTTTTTAAAAAAAATTTTTCGAGACCTTGGATTTTTTAGAAATATTTTTTTCAATGTCCGCCCAAGACCTTGGATATTTTAAGTACTTTATTAGGTATACAGATTTTCAACGAGTAGTTTCTTAACGACCAGCAATCTTCGGATTTTTTAGGATAATTTTCATTGTTCACCAGAGACCTGGGAATGTTAAAAATAAGTTTTCAAGGTCATTTGTCAATTTTTTAAATTTGTTCTTCAAGATCCACGAGAGACATTTGATGTTTTCAGAAAATTATTTTGAGACCTTGGATGGGTCGAGCATATTTTTTCAAGGATCAATATTTTACTAAACCTGGGAATTTAAAAAAAATAATTTTTCCAGGGCTGCCCAATTTTTTTAAGAATATGTTAGGAGAATATTTTTCAGGCTCCACCAGAGACCTGGGATTATGCAAAAAAATGTTTTCCCATCCAAGACTTAAATTTTTCTTCTAGAACCACGAGAGAACTTTAATTTTTTTTTAAGAATATTTTTTGTGACCATGGATTTTTTGCGAATTTTCAAGGCCTAGTAGAATATATATATATTTTTTTTGTTTTAGAAGATATTTTAAAACTCCCTTTATTTTTACATTATCTTTTGAAAGGCATTTTTATTGATAAAGGGTTCTCTGGAAGGTTTTGACATTTCAAGGGGTCGACATCTACAATTCAATTTTTGGACTTTTTTAATTTCCGAAATTTTATACATCCTAGCGCTGTTCGTCTGTCTGACTGGATGGTGTGCGAAACTTGGTAAATCGTAATATTATTGTTAAACTTAGATCGAGTTTGAAGATGGGCAATAACGGTCCACTCATTCTGGTACTTTCCCCACAAAAGTTCGAAATTAAAAAAAAAATACTGCACAGAAAAGAGAACCCAATTTTGTTCCAATTTTGCAAATCCTAATATCTGCATAAGTTCTATGTCAGATGCAAAAATTGGCAATATCGGTCCACTCCATCAAGTACCTCCCCCACAAAGGGTGTAAATTTTGATGAATTAAAAGTCTTATAAAATGTGATGTAAGAGTCCGATTGTTTTCAAATTACACACATAACAATATTTTTATTAACCAAGGTCTGGTGTGAAGATGGAATATATTGGTCGAGTCCTCCTGGTAACTCCCCCACAAAGGGTCAAAATTTTGAATATCCATGAAGTTCATAAAACTCGAAATTAACATGCGATTCCATTCAGACTTGGCACATCTCTATATTTCTATCAACATAAGATCTGTTGTAAAGATAGTAGAGATCGGACCATTCCTTCCGGTACCTCTCCCACAAAGGGTCCAAATTTTGAATAACAGAAAGAGATATTAAATGCGAAATAAGCATCCGGTTCTCTCGGTATCTTACACATCCCATTATTTCAAAAGATTCGATAGATCGGTCAACCTATTCTGGTACCTCACCAACAAAGGGTCAATTGTATAATTGTACGAAAAGTACTAAATGGTACTAAATTTCGTATTGGGTGAAGGGATAGGGATACAATTTTTGAATTTTGAAATTTGGATTACTGATTGTATTCGTGTTTGAGGTGTGGCGGTTGGTCGGAAATGCGTCCTATATTTGTACGAAAATTACTAAATGGGACTAAATTTGGTGATAGGGCTGAAATCCTGAAATTTGATATAGATGTCGCTGTTGGTGTCTAGGGTTACAAATGTGGTACTAAATTCGGTATTAGGTGAAGGGGTGGAGATAAAATTTTTAAATTTGCGTATGCGTGTTTGAGATTTGACGGTGATTTGGAAATGCGTCCTATATTTGTACGAAAAGTACTAAATAGTACTACATTTGGTATTTTCGTGAAAGGATAGGGTGGAATCCTTAAATTTGTTATTGAGGCCTCTTCTGCTATCTGGAATTGAGATATTGAGGTGGTTTTGGAAATTTGTACTGTAATTGTACGAAAAGTACTAAATTTAGTATTTGGTAGAGGAATATAGCTGAAATCCTGAAATTTGATATGAATGTCACTGTTGTTGTCTCCGGCTGAGAGAAGGAACTGGCTTTGGATTTGCGTACAATAATTGTACTTACAAAGGTCTGAAACGAATTCTTGAAACGAATCTTAAGTTTTGAGCTGAATTTTTTTCTGACGAATTTTTAGCGGACATTTTTTAAATTTCTTTGTTAAATTTTTTTTTTAATCCAGCTTTTTTCTATTTCTTTTCCTTTCCTTGCAGGGGGATAAAGTCCGTAGCGAAGGTTTGAAAAGAAAATCAAAACGTTCGCGAAGGCGTTTAAAAGTCAGACGAAGAAACTGCAAGTTTAAGAAGGTCAAAACAATAAACAACAACAATCAACAACATCCAGCAAGGAAGTAGCAAAGACAACTAACGTATTCCGAAGATACGCAAAGAAAACCAAACAAAGAAAAAGAGAGAGAGAGAGAGAAGGAACGGATAAATCCTGAGAAAAAAATTGATTCAAATCCATATCAGAAGCCGCAGCAGCAGCAGTTTTCAAAGAAAAGAAAATAAAAAATAGAAACGAAAACGCCAACGAAAACCATCATCACTCCTACTTTTTCGTCGTTGAATCCTTTATCCTCCTCATCAATAATAATAAAAACAACAACAACAACATTACAAAACATAGAACAGGGATCTTAATTGTAAAAAAAGCCAGAAGAATAAGAAGAAGAAAACAAAAGAAAAGTGAATATTTTTTGAAATAATTTTTTTCTAAAAAAAACAAAACAAAACAAGAACAACAAAAATTTGTCTTAAAATTTTTTTGTGATAATTTTTAAGCTTACAACAAAAACAAAACAAAAAACAACAAGTTTAACTTATCCTACGAACTTAAAAACAAAATTATATAATATTCAAGTACTTAAAAAAATTGCTTAAAAATCTTTGTAAAAAAGAAACGCTTTACTTAAAAATTTTTTTAAATTTTGAAAAGCAAAAAAAAAAAAAAAATTGAATTGGAAAAAAAAAAACATAACAAAAAATATCTTCCGTTAGGGTATAGCAAGAAATTGTAAAGCAAGACCGTCTTTAAAAAAATTATTTATTTAAAAAAAACCCATTTTGTAAAAATCCCCATTAATTTTTTTGCTAAAAAATAATTTTTTTTTAACAAAAACCTGAGATAACCTCATAATATTTTCTAAAAGACAACTCTAAACTTAACGACGATAAAAACGCTACAAACCTCCTTTTTTTTAAACAAAAAAAAATTAAATTTTCCGTTCTTCTTTTGTAATTCAGTTTTTCTGAGAGAAAAAAGAGTCCAAAAGTCTTAACTTGAAAAATTAAAAAAAAAATAATTACTTAAATTATAATTATAAACAATTTCTACTATACGAATTATATACTTAACAACTTACCTATCTATATATAGAGAGAAAACAAGAGACAGCAATTCTTTAAACAAAAGTCCAATTTTTTCCGGTGTATTTGTATAGAATTCTATTTTGAGAAAAAAAGAAAAAAAAAAACAATAACAACAAATAAGTTTGTAAAAGTTTACATTTTTATTACAACAAAAAGAAAAACAACACACACATTTTTTATTTGTTTATAATTATTGTAATTATTATTATTATATAAGAGAGCAAATTGTATTTTGATATTAATGAGCAACATGCGTCAAAAGGATTTACGCCCCGCACCAGCTCTTATTGAGTTCAAGGGAATGAAGTTCCTAATCACTGATCGGCCATCAGATGTTACCATACATCATTATATTATGGTGAGTAGGTTGGGAAATAGATTCGAAATCAAACAACTAATCTTCCCCCCCTTCCCTTTGCAGGAATTAAAGAAAAACAATGTGAATACTGTGGTTCGCGTCTGCGAGCCCAGCTACAACACCGACGAATTGGAAGCACAAGGCATCACCGTTAAAGATTTAGCATTCGAAGATGGTACCTTCCCGCCGCAGAATGTTGTTGACGAATGGTTTGAGATTTTGAAACAAAAGTGAGTTTCTTAGGTTTATGGCCAAAAATTGTTCTTTGTTTTCAAATTCCTTTCAATATTTTTTATTTTTGTTAAAACTTGCATACCATTTGGCTTTGTTTTTTCGGGAAAAACGCCTAGACCGGTTGTCCGATAACATGTCTTTGTAAAAATTTGAAATATGTCATCACCCATATTTTTGTATTTCAATTTTGTAAATATTTCTTTGTTTTTGAATTTTTGTGTCAATAACCCTTTTGAGTTAGAAATTTAGAAAAAAAGTAAGGAGAAGTCCAAATTTGGGCGGGGTCGACTATATGATATCCTACACCACTATGCGTATTTAGTAATGCTCCCATAACATAAAATTGTATTTTGTCAATTTTATAAACTTAGATCGTACCAACTATGAACCTTTAGAATGCCATTGTGGCTTTAGAGTAGTCACAATTTGGAAACTATACCCAAATCTGAAACGATTTTGAACAATTTTGACGTAGGTTTTTGTACCTCCCCTAGTGCCAAAAAACATTTCTGTATAGTGCATGAAAGGATTACAATAAAAAACAACTTTGAATTCCCTCCACCATTTGGAACGAATTTGGAAATTTTCAAAAAATATAATCCTCAAAACATTCTGTTAAAATTTTAAAAATACCAAATATAGCCGTTATATTGGGATCTATACGACGTGGGCCTACATAGGCTTTGTTTGTCATAAGCCATTACCATATTCAGATCCGAAACTTGAAATAAACGGTGAATAATGTAGCTAAAATCATCAAAATATCGTATATAGGGAGGTACCGTTATATCGGAGCTGTGCGAAGACCTGGACCTGCATAGACAATTTTCTGTCACAGTCTGTAGCATCCATTACGAACTTCAAATACCACATCTCAAACAATTTCGGTGGGTATTGTACCTAAAATGGTCAAAAACAAAGTTAATATACCCTCCATGGTATGGTGGAGGGTATAAAAATATCTATTGAAGCAATAGATATACCGGACCGAGTTTCATCAAATCGTAAATATCGGTTGAATATGAAAAAATCCATTCAATTTGGGCTGATATTAAATATATGTTGAGCAATAACCGTAAAATCGGATGAAGATGTATATCGAAGCTACAAAAAAATCTGAACCGATATCGATAACATTTGGCAGGGGTATTTTTGAGCCGTAACTGATGTCCGTTACCAAACATCATTGATGTGGAGGGCACATTACGCATGTGAGGGACTTAAAATCCCTAATCGGACAAAACATATATATGAGAGCTATAGCTATATCTGAACCGATTTTCAGATATAGTTTCTAGGATGAATTCAGACGGAATTACCAAAATTCAGTTCATTTGGACTGATATTAGGTATTTGCTGCACGAAAAATCTGAAATCGGATAAAGATATATATGGGAGTTATATCTAACCCTGAACCGATCTCGACAAAATTTTTAAACACTTATTTCTGAGCTGTATCTGATAGTTGGTATTAAAGATTACTGTTGTGGAGGGAATATTACGCATGTGAGGAACTTAAAATCCCTAATCGGATGAAACATATATATGGGAGCTATATCTATATCTGAACCAATTTTCTCTAAATTTAATGTACCAGCTTCCTCACTTAATTCGGTCGGATGTACCAAATTTCAGGTCATTTGGACTGATATTAGCCATTTGGTGCACAATTAACCTGATATCGGATAATGATATATATGGGAACTACTTCCAAATCTGCACCGATCTCTATAAAATTTGACAGAGGTATTTTTGAGCTCCATAAGTTTTCTGGTACCAAATATGAAGGATTTAAATCCCCATTTCGAATAAAACATACCATGCTAGCTATGGAGCTATGGATATATTTGCAAAGATTATCACCAAATTTGCAGAACTTGTTTCTAGTATAAATTCATTCGAATTTGCCAAAATTCAGTTAATTTGGGCTGATAGTGCCCATTTGGTGCACAATTTACCAGAAATCGATTGAAGATATGCAGAGTGAGATAAAAAAACTGAAACAAAGTCAAAAGCGATAATTTTTAAATTTTTTTTTAAATTTTTGAATGAAACCAAAAAATGTCGGAAATAAATAATTTTAGAATAAGTTTAGATTTATTCGAATTGGTCACTTTTCGGCACGAATTATGACCTTCAAACGGCCAATGAAACCGTCACACGCTGTCCGAATGTTGCTCTGCGGTATTTTGGCCCATTCCCGGCGAAGCGCTTGCTTGGTCTTTTTAAGTACCAACCTTGCTTTCCAAAATACTCCGACACATTAGTCCAACCGATTGGTATCCGGAGATTTTGGTGGCCATTGTGCGCTGGAAATGACTTCCTTACGTCATTTTGTAACCATTCTTGGGTGGCGGTGGCATGCTGAGTGCCATGGTGCTGAGTCCTGTTGGAATGTTCAAGGTCTGCGGCCAAAATGTTTTGCGTGCCCAAGGTTTTAATTCACCCTCCAGAATATTTTCGCGATAATATTCTGCATTTATTCTGAAGCCACGGTCGATTAATACTAGCGGAGAGCAACCATCGGTTGTTATGGCGGCCCACACCATCACCATGGCCGACGCTTGAGTTCTGGTGGCCAACCGAAGGTGCACATTTTCAGCTGACCTCTTTGGCAAGTAAACACGATCATTTTGTTTGTTTACAAACTGCTGGACAACGAATGTTTTCTCATCGGAGACGGAGAAAACCAAATTCGGCAGTTCACCACTTTCCGCCAAGCGAAGTAACTCTTGAGCTCTTTTGAGTCTATTTTCCTTTCTCTTGCGGTGTAAGTTTTTGCACTTTTTGGAATTGGAATTTCGATGGCTTTACCCCGAGCTAATTTTTCAATATTTGCCGAATGGAATATTGCGATATGTTCAGCTAACGAGCCATTTTTCGGCCACTTCGACGCGGGTTTCGATCAAGTCGCTCCTTTACTTTTCGAACCATTTCTGCTGATGTTGATGTTTTCTTCCGTCGACTTCTATGACGTCCGGCTACGCTCCAGTATCATGGTAACGAGCGATGGTAGGAGACACAAAAGATTTATTCACATTTAAATTCTGGAGTGCCCTAACGATAGCAACTTTTCGTTTTCCAGCCAAATATAAAGAAATCACATTATCACGCTTGAATTCCATCCCGAATAACTTTTTTCTGGAAACTTCTCACCAAAATGCCTTTGTACGCTTGTAAACAATATAATCATCTGTCACTGGAATAATTTTTACACCTGTCGGACGAGTGGCTTAGAAATGACAGCAGTCTGAATTTGGTTGTAGTTTTTTCATCTCACCATGTATATAGCTATAGCTGAACCGATATAGTTATATCTGAACCGATTTTTCTCAAATTTGATGTACTTGTCTTCTACACTGAATTCGGTTGGATGTGTCAAAATACAGGTCATATGGATTGACCATTTGGTGCACAATTAATCCGAAATCGCTTGATCATATATACGGGAGCTCTATCTAAATTTTAATCGATTCTCACCATTTTCAATAAGTTTTTCCAAACATTGTTTGGGAAATTTCATCTCAGTCGGAAAAATAAATGCGACCTGCATTTTGCTCAAAAAAATACATGGACAGACGGAAGGACGGAAAGACAGATAGAAATGCATAAATCGACTCAGAAAGCGATTCTATGAAGATCCTCAAAATTAACTATGGGGCTTTTTCAAAATGTCTGATACAAAAATTACCTCAAAAAAAAAAAAAAAAAAAAAAAAAATCGCGACCCTAGCTTCAGTCGAATTTTTAAAAATATTCTTAAATTTTTGTTGTTTTAAATTATTTCCATTATTTTAAAATGGTTGATATGTAATCATTTTAATACGATCTGTAATATGGTTTCAATTATGTCACCACACAACACACTCCCCTTTTTTAATAAAAAAAAAATTTTCCCCTATCCGAAAACAAATCAATATTTCATCAACTGATTATTGCATGAAATTTTGAAAATAAATTCCAAAAAAAAAAAAAAAAAAAAATTCGGTTGCTAAGTGCGATAAATAATCTCTGGCGATAGGTGTTTATTAAAAAAAATGCTTTTTATTATTATTGTTGTTTAATAGCCCTGTGTCCATTCTGCTTGCTTTTCTACTCAATGTGCCAGCCCTTATCATCATCATCGTCTTCGTAAAATACTAAAACGCTTTCCAAAAGACAATCACAGTCCTACACCTTGTTGTGTATACGGTATTTAGATAATGTGTTGTCTTCCACTTTTGTGGATACAATCATTTCCACTTTCAGAAAAGAAAAAAATATATATTCCAATTCAATTTCCGATAAGACATAAAAAATATTTCAAGTGTCAGATTAACCTTATCAGAAAAGGCCTTGAGAAGTGTAGTGATGTACTTTGGACAAGGCGATATTAAATTTTCATTAAACATACCATTGACCTCCAATTAAAAAGATCAAAATGAAAGGTCCGATGGGATTCTATTTAAAGAAGATGGGGTTATATTTAAAGGTCTTCAAACCGTAGGCAATTATATGCTTGACTCCGATCTGATAATCTTTAAATTATACTCCTCGGTAAGTTTTTACAAAAATGTTGGCGGTATTATTACCGACCATAAAAATCATGAGAAACTATTTAAAAAAAAAAAAAAAAAAAAACTATATTTAAAAAAGTTTTGTAATTGTTCAAGAAAACTTTTTTGAAAGACTACTTTAATAATCGACGCTGCTGGTTGTTGTAAAAAGTGTTAAGACACTTTCTCAAAAGAAACCTTAAAATATGGCGCTGATAGTCATTGTTGTGAAAAACTATTTGAGAACAATTTTTAAAAAGAAAGATTTCTGGTTTGTTGGATCTTTAAAAATTGGGAATTAAATACTTCATTGAAAAAAAAAAAAAAAAAATAATTTCGAACAAACCACGACTAGTGGTCCTTAAACATATTTTTAAAAAAGTTCTCGGCTGAAAGTCATTTAGAAAAAAATATTAAAAAATACCGTCAAATAGCACCTGAAAAAATATTTTTCTTACAATGGTGGTCTTAGAAAAAAAAAAAAAAATTCAAACAATTCAAGGATGATGGTTTTTAAGAAAAATATCTTCAAATGTGTACATGACGGTTGGCCCTTGAACAAATATTTTTAAAAAAGTCTATGATATGTATGACATCTTGATGTGGCAATTTATTTTTTTTTTTTAAACACTAGAGGTCCTGTAGTAATAGTTTTTTATAACAATCACGATGAATGGTCCTTGAAAAATAATATTTATTAGCAAATTCTTAAGAGTTGGATAAATGTTTTTAAAAAAGAATCCAATTAGAGATGGTCCTTGAAAATTATTCTTTAATAAATTTGAAAACGCTTTTTAAAAAAATTCTGAACGGAACGGTACAAATTTTTTTTATTTAAACAATCCACAAAGGATGGTCCTAAAAATATGGTGGTTCATGGACTTTTTTTAAATTCCTGACGGATGGATTTTCAATAAATAATTCTTTAAAATCACAATATACCGTTTTATAAAAAAGCGTTTTTAAAAATCAAAGGGGTGTGTATTTTGGAAAATAAATAAAATTATATTGAAAAAAAAAATACTAATTAAAAAAAATTAAAAATATTTACCAAAAAAAAAAAAAAAAATAATAATAATAATAATAATAATAATAATAATAATAATAATAATAATAATAATAATAATAATAATAATAATAATAATAATAATAATAATAATAATAATAATAATAATAATAATAATAATAATAATAATAATAATAATAATAATAATAATAATAATAATAATAATAATAATAATAATAATAACAATAATAATAATAATAATAATAATAATAATAATAACAATAATAATAATAATAATAATAATAATAATAATAATAATAATAATAATAATAATAATAATAATAATAATAATAATAACAATAATAATAATAATAATAATAATAATAATAATAATAATAATAATAATAATAATAATAATAATAATAATAATAATAATAACAATAATAATAATAATAATAATAATATTAATAATAATAATAATAATAATAATAATAATAATAATAATAATAATAATAATAATAATAATAATAATAATAATAATAATAATAATAATAATAATAATAATAATAATAATAATAATAATAATAATAATAATAATAATAATAATAATAATAGTAATAATAATAATAATAAAACAAAAAAGCTGTAAGTTCGGAGGGGCCGAACTTTGAATACCCCATTTAGAACGAATATGGCAAATTAAAAAATCCGTTTCAAATTCTGTTAAAATCTTAAAAATAGCGTATGTAGTTATATTAGTAGTACCCATTACGAACTTCAAATACGAAATTTGAAATAATTCCGATGATTAATGTCGCTAAAATCATAAAAATACCGAATATCGGGAGGTACCATTATATGAGGGCTATACCACAACGTGGACCTACAAGGCCCATTTTCAATATCAAAAGTCCTGCAGACCTAATATACGTTTGAGTAAAATGTTATTAACCTCTACTTCATTTCGTTCGGAAGCTAGAGTGATTTCCACAGACGGAGGGACATTGCTAAATCGACATAGAATTTTATGTCGATCAAGAATGTATATACTTTGTGGTGTCTAAAATATATATTTCGGGGTGTTACAAACGGAATGACAAACGTAATATACGCACCATACTATGGTGGAGGGTATAAAAATAAAATAATTGATTGAAAAAATACATTGAAAATATGTTTTTTTTTTTAATTTCACAGATTTTTTCTCAAAAAAATTCTTAAAAAATCAAGATTTTAAATTTCCACGGATATTCCTTTGAAAATACATTGAAATATTTTTTTTAATTCACAGATGTTTTCTCAAAAAATTCTTAAAAATACTAGATTATAGCCTTCCTGATCCTTTAAAGATTTCCTTGAAAAATAGTCGTTTATAGCTAATAAAATACTCGACTATACTCGAAATCATAAACACATCATTATTGCCATATTAGTCCTTAAATAAATTCCTTAAAAATGGGTTGCACTCCAAAAAAAACATTCTTGAAAACCAAAAAAAAAAAAAAAAAATAAATAAATAAAAAAAATTAAATCTATGATTATTGCTCTTCTGGTTCTTGAAAAATTCCTACCCGAACTTTCTTAAAAAAAATACACGCCTACTGCTTTTTTCATCCTTCTATGAAAATTAAAAAAATAAAACCTCCTCAAAAAATTTCTTTCAGAAAATTAGGAAATCTACGGTCGAAAAATCAAATCAGTTCAAAAAATCCAGGGATATACCTTTGAAAGTCCGATGAAATATATTCCTAAAATCTTAGTCCTTCAATAAAAACCTCGAAAAAATATTCTCATAAGTACACAGATGTACCTCTATTAAAATTATATATACGATTATTGCCATCTTAGTCCTTTAATATAATCCTTAAAAATTTGTTCTTCCTCCGAAAAGACTTTTAATAACAGTACTCTCTGGTCTTCCAAAAAAAAGATTTTTTTTAAATCCACGATTGTTAATTTTGTCCTTCAATTAAATCCATGAAAAAAATTCTTAGGGCCCGGCGATGGGGGTCTCAAAATAATCCCTGAAAATATTTAGAAATATGGTTCAAAAAATCCAGGGATTTGCCTCTCTTGGGTTGAAGGCCCTTTCTTGGAAAATATACTTAAATATTTCTAATTGGTGGTTCAAAAAGTCCGCGAAAAATATATTCATCAAAAATCTTTTATTGGCCCTTTAAAAATATTCCTAAAATGTCTATGGTTGGTCCTTAAAAAGGTCTATAAAATCCAGATTAAGAGCTTGGGAAGATTCACAAAAGCACCCTTTTTTTAGAGACTTGTCGAGTTACTTTTCTCAGGTTGCAATTCCTTTTATGTCCTTTTTCCTAACCCCTTTACTAAAAATTGCATTACACATTTCGTTCTTCTTAACAATTTCCTCCGCTAACCTCCAACTAATCTTATTATTTAGCTTATTTTGTTAATACTCCCAAATCAAATGTTACTAAACCAATACTAAATACGTTACTCAATTCGTCCTTTATCCCTTTTTTTAATTGTTTGTTTGTTGTTGGCTGCCCCTCTTCTTGTTGCTTGTCCTATTTTGCAATTTTTTAATTTCTTCTTTTTACCTCTATCAACCACTTTCTTGTTGTTCTTCTTCTATTTTTTTCTTCTTATTATTATTATTATTATCCTTATTATTCTTGATTCTTCTTTTTTGTAGTTTTTGTAAGAAATCCTCCTCCTCTCGTGCATCCTTTTTGCGCAACAAACGTTTTTCCCTGCGACATTCGTTTCGATTCCATAAAACAGCCGATAATACCAATAACAACACCACAACCGACACCAACACCACCACCACTACCATCACCACCAATACCAATACCAAGAATTCCTCCTCTAATACGACATCAACAACAACCAGTCCGACATCGACAACAACCTACAACACAATTAATAATATGCAATATCAAAATTTAAATAATACCCTAATTAACGATGATAGAGATACGGCCACTGGTAGGAGGTAAGGTTTATCGTTTCGTTTCGTTTCTTTGCGTTGCCTTTCGTTTGATTTTGTTTTTATTTTGCGTTTTCTGATTTTCATTTCGATGTGCTAAGTTTTCTTTTATTTTTTTCTCGTTGTCGTTGTTGTGGAGTTTCCTTTTGATTTTTTTCTAAATGTCTTTTAATATTTTATAAAAAATTTAAGAAAAAATCTTTAAAGGTGCAAGTTTGAAAGAAATCTTGAAAAGTATTCCTAAAATGTCTTTACTGGAAAGGCTAAATATCCTGAATTTTTTAAAATATTCCACGTTGGAAAACCTGATGTCCCGTAAATAAACTTTTTAATAATCAACATTAGGAAGGCTCTGGCAGTACCTAAAAAATCCACAATATCCACATTGAAAGGACTGTATTTTTGGAAACATTTCCCAAAAATTCAGGATAAGAGTTTTGTTGGTCCTTGGAAAATTTTTTTTCAAAATATATAAGTTTATGTCTCTTATTTTTCCTAAATTCAGGTCTATTTTCCAAAAACATTTTTCTTAGAAAAATTAAAAAAAATATATATTTTTTATTAAAATACAAACTGATTGATCCCTTAAAAATTGAAAAAAAAAAATCTTTAAATATGTCAGAAAAATCCTGAGAAAAGGCTTTAAAAATAACCGTTAGTAGTGGTCTGGCAGTCCTTAAAAATGGTCCTAAATATGTACTTGGGAAGAGCTGTAGTTTTGAAAAATCCGCACAAATCAAAGTTAGGTTTTTTTTTTTTAAAGTAATCAAAATATACAATTATATGCCTCTATTGGACCTGACTGAGATGATAGTCCCTGAAAAATAATTTCTAAAAATTACTAAATTTTTATTGACTCTTGAAAAATATTTTGGTTGAAATAAAATATTCCTGGTAGTCGCAAAGAATATATTCCAAATTCCATGGGGGTAACTAGAATTTTTCTAAATAAATTTTTATTGACTCTTGAAAAATATTTTGGTTGAAATAAAATATTCCTCGTCTGGTAGTCGCTAAGAATATATTCCAAATTCCATGGCGGTAACTAGAATTTTTCTTTTTAATTTACATCAGGTGGTTCCTAAATAACATTAAAAAATCCATATCTGGAGGTCCTTCCAGTCTGAAGTCCCTTAAAAATACTTTGGAAGTTCAAGCCTGAATATTCTTGAAAAATTTATATATATATTTTTAAAATTCAAATTAGAATTGGAAGAGCTAATAGTCCTCAAAAAAGTCTTCAAAAATTCCTGTCATAGTGATTTGACAGTCCTTAAAAATAGTCCTAAATATTTATGTTGGTAAAGCTGGAAAAACAACAATTTTTTTATCCTTCTATTGGACATGACTCTGATGATGGTCCTTGAAAAATAATTTCTAGAAATGGCTAAGTTTTTATTGGTCCAGGAAAAATATTTTTATTAAAAAAAAAAACTAGCCCCTAAAAATATTTTTTCAAACCCACGGTGGTCACTAAAAATTTTGTATTAATTCCCATCAGGTGGTCCTAAAAAAACATTAAAAAATCCTTATCTATATGGAGTGGCTTCAAATCTGTAGTCTCTGTAAAATACTCTTTAGAAATCCAAGACTGGAATTTCTTGAAAAAAAAAAAAAAAAAAAAAAAAAAAAAAAAACAATTTTTTACAACTCAAATTAGTTGATATTTTAAAAAATATTGAAAAACAAAATTAAAAAATATAAAGATTCTTGGAAAAAAAAATTTTTAATTCTCTTGAAAAAATCCTTTTGCCATTTAAAGCAATATTTAAATAAAATATCACATCTGATGGACCCTGAAAAAAAAACTATTTTTTATACTCTCAGAGGATTATATCATTCGATACGAACAAAACGTGCCTCATAGAAATAGTGGTCTCTTTGAGCCAAATCCGTTTTAGGATTTGGAGTCAATCTAAGGGTGTTCGTCTGGCTGGTGTATGAGTGCTAGAAAATATGCGAGAATGAACAATATCCATTGAGTACCTTCCCCACAAAGGGTACAAATTTTGAATCATTCTAACCCTTACAAAATGTGAAATAAGAGACAGATTGTTTTCAAATTTCGCACATCTGATGGGATATATCGGACCACTCCTTCTGGTACCTCACCCACAACCGGTCAACATTTTGAATAGTTATGACTCTCATAAAATCCGAAATAAGCTTCAGATTCTCTTCAAATTTCACACATCCGAATATTTACAGGTCAAAAATTTTGAATATTTATAACCCTAATAAAGTGCGAAATAAGCATCCGATTCGCTTCAAATTCATACATTCCAATATTTTCACTAACACAAGATCTGGTGCGAAGTTGGAATATATCAGACAATTTCCTATTTCTATCAACGCAAATTCTGGTGTAAAGATGGCAGGCATCAGACCACTTTTTCTAGTAACTCCCCCACAGAGGAGTCAAAATTTTGAATTATTTTATCTTTAATGTGGAGCTGGTAGAAATCGGTCCACTTAATTTTGTACCTCCCCCACAAAGGGTTAATACCCTTATCTCCCATAACTTTCAAAACAACTAAGCGATTATGTGTATCTTCATATTTCTCTCGATCAGAGATTTTATGTCAATATAACCCCCCATGAAGGGTCAACAGTTGGAAAAGTGATATCGCAAGTCATTATATAAAGGGTCAAAAGTGTCAAGATCAAAAATGTATTTCAATAGATGAACAAAGCCTGATGGTATAAATCTGTCAGCTAAACCGACTAATACTTTTTAATTTTTAATCCAAGTCGGTTGAAAAAAAATATATTTTTTTTCAAAAAATACACCTTTGTTGACCCTGGAAAATACTTTAATTTTTTTCCAAGTCTGTTAATACTCAATTTATTTAAAAAAAAAAAAAACACGTCGATTGATCCTAGAAATTTTTTTCGATTTATCTGTTGATCCTGGGAAATATTTATTTTTTTTAAGAAATCCACGTCTGTTATTCTAGAAAAATATTTTCCTATCTTTTAAAAAACCTTGTCTGTTTATCATCAAAAAAATATATTTATGTTTTTTTTTTCAAAAAATCTGTTGATTCTGCAAAAAATATTTAATTTTTTTTTTCAAAAATCAACATCTGTCGATCCTTGAAAAATATTTTATTTTTTTTTATCAAAAAAATCCACGTGTGTTGATCTGAGAAAATTATTTTAATTTTTTTTTTTTCAAAATATCCACGTCTGTTGATTTTGGAAATTATGGACAAATATTTTCCTTTCTTGTCGAAAAATCCACGTCTGTTGATCCTGGAAAAATATTTTCATTTTTTTCCAAGTCTGTTGAGCCTTAATTCAATTTATTTTTTTTTAATTTACTTTTTTGCTTGATCCTGGAAAAATGTTTTAGATTTTTTTATAAATCCACGACTGTTGTTCCTTTATAATTATTTTATTTTTTTTTTTTTTTTCAATAAATCCACGTCCTTCGATAATGGAAAATATTTTCATTTTTGCTTTCAAAAAATTGTACGTCTGTTGGTCCTGGATAATATTTTCATTTATTTTTTAAATACACGTCTATTGATCATGGAAAAATATTTTCAATTTTTTTTCAAAAAATCTTTTGATCCTCAAATTTTTTTGACGTGGATTTAGTTTGCGGGGAAATATTTTTAATTTATTTTTTCAAGCAATCCATGTCTTTTAAAAATCATTTTTAAAAAAAACCTAAGCCTTTTGATTATTTCTGATTACTCTTAAACATATTTTTAAAAAATATCGTCTGTTGATCCTTACAAACAATTTTTAAAAATTCCATGTCAAGTTATTTTTGAAGAATTTTTTTTTTAACAAAGGTTTAAGTTTTCAAAAAAGTTTTTTTTTTTTAACAACCCATGTCGGGTGATATTAGTCCTTGAAAAAAATATGTTCTTAAATTTACATCTGTTGTCCTTTACAATTGTATTATTTTAATCCATGTGTGTTTGACCCCTGACCCACCAGGAAAAAGGTCCCATTTGTCTTATTTATTTTTTTTAATTATCTTTTTATTTTAAATGTCAAAACTTTGACTTTGAGAAGGTAGTGCTTCTCCATCTTATCAATATAAATTCCTGACTCATTCCTTGAAAAATTTTACAAAAAATTTCCATTCTTTGTTTTCTGCTTTTATTTTCCAGATATCAACAGAATCCTGAAGCTTGTGTTGCTGTGCACTGTGTCGCTGGTCTCGGCCGTGCACCCGTCTTGGTGGCATTGGCACTCATCGAATTGGGTCTGAAATATGAGGCAGCTGTAGAAATGATAAGGGAGTAAGTACAACATTTATATTTTTAAATCGTCTTTGTATCCGTACTAATGTTCTCCATCTTTTTTTTAGCAAGCGACGAGGAGCCATCAATGCCAAACAGTTATCGTATTTGGAACGCTACAAGCCCAAGGCAAGGCTAAAGCACAAAAATGGCCATAAAAATTCATGTTGCGTGCAATAGATTTCCAAAATAATAAGAAAAGAAAAAAAAAACAAATAATAAAACAAAATAACCATATATTAAAAAAAATAAATTCCCACCAGTTGAAAAGTGTTCATTTTTTTAATTTAAAACAAAAAAACAACTACAACCACAACAACAACAAGAAGAAGAGAAAAACAATTTGAAAAGACTACTCCACTGATGCTGCTGCGAATATCCCATGGCTGGCTGGCTGGCTGGCAACCAGGAAAAAAAAGCTACACCACAACGGCAATAATTGAACAACACTTGAAGCAGGCAACAGGAAGATTGAACCACAACAATAACAAAAACAGACAATTGAAGCCACATTCTCTCTCTCCGTCTACCCCCACATCTTCCCCTTAACACAAGGATATTGAAATTGATGATGTTAACTAGCTAAGCAAACTTGCTGCTGCTGCTGTTCTCAACACGGCGGCAATGGATATGATGATTGCAGCAATTTAGAACTGTAATATGACCATGTGAATGATTGGAAAACCCATAGACTTCTTGTTCGTCCCCCAGAGCCCCCATTCTCCTTCTCTCTTCTCTTCAGCTAAAATTTACAAATCGACAACAAGTTTTGATATATGCGTCCAAGAAAAACAATTGGCATTTGTTAGTTTGGTTTTCGTTTCCCAACAATCAACATAATTCTCCAAAACTTCCCCCCGCTCTCCCCCAACTGACCTTTGAAAATGAATGACTACTTTATAAAAGGACAACAGCATTAAAGGCAATATACGTAAACAAAGAAAAAAACAGAAAACAAATTTTTTTTAAAACATTTCGCCGTAGTTCTATTTTTGTTTTGTTTTGAAACTTTTCTAACCGGGATCCCCCCAATTTTTTGTATCGAGAAACAGCTCCAAATCCCCACCATGTCTGTCTGTCCACACTCATCTCAGCTGACAGTGGGACAAAAAAAGAAATAAAAAAACACAACACTCCCCCCTCTCAAACCACCCCAACAATTCTATGCAATGTGAATGAAAAATATATGCTAATAATTTCGATATTTTTTTTAGTAATTATAAATATATATTTTTAATTGAAGAAAAAAAAATATGAAAAATATGAAACAACAAAAAACACTTAAATGTCTAGTTTTTAATTAATTTTATTCTTTTTTTGTTAAATGATTTTTTTAATTTTATTTTTTTTTTAAATATTTTATTTGCAAAACATAGTTAATGATAATCAATTTTTTTTTGAATGATGATAATCATGATAATGATGATAATTGATAATAAGTTAATATCCATACAGTATAAACAAAAAACAACAAAAAAAAACAACAACAACAAACAACAACAAGAAAAAAAAACAATAAAAATTTTAAAATAATATTTTGCTACAATCATTCTGAATCTCTTTAGGTAGATTTTTCTTTTTTTCCATAGGGATTTTCCAATTATCGGGAGGAAAAATTTAAATAATATTGAATGGTCCAAAAATGTCTTGAACATTATTTCCAGAATACTTGAATTTTAAAATTTATTTGAAAATATTATAAATTAATTTAAGTAGGGAATGGGAAGTGTTAAGATATTTGGTTTTTGTTTAAATGTTTATTGTTCTGTCACTCAAATCGGAGCTTTTTAGAACAAGTTGTACGGGCTCTACGGATTGCTGGCTTCATAGCGGTGTATTAAACCGGCCAAGTTGGGGGCTTATCTTATTTCAATTGCATGGGAATTACTTTCTAAATATTTAATTCTTAGAATTTATTAGAAAAAAGAAATTGAAAGTTATGTAGCAAGAGGATGCATACATTTTGGTTTTATTTAAACATAAGGACTGTTGAATATTTTGGAGCTTCAATCGGCGAGGTTTACTGGCTTCTATTTATGTGTTTTGCACCAGCCAATTATGGATCTCTCATTTACCTTGTAAGGGGTCTATGATCTCTCAACATTTTTTATACCCTACACCACAAGGTGGTCAGGGTTTTATGTCTTTGTGCATTTGTTTGTTACAGGCAAAAGGAAACAAGGTAGAACCATAGTTCCTTTTGATAACCTGTAATGTATCACATTCTGAGTCGATTTATGCATGTCCGTCCGTCTGTACGTCCGTCCGTTCGTCTGTCCATGTATTTTTGTAAACAAAGTACAGTTCGCATTTTTGTCCTTTCCAGATGAAATTTTCCAAACAGCATTTGTTTGGCCCAAGGACGAACCCTATTGAAATTGGAGATAATCGGTCAAAATTTAGATATAGCGCCCATATATATCTTCGTCCTATTTGCATTTTATTGTGCACCAAACGTCTAATATCAGCCCGAATAGTATGGAATTTTGCACATACAACCAAATTAGGCCTGAAAACAAGTATGGCAAATTTGATCGAAATCGTTTCAGATATAGCTATAGCTCCCATATATAATGTTCATCCGATTTGTTATTTTTGTCCTCTGCAGCCGTAATATGCACTCTGTAAGAACAATATTTGGGGAAATATATCAAATACTGCTCAGAAATATCATTGCCAAATTTCATCGAGATCGGTTCAAATATAGCTATAGCTCCCACATATAACTTCGACCGATTTACCTTTTATTGTGCACCAAACGTCTAATATTTGTCCAAATGGGATGGAATTTGGCACTTACTTATAGCTCCCATATATACTGTTCAGCCGATTTGTTATATTTGCTACCCACAGCCGTAATATACACTCTGTAACAACGATATTCAGGGAAATATATCAAATTGTTCTGAATGTAGGGAGTTTCAAATAAAAGGAGGAAAATACTAGAAAATTCAAATAATTATGTAATAATGTTTCCTGAATATTTAAAGCTGGACATTGTTTTGAAATAAATAAAGGGAACGAAAAGTGGTATATTATTTGTTTATAATAAATGCTTAATTTTTTGGAACATAAGGCGAGGGCAGCGTAGATTGGAGGAGTGATAGAGGAGTGATAGATTAACAGGCCTTAGGGCTTGCTGGCATTTTTTTCAAATTTTCGCCTGAAAAATATCCACCTTGTCAAAACCCCGAATGACTCTCTAAAACATAAATACCATCATACCAGACAATTAATATTGTTGAGCCAATATTAAACTTAACAGACAGCCAGCCAGCCGAGTTGGAATTTAATGCTGATTAAGAATGGGAAATTTATTGAGACTCTGATGAATATTTTGTGGTGTTAGATGACGAAATGACAATCTCGCAGTAGAGAATATAAATTGGTGTGGTATTCAACTCATAAGTTCAACAATTTTTTTTTATCGGATATAAATATTAGTCTGTATCAGAACTGAAAGTATGTAAAAATTTTCACTACGATAATCGACTTTCCCTTTAGATATCAAAAAAATTACAAAACTAGTAGATTCTTGCAGGTTCTGGAACAGACCAATTGTTGGCATTTTATTCGTATTTTTAATACATTTGAAATATCATTTCGGTCTTCCTCCCAAAAGCGGCAAACTTTTGATTTGATAAATTTGCTAGTATTATATTTCATTAATTATCAACGGATTTTCCAATATTGTGTTAGTCTGTTCCACAAGAGAATTCATTTACCAACAGTTTCTACTCCACATTACGAAAAAAGGGTAAAATTGGAATAGGGAAATCTGAGCAATAAACATATGATTAATTGGATTCTGAATCGCAACCTGGTTTAGCTTTCCATTCTTAGTTAGAAATTATCGGCAGAGTTGATATAACTTTAGAAAAATGTTTTTGAATGGATTTAGAGAAATGTAGTATTTACTTTTGGAATCCCAAATCCAAAGGTCCTCATTTTTTGATTTATTTTTTAAAATTGTGTTTTTTTGGAGATGTTTTTATGTCCTACAAGACAATTTGATTCTAAATTAATTCTTCATGATGAAAGGTAAGGTCCGACCAATTTGGGAGGTAAGTATAAAAGCGCCAACTGAAAAAATGGGTTTTTGTTGAAAATCGAGTTTAGCTTCGGCTGCTTGGCACGTACTACCGTCCTGTTAAAATCAAATGTCAATATCCTACTCTTCAATGTTTGTAAACGAAAATTCGTTCAACTTGCCCCGTCAAAGTAATGACCAGTCTTGTTCATTTTGTGAAAAAATTGTTTCAATTACGCCTCTGGCCAAAAATACAGTGCGAGTTTTCCGTGCCCCAAATCCGGCAATCTTGATTGTTTAAATACGGAGCTGACGGTGCTTCTCTTCTTCTAAAATCCGTACGCAATTTCCGCAAACATTCTGCTACATTACCTTAATTTCCAGCTTTATCCAAGCGTATACACAACCACATAATTGTGCGCCATATTTGTAATATTATCTCAAATGGGGTGGATTTTGGCACATACGACTGAATTCAGCTTAGAAGCATATCTGTAGTGAAAATCGTTTCAGATTTGAATATAGCCAGCCCCCACATAAATGTTTCGACAAATTTTGTCGAAATTGATCAAACTTTGGATATAGTTATCTTATTTATCTCCGCAAAATATGCACCAAAATTTAATGGATTTTGGCACCTGCGAATTAATTCATCTTAGAATCAAGTATGTATGTATGTATATAGCGGCTATACCGGTTTACTTGTATTGTGCCCCAATGAGTAAGAATCGCATTGAGCTTGAGGCAAGTATGTCAAATTTGGTGAAAATCGGTTTTATCTGATTTGACTTTTAAGTCCATCGAACTCGTAATATATACTCTATAACAATGATATACATACAGCATATCAGATACGACCTAGAAATACCTTTGCCAAATTTTGTCTTAATCGGTATATCAGATTTTGATATAGCTCCTAGTTATATGTTTTTTTCCGATTCGATAATGAAAACAATATAACAATGATATGCGGTACACGATATCAAATGCAGCCAAGGAATAGCCTTGGAAAGATCCCGATTTAATATTTCAGTCTTCTCAAAGTCGACGAAAAATAAAAAAAATACTGCTCCCTAAAATTTAGTGAAAACAGATTCAGATTTTGATATAACAACTGATATAATTTATTTCACAAAAACTCTCAATATGGGCGTATTTTAATTACGGATAGCTCTGCTTAAAATGATTGGTGGAGTAGGTATAATAAAGTCAGGCCCACCCGACTTTGAGTTGATAGGCAAGCTATATGCATCTCTTTTTCGAACTCTAGGTGAATGTAAATTTAAATATATATTTTCAAATTTTTAGAATCCCTCATGGTGAAGGCTATCGATGGTTTGGGCCCGCCGAGGTAAATGTCTTTTTTGCTTGTTTCTGATAGCTTTTAAAAAATATCTTAAAAATTTTCCTTTTTACAATTTTTTCTATAAAGTGTCTGATATTTGCGAAAATGTGGAACTTGAAAGATAACTTAAAAAAATAAAATAGAATTGAAGGAAAGCAGGACAGCAACAACAAAAAATACTAAACATAACACAATTAAACAATTTAGAAATGATTTTATTTATTTTTAATTAAACAAATCAACTGGTTTTTATGGAAAATTATAGAAAAACAATAAACCATGTTTTCATAAAGAAAATAATACAAAATAAAAATCACACATTCTTCCTCATATTCACAATGTTTATCATTCATGCTCTCTTCTCTCTCTCCCTTTCTCTACAATTTTTGCTATAAATTTTACATTGCAATTTCGCTCCCAAAATCCCCCATTGGTCTCATTCATTCATTCATTCAATTCCTCTCTCACTCTCATTTCGGTTAGTTTGTAAAATGATGTATTGAAAAATCACCAAAAAAAAAAAAGATTTTTTTTATTATTAACAAATAAGTGACAAATACATTTACATAACCTAAATTAAACAAAAAAGAAAAATAAACTGACAACAAGAACAACAACAACCAATGTATGAATAAATAAAACAAAAAAAAATATTACAAGTAAATATGTATGAAATAATTTACAAAAAAAAAAAAAAAAACAAAAAATACTAGGAATGCAACTCTCAAAGAAAAAAATTAAGACCAGTTTTTGGGGGTTAGAGAAATTTTGATCCAAGATCAACTTATCTTGACCCAAAAACTAAGAAGAAAGAATGCAAGAGAAAAAAATATAGAAATTAATAAATATTAAAATAAAAAATTGAAAAAGAAAAATATGTGAAACAAAATTGATAATGAAACTATAAGGTACTGTGTATGTTTTAGTATTGTACTAATAACAACAAAAACAACAACAACATGTAGTTTTATAAATAAAAATAAAGAAAACTAATAAAAAATGAATTAATAAAAAAAATAAAAATTCTAGAAAAGAGTTTCAATTTTTAACAAAAAAAAAAAAAAAAAACAAAACAGGGAATATACTATTGAAAAAAAATTCAGAAAATATGGGTAATAATTTGGAATGGCGTCGTAAATGCTTTCAGCCAAAAAAGCTGAAATTATAAATCGTTTTTCAGTTGAATGATCCATCCATGGTTGGGCCTTAATTCCCGTTTTTTGAAAATGTGAAATGAACATTTTTAGAAAATTAAGAAATGAAAGATTTTATAAAGAAAATATTCTGCATTGTAGGTACATAGTGTCTTTGTCAACAATACAAGGATTATTTTGTTCATATAATTTAACCCCCCAACGAGTCACCAAATGGGTCTTTTTGGTTCCATTTTCAACATATCGTTAACATTTCCCTTTAAAGACGACCATAGCGATTCTAAATATTATAATTCTTGACCACTTTCTAAAACTTCTTAAATATTAAAACCCCATTTTAGGGTTTATGTGAATCTATGCAAAATTCTCCTACAAATCATTAATTTGTAATAATGACGCAAAAGACAAAAGTATTCCTCATTGAATTTCACTATAAGTCTCCAAAGAAAAGAAATCTCTACTTTTATTATATATCACGAAGATCTGTACATTAATCATGCAAAAAAAAAAAAAAATAAATAAATAAATAAATAAATAAATAAATAAATTAAAATAAATAAAAATAAAAATGAAAAAACGCGAAAATATTTTCTCATTTTTTAATAATTTTTTTTTGAGTTAATGTATTAAAGCAACGTAAAAATTCGTTTTAGGGGGATGACGTCATATTATTCTACTAGAAGTCACCAAATTATACTCTAAAAACAAGTTAGAAAATATCAGTCGGTTTTTTCCCGACAGATGTATACCCTCAGCCAATGATCGATTATTTAAATATATTTTCACTTCTGTAATGTTTATTCAAATTGTTGACCATCTATGGAGTAGGAATGGACCAAAATTGTCAATTTCGTATCAGGCCTAAATAAATATGATATAACTATTGCGTCGTGCCAGGATTGGGCTATATTGGTTACTTCCTTCACTTTATATGAGACATGTGATAAATTTTAGAAATTTCTACAAAATGTGCGCTAGGTACTAATTATAGTCGACATTTATACATTACAGATACAGATACAGATACAGATAAAAATATTGGTATGGACAACATTTGAAGGAAACCGAATATTCATATCCAATTTTATGCGGAATTATAAATTCCACATTCGTTTCAGGCTTCTGGGTGAGTCAAAATATTTAGACATAGCAAGTTGTAAAGAATCACAGACTTGTTTCGCATTTTATGACAAATATAGGTATTGGAAATTGTGACCCTTTGTGGGTGAGGTACCAGAAGGGGTTGGCAGATATATATCATCTTGACAACAGATCTTGTGTTAGCAAAAATATTTGGATGTGTGAAATTTTAAGATAGTACTTTCTTTGAGCATTTTGTTTTTCAAAAATATTGAATCCTATGTGGGGGAGGTACCTGAAGGAGTGGACCAATATATCCCAATTTCACACCAGACCTTGGGTTAATAAAAATATTCACCCTTATTACGGCTGGCGTAGTCGTATCGAAAATTGCAATTTGACGCGTCGTAACGACTAATTGGTATTATGTGTGTCGTATGCGAGAAATTACAACTCTGTATGAAATTCTGTTACAATTTTCGTACCACAAGACGCGTTCTAATTCGACAAACACTGCAAAATTAGTCGTTAGAGATTTTGTTGCCGACACCACACAAAAGTTTATCCAAATTGACATTACAAAAGAATTAATAATATACAAAATGGATTTTAATAAGAAGTATGTATCAACAGTACAAAAATATTTGTATGTACATCTTTTTCTAGATTTATAGTCAGAACAAAGAAACAATTTGACGAAATGATCCAGATCTTGCCAATTGCAAAACTCAATATCCTAGGACTGCCGGTTCGAACAGTCGAGGACTGGATAAAAGTCTGGACCGACTAGAATGTCGTGCTACAGATGGAAGCCCCTTCAAGCAGTTCATTTTAAGCGACACGGAGGAAGCAGCATCACGCTTCTTACAATTAGAGACAATTGTAAATGCAGGGAAAAAAACAATTGGAATTCAACAGCGTCTAACACCTGGTGATCTGGAGACTGAGGAATAACTGTTTGGAGGGTTTGAAATTAGCGAAGACAAAGAAAACCACAATACCTGCACACTGACTTTTCCAAGGGTAAACAGACTACACCGAAATACGCAACAGAAGCAGGATGTGGTCATCCAGGATGTCTGTACGCTTCCCTCTGTAAGCACAAACAACCCGCATTATTTTTCGCCTCAATTTTAAATCATTTTGAATATACTCATCTTTATCCTCAGTTAAAAAAATTGCCTGACGCTTTTATTTCTTTTAACCGGGTAGCTCGTAAATTCAAAAAATGTGTATTATTCCAGAGCACCCTGCTTTTTCATATCTATTACAAAAAAGACGTAGTCGAAAATTGTACATAATACCAAAAATTTCTAGTTACGACAACACCTACAACTACGTCTACGACACTTGAACGCCTACGACAACGCCAACCATAATAAGGGTGATTGTGATGTGTGTAATTTGAAGAGAACCGGATGATTATTTCGGATTTTATGCTCTTTTGGTTATTCAAAACTTTGGCCCTTTGTGGGGAAGGTACTAGAAGAAATGGTCCGATTTGTACCATCTTTATAACAGATCTAGTGTTGATGAAAATATTGAGATGTACCAAGTCTGAATAGAATCGGATGTTATTTTGGCGTTTCATGAGCTTTACGGATATTCAATTTTTTTACGCTTTGTGGGGGAGGTACCAGAAGGAGTGGACCGATAAATCCCATCTTCACAGAAGATCTTAGTAGAAATAATGGGATTTGTGAAATATTAAGAGAAGCGTATGCTTATTTCGTTTTTGGCCAAATCAAATGATATATACCCCTTCTAGCCATATGACTGAGGGTATAAAAAGCTGTAACTCCTTGTGTTCTACAGATATGTAATATTCAAATTTGTTAGAAATATTAAGTATGATTCGAAGAAAATATATAAATTTTTACTCAAAACCGTATTTTTTTAAAATGTAACGCTCTTTGAGTATTTAAGCGATATATTCTCTTTTTATACCCTACACCACAAGGTGGTCAGGGTATTATGTTTTTGTGCATTTGTTTGTAACAGGCAAAAGGAAACGAGATAGACCCACAGTTCCTTTTGATGATCTGCATAGAATCACATTCTGAGTCGATTTATTCATGTCCGTCCGTCTGTACGTCCGTCTGTCCATTTATTTTTGTAAACAAGGTACAGGTCGCATTTATTGCCCGATTCAGATGAAATTTTGCACAAAAAATTTGTTTAACCCAAGGAGAAACTCAATTGAAATTGGAGATAATCGGTCAAAATTTAGGTATAGCTCCCATATATATAATGAAAAATAAGTATGCCAAATTTGATCGAAATCGGTTCAGATATAGATATAGCTCCCATATATATTCATCCGATTTGTTATTTTTGTCCTCCGTAGCCGTAATATGCACTCTGTATTTGGGGAAATATATCAAATATAACTCAGAAATACCATTGCTAAATTTTATCGAGATCGGTTAATTTTTGGATATAGCCCTCACATATATCTTCGTCCGATTTGCTTTTTTTTGGGCACCAAACTAGTAATTTTAGCCCAAATGGAATGGAATTTGGTACTTACGACCAAATTGAGTCTAGAAACCAGTATGTCAAATTTGGTGGAAATCGATTCAGATATAGCTATAGCTCCCATACGATTTGTTGAATTTGCCTTGTATAGCAGTAATATGGACTCCGTAGTAACGATATTCGGGGAAATATATCAGATAGAGCTCAGAAATGCCTTTGCCAAATTTTATCGACATCGATTATTTTTAGCTCTCACATATATCTATCCGATTTCAAGTAAATTGTGCACCAAATGGATAGATAATACTAGCCCGAATTTAAAAGGCGCAAAAGCCGCGACAATCGATTCAGAGAAGGATATTCCACCCATATATTAGTTCCTTTGGACTTTTAATTATTACTATAATCATAGTTGGTATGGTTTAATTCCCACAAATTTTACATTAAAACTTTTATTTGTTATGTGAAGCTCTACCAAATATGCAAAGTGGTGTAGGGTATCATAAAGTCGGCTCCGCCCGACTTTAATACTTTCTTTACTGGTTGTGTATTGATGATGTCAAGAATGCAGACAGACTTATTGCATGTTGGATTTTAAGTGTTGCCAACCGTTTATTTCACTGTTATATTTAGTATACAAATCAAAGACACAAACCATAAAAGTGTTATAAATAACAACAGAGTTTGTCTACAAGGTTGTATTTCATTATATGGCTGTTGGTGTCTGATAGACAAGGAGAATTTACGCATAAATATATGACAGTCGCCAAAATTCTGAGGGCGCATCGTATGGGGTTATATTCTGCAAATATATTTTTTCAATATTTCAAATTTTTAATATTTTTCTCCAAATTTTCTTTAATTCGTGGATTTATTGGGGTTGCCACAAGCAACCAACATCCAATACAGACAGTAAACCCCTATATCAATTAGATTTTCCATAAATATTGCTCCGATGGTCCCTGGAAAAAAATCTTTAGGTTTGTTTGCTAAAACTGATTTAAAAAATCGATTTTTTTGCGAAGGTCATTAAAAAATATTTTTAAAAAATTACAATGTTACTCTGTTCCAGGTTCTGTTCAACGATTTTATTTACAATAATTTCATAATTTTTGTTCTGTTGGTTGTTGGAAAATTTAAGTTTTTTTTTTAATTTAATTTAAAAAAAAAAATTAAAAATAATTTTTTTAAAAATGAACAGTTTTTGTTGATGTTTAGAAAAATTTAAGTAAAAAATCACAATTTTTCCCTGTTGCTTTCTAAAAAAATATTTTTTAAAGGTCCACAATTTTTGCATGGAAATCCTTAAATCCTTAAATTAGGAGAAATCAAAAAAACGTTAATGAAATCTTAGACTTCTTGAAAAAAATATTTTTTAAAAATATCCAGGATTACTGCTTTGGTGGTCCTCAAAATATGTTTCTAAAAATTCTAAAATGATTGTCCTCAATTTTAATTGCTCTGATGATTCGTAGCAACATATTTCTAGAAATTTTAAAATAACTGTCCTAGGAAAACTACATTTTTGAACTAATCCACATTTTTTTTTATTTATCTGAAAAAAATCTATTCTAAAGTTCCAGATTATTGCATTGAGGAAGACTTAAAAAAAATATTTAAAAAAATCTTGAACATTTTTGCTCTGCAGATCCCTGGACATCAATTTCTGAACAAATCCACAGTTTTGGTCTACAGGTCCTAAAAACTTTTTCCCATAACCTCCACGGTTATTGCTTAGATGGATGCTCTATGAAAAGTACTTCTAAAAATTTTCAGAAATAAAATAAAATCGAAAAATCTAAAATGTTTGTTTTGGTTGTCTAAAAATCCTTTATTTCTGCCTTGAATGTCCTTAATAAAAATATCTCTTAAAATATTTAAAATCTATATTCCAAGGTAATCACCTGGAGTCACATTCACATTTTCGATTTCGAGTAAATCTCGATCTATGAATTTCAATTCGTGTATTCACATTTTAGATTGATGAAAATGATACTTTCGATAAAAATCTAGGATCTAAGGATTTCCTCCTATTTTTTGGAAAAACAAATTGATGCGAAAAAAAAAAACAAAATTAAAAAAAAATAATTTTTTATAATTGAAACTTAAAAAAAATTAAAATGGAAAAACAGACCAAAAGTTTCATATTCCATATCCACTTTTTTTCTACCGATATTTTTATTTCACCCAAGACAAAATTCGAAATTTATTTCATATCGAATGCGAGAATGTGGCTCCTGTTTTTAAGTATGACCTCATATTGGCATTACTTCATTTATGAAATCCAATAGAAGCTACCCACCATCAGCAACTTTTTTTTTGAAACAACATTTTTTGTGCGGAAAAACATCAAAATGAGCACTCACACACACTAAAATCCACGCACTTCGGTGGCCAGGGAGAAGGATACATTGCCAAACACCCACGCCTTCCTTTTCTGATAACCGCCAAAGCAAATACATGAAATACCCAACAGCCTCTGACTCTCGCAAAAATCAACTGCAAATGGTTGGTGTGTGGCATGTGAGAATAATCAAATACGCACACACACACAGACACATGTACACCACTAACGTACATGATGAGACAAGAGATGGAAATTGTAAAAGTGTGCGCTTTCGCTCAGCATTTTCACCAGGCGTACATAAGTCGTAATTTAATATTTGCAGGACCAAATCTGCTTTTCGCGCCTCGAATGGCAACATACAACAACAATAACAAAAATAAGGAAACGGAAAATGAGTTGAGGTGTGACATGAAGCGATATAAGAGAGATGCCAGTGAATAGCTACGTTACAAACAATGCTACTATGCAAAGGGGCCCACACGCACTGAATGTGCGAATGTGAGATAACAGTGGAGTTTCGTGAGCGTAATTTAATTGACGAGTGTGCGTGCGTGCGTGTGTGGGTAGAGGAAGGTTGGTGTAGTCACTGTGGGATGGAATGATGGAAAATTTGAAGGTCTTTTATCATAAAAAAATTCTGCGGTCTAATGAAAGCATGTAAAAGGACTTTTTGGCCATAGAAGTCCTGAAAAAAGATATGGTGATCATGGAGACCTGTAGAAGCTCGTCAGGCAATAGAAGATCTTCAAAAAGTCTTCTGTTCATAGAGGACCTGTAAAAGTCTTGTGGCCGCGGAGAGGTTTTTTTTGGCAATAGAACCCCTGAAAAGACCTTCAGCAAATAGAATACCTGTAGAAGTTTTCTGGGACTAAAAAAAACCTGTAGAAGATCGCCTGTCCACTAAAGGCTCGTGGAAGGTCTTAAGGCCATGGAAGATGTTTAAAAAGGATTTTTGGCCACAGAAAACCTGAAGAAGGTCTTCGAGAAATAGAAGACCTGTAGAAGGTCTTTGAGAAATAGACGACCTTTAGAAGGTCTTCGGGAAATATAGAACCTCTGGGAGATATTCTCTCCACAGATGTATGTAGAAAATCTGTAAGGTCTTCTGGCAATGGAGAATCTGGTAAAGGCCTTTGGTCATAAAATATTTGTTAAAGTTCTTCTGACTCAAGAAAATCTGTAGAAGGACTTCTGACAATCGTAGACTTTTATAAGGTTTTTTGGCCATGGAGGACCTGTAATAAGTCCTCTGGCCATAGAAGACGTGTAATATATCTTCTAGCAATAAAAGTCTTGTAAAAGATCTGCGTGACATAAAAGTCCTTTAAAAAGACTTCTGGCCATAGAAGACCTGCAGAAGGGTTTCTGGTCAAAGAAAACCTGGCCACAGAGTTCATGTTTGAGTCGATTTTCTAGCCATAGAAACCTTATATAGTTCTGTCAATAGAAGCCCTTTTACAGGTCATAGATGCGGTAACATGTCTTCTAGCCATAGAAGAACTATAGAAGGTTTCCTGGACAGAAGGGTTTCTGGTCAAAGAAAACCTGGCCACAGAGTTCATGTTTGAGTCGATTTTCTAGCCATAGAAACCCTATATAGTTCTGTCAATAGAAGCCCTTTTACAGGCCATAGATCCGGTAACATGTCTTCTAGCCATAGAAGAACTATAGAAGATTTGCTGGACATTAAAAAACGTGAAGAAAGTATTTTGGACACAGGAGGCCTGTGGAAGGTCTTAAGGCCATGGAGGATATGTAAAATGTCTTCTAGCCATAGAAGATAAGTAGAAGGTCATCGGACAATAAAATAACTCTAGAATGCCTTCTGGCAGAGACATAAAAGGCCTGTAAGGTCTTCTGGCCATGGAGAACCTCTTCAAGGTCTTTTGTAATAAAAGACCTGTAAAATCTCTTCTGGCTCAAGAAGATCTGTTGAAGGACATCGGACAATTAAAGACTTGCAAAAGGTCTTATGGCCATGGAGGACCTGTAAAAAGTTTTTCGGCCATGGAGGACGTGTAAGATGTCTTCTGGCAAAAGAAGACTTGTAAAAGCACCTATAGCCCTAGAAGATCTGTAGGTTTTCTGGACATAAAAAACTTGGCCACAGAAAACCTGTTAGAGGTCTTCTGTCAATAAAAGTCCTTTTACAGGTCATATTATCTATAAAGGTCTTCTAACCATAGAAGAGGGTATTCTATGTATAAAAAACCTGTTGAAGGTCGTCTGGCCACAGGAGACCTGTCGAAGGCCTTCTAGACATAGAAAATTAGAAGAAGGTCGTCTGGCCATAGAAGACCACATACATAAAGGCCTGCAAGGTTCTCTGGCTAAGGGAAATCTGGTAAACGTCCTCTGGTCATAGGAGACCTATAAAACGTCTTCTGGGTCCAAAAAAAAAAAAACTGTAAAAGTTCTAATGACAATTAAAGACAAGTAGAAGATTTCTGGTCATTAAAGACCTATAGAAGATTTTCTGGGATTAAAAAAACTGTAGAAGGTCATGTGCACTCAAAAGACCTATGGAAGGTTTTAAAGGTCTTTTAGCCATTGACGACCAGTAGAAGGTCATCAGACAATGAAATACATCTAGAATACCTTCTGACACAGACACAGAAGGCCTGTAATTTCCCCTGGCCTTGGAAACCGTGGTAAAGGTTTTCTGGTCATAGAGGATCAATAAAATATCTTCTGGCTCAAAAATACCTGTTAGAGGTCTTCTGTCAATAGAAGTCTTTTTAAAGGCCAGACTGTAACAGGTCTTCTAGCCATAGAAGAACTATAGAAGGTTTCCTGGACATAAAAAACCTGTAGAAGTTGGTCTGGCCACAGAAGACCTGTGGAAGTTCTTAAGGTCATAGAGGATGTGTAAAAGGTCTTCTAGTAATAGAAGAACAGTAGAAAGTCGTCTGGACATAGAATACCACTAGAATATCTTCTGGCCACAGACGTAGAATGCCTGAAAGTTCTCCTGGCCATGGATATCCCGGTAAAGGTCTTCTTCATATAGAAAACCTATAAAATGTTTTCTGACTCAAGAAGACCTGTAAAAGGTCTTGTGACAATTTAAGGCTTGTAAAAGGTTTTCTGACAATGGAGGACCTGTAATAGGTCTTCTAGCCACGGAGGACCTGCAAAAGGTCCTGGTCCTGGTCCTGGATGCGCGTAAAATGTATTTCTGCAATAGAAGAATTCTGGGCACAGATAATCTTTAAATGGTATTTTGGCTCAGAAAGAATTGTAGAAGGTCCACAGAAGACCTGCAGAATGTCTTCTGGTCACAAAAGACCTGTAGAGGGTCCGGTTAAAGGTCTTTGGGCTGTAGAAAACTTCGAAAAATGTTTCTTCTCCAAATCTGTAGGTAACCTGTAATATCAAAAAAGTTCTCAATTTTCTTTTGTTTCGTCCCACTGTGCAATGTATACATAAGTTGTTTTGTTGCTTGACATCATTTTGTTTGATGTTTCACGCGCACATAATGGTGTGGATGAATTCGCGAATTTGAGTGTGTATTTGTGTCACACACATACATATTCACTTGGTTCTTGTGCGTTGTGGATAATAGTTGTACAGAGGATTTCGTTTGTGTTTTTATAGCTTTCGGTTCGTGTTCACTATTTCCCTACACTTTTTCCCACCTTCCCGAACAACTATTGTTGAGCGAATTTTGGTTGATGTTTGAAAATTTCCTCTATTATTTCCCCCCTTCGGATACGAAATTTAGACTTTTTGGCGCTTTCTAAAATATCTGCAAAATATCTTGCCATAGCAATGAAATATCTATTGTTCACCATGTTGTGAGTATGTGTTCGTGTAAATTCGCCAATTATTTGTATTGAATTTGTTTGTGTGTGTGTATCTGGGTAATAGAGTGTGTGAGTGCCATGCTTGGGGTTGTTGCGTATGGTATTGTACTGAAATGTAGTTTTAGTTGTAGGCGTTTTGTTGTTGTGTTATCTATATACGTGTGCTTGTGTGTGTACGTTGATGATATCATGTTGGTCTGCTGGGATAACAGAAGTATTCGGAAGCAAGTGACTATTGCTTTTTATTTAGATTTTTTTCAGAGAAAAATTTTTATATCCTTAGCCATATGGCTACAAAGGGTATATGTCATTTGATACGGCCAAAACAGCCTCATCGAAATAAAAACTTTTAGACTTTAGGTTTCTTTGGACCAAATTCGTTTCAGAATATTTGAGGTCGTTCTAGGGATGTCCCTCCGTCTGGCTGCCTGGCTTGTTGGGTTGCCCGACAACACTCGAAGAGAGTATCCAATTCGGTCCAAACTTGATACTTCGTTACATTATTGTAAAATTTAGATCGTGTTCGGAGATGGGCAACATCAGTCCATTCCTTCTGGTACCTACCCCACAAAGGTTAAAATAAAAAAAAAAAAAAAAAACGATTTATGGTCTTCAAACGGCCAATGAAACCATCACACGCTGCCCGAATGTTGCTCTGCGGTATTTTGACCCATTCCCGTCAAAGAGCTATCTTGGGGTGATCGACACTTTGGTAGTTTTTAGTGCCAAGCTGTTTTCCAAAATACTCAAGACACAATAGTCCGACGGATTGGTATCCGGAAATTTTGGTGACCATTGTGCGCTGGAAATGAAGCGATGGGCTCATTTTGCGAGTGCATAGTGCGATGGGGTTGAGTTCTGTTTGAATGTCCAAGGTCTGCGGTCAAAATGTTCGCATGCCCAAGGCTTTAATACACCTTACTGCACATTTTCGCGATAATATTCTGCATTTATTCTGATGCCATGGTCAATTAATACGAGCGGAGAACGACCATCGACTGTTATGGCGCCCACACCATCACCATTTTGTTTGTTTACAAACTGGAGGACAGCGAATGTTTTCTCATCGGAGAAAACCAATAGCTCTTTTAATTTTTTCCGTTGCGGTGTAAGTTATTGCACTTTTCGGAATTTCAATGGCTTCACCCCGAGCTCATTTTTCAATATTTGCCGAATGGAATATTGCGATATGCTCAGCTCATGAGCCATTTTTGGGCCACCGCAACGCGGGTTTCGATCAAGTCGCTTCTTTACTTTTCGAACCATTTCTGTTGATGTTGCTGTTTTCTTCCGTCCACTTCCTGGACATCGGGCTACGCTACCAGTATCACGGTAAAGAGCGATGGTATGAGACACAAAAGATTTATTCACATTTAAATGCTGGAGTGCTCTAACGATAGCCACCTGGGGTTTTCTATCAAAACATAAAGAAATCACACTATCACGATTGAATTCCATCTCGAATATTTTTTTTCTGGAAAATTCTTACCAAAATGCTTTTGTACGCTTGTAAACAATATAATGAGCTGTCACTGTTTATTACAGTTTTTTCATCTCAACATGCACATATTTTTTGAACGTTTTCCCATACGAAATAATTATAATGGGTGGTACAAAATTAGGATTTCAATAAGTACTTGAAGATGCAAAAATAAGTTTAAATGTTAACAAAAACAGTAGCCGTTTATTTTTTAAAAAAATGTTTATGTTCGACAGCAAATCCAGTATGCTGGGCACATAACATCGGTGATATGGAGCTTTTCTAAATAATAACATTATTCTTGAATTATTTTCCACATACTGTAAATAATACAATTTTTATTTCCCCTACTGTTAAAATGCATGGTACATAAGCTTTATTGAAATAATCCAAACATATCGTAATTTGAGCTCATGAATTAGCTTCTTTCTCCCATGGGCAGAGCTCATTTAAAACTTACAGTACACATAATGCTTTCACAGAGCTTTTTGAGATACTTTCATCTAACTTTTGGGGAAAATGAGATAAAATTTCTCCACAAATGTTCTCCTCTTTGGATAACAACAAATTCTCCACAAATGTTCTCCTCCTTGGAGAACAACGTGATTTATTTGCATTGATGTAAGGTTGGTTGTGACTGTAAAATCTAGTTCAATTTACTCTGATATATTTGAAATAGGTTTATATAATGACATCGACTAAAAAATTTGCGAAAATATTCATTATAATGGTACATGGGGGCGTATTAGTAATATGCACGATTACAATGGACATAATGTTAGTCATACGCCACCTACATCGATAATGGGCGAAATAAAGCCAATATAAATTAGTGCAAAAGAAATTTTTTCTTATTTTGAAATGTACTATCTAATCCAAATTTACATGTAAGTTTTTATGCTTACTAAGCCCTAATCAGAACCAGAGCAGCAGGATCTCAATACCGGATTGATTCGAATAACAACAACTCTTTTTATATCCTCCACCATAGTATTGAGGGTATATTATGTTTGTCATTCCGTTTGTAACCCCTCGAAATATATATTTTAGACCCCATTCTAAAGCTTGATCTTGATCAGCATAAAATTCTATGTCGATTTAGCTATGTCCGTCCGTCTATCCGTTTGTTCGTCTGTGGAAATTACTCTAGCTTCGGAAGGAATTAAAGTAGATTGATAACATTTTACTCAAATGCATATTATGTCTGCCGGACTTTTGGTATTGAAAATGGGTCATGACGTGGACCTAGTCTTCGTATAGCCCCCATATAACGGCACCTCCCGATATTCGGTATTTCGGTGATTTTAGCTACATTATTTACCGGAATTGTTCCAAATTAATTATTTGAAGCTCGTAATGGATGCTACATCCTAAGACAGGAAATAGTGTGTGCAGGTCCACGTCTTCGTATAGCCCCCATATAACGGTACTCCCCGATGTTCGGTATTTTGATGATTTAAGCGACAATATTCATCGGAATTGGTTCAAATTTGGTATTTGATGTTCGTAATGGATGCTACAGCCTATGACAGAAAATTTTGTGTGCAGGTCCACGTCTTCGTATAGCCCCATATAATGGTACCTCCAGATATTCGGTATTTTGATGATTATAGCGACATTATTCACCGGAATTGTTTCAAATTTGGTATTTGAATTTCGTAGTGGATACTACAGCCTAAGACAGAAAATTGTATGAGCACGTCCACGCCTTCGTATATCGGTACCTCCCGATATTCGGTATTTTGATTATTTTAGCAACAATATTCATCGGAATTGTTTTAAATTTGGTATTTGAAGTTCGAAATGGATGCTACAGCCTATGACAGGAAATTTTCTGTGCAGGTCCACGTCTTCGTATAGCCCCCATATAACGGTACCCCCTCCCATAAACGATATTTTGATGATTTTAGCTACATTATAAACAGATTTCTTTTAAAGTTTCGCATTTGAATATTGTAATAGCTTAAGACAAAGGTTGTCTATGCAGGTCCACGTCGTCGTATAGACTCTAATATACGGCTACATTCGGTATTTTTAAGACTTTAAAAGAATTTTTAACGGATTTTATTTTTGTGAAAATTGCCAAATTTGTACCAATTGGTGGAGGGTATTCAAAGTTCGGACCAAAGTTTTTGTGAAAATTGCCAAATTTGTACCAAATGGTGGAGAGTATTTAAAGTTCGGCCCGGCCGAACTTACAGCTTTTTTTACTTGTTTAGCTTGCATTTGCCTCACCGCTGTGAATGAGACTTCCCTCACCCGAATAAAAGTAGGGCGCCAGAGAGGCAGAAAAATTGGATATGGGTCTAACATCATTCTCGGTAAACTTAAAAATGAAAGAACTGGATATCGTTTTGGTATAAAAGTGCAGTATTCCAGAACCTCGATTAGTTTACTATTTTTGACATTTTTTTCGATATTATAGAGAGAAAATCGGTTACGATAGTAAACATTTGTACATTCTTACAGTTCTTGAACAGACCAAATGTAAGCATTTTCTTATAATTCTTTCCGAAAAAAGAAAAACTTGCATAATATATAACATATTGAAAGTCTGAAAAGTATGAAGTTTTTATTAAAAAATGTTATCAAACTGAAAGAAATGTGCATTTTAAGTACTAAATAGGCCCAACACGAACGTTTGGAACAAATCTAAAATTTTAGGGTAGACTTTTCACTGACGAAGTGCCAGCCAACTGCTAGTGAGTTGATAAAAACTTACCACCATGAGCTCTTTGGTGTTGAAATCCACGATATACGGCCCATGAACAATATTCTGAAAAAAAGAAAGGATCATTTTTCTTTTCTCTTTAAAAAAAATAATTATTAATAATTCGAGAATATCTTAAAAATAATCTTAAAAAATAAATTTTGTAGATTTGATAGACCTTTAAAAAATAATCCTATAAATCCACCATGGCCCTAGTTTGTGATAATAAATATTTTAAAAAATGTATTTTTATGTTATGAAGTAATTGACAAATTGACTAAAATCCATATATGTCCGCCACGAAAAAAATGGTATAATGAGATTCCCATAGGGTATAGTTCAGATGTACCCAGCATTTCACTGAACAATGGCTTTAATGAAATGTTTTGAAGTACATAGGCACCCAGGAGTTGGAAAAGAACTATAAAAACCTGACACGATGGTATTTTTTGCCATGAAATTTCCACATAAAATATTCCGAGTGACATTTTTATACCCTAAGCCATATGGCTAGCCAAAAACGTGCCTCATCGAAATAATGGTTTTAGACCCTATGTCTCTTTGGACCAAATCCGTTTCAGCACAGCTGGAGTCGATCTGGCGATATCCGTCCGTCTCAGATTACAGTATTCGATTTCGTCCAAACTTGGTACATCGTAACATTATTATAAAACTTAGATCGAGTTCGGAGATGGGCAATATCGGTTCAATCCATCTGGTACCTTCCCAACAAAATGTCGAAAATTAAAAAAAATATTTTTTTGCAAAGAAAGAGAAAGGATAGACCGATTTTGCTCCAACTTTGCAAATCCTAATATTGGCGTCAGTGCTAGATCAGGTGCGAAAATTGACATTATCGGTCCACTCCATCAATTACCTCTCACATAAAGGGTCAAAATTTTGAATAATTACAACTCTTATAAAATGTGATGTAAGTGTCCGATTGTCTTCAAATTTCACACATCCCAATATTTTTATTAACCCAAGGTCTAAAGAATATAACGGTCCACTCCTTCTGGTAGTTCCCCCACAAAAGGTCGAAATTTTGAATATCCATGAAGCTCCTTAAACGCGAAATTTACATTCGATCCTTTTCAGACTTGGTAATTCGTAGTATTTCCATCAACAAAAGATCTGTTATAAAAATTGATAATTATTTTGTTATAAAAATTAGAGAGATCGGATCATTCTTTTTGGCACCTCCCCCACAAAGGGTCAAAGTTTTGAATAAGCAAAACTATTTTAAAATCCGAAATAATCATCCGCTTCCCTTCATATTTTACACAGCCCATTATTTCTACTAACCCAAGACCTGCTGTAAAGATGGTATATATTGGTCCACTCCTTCTGGTACCTACCCCACAAAGGGAGGAAATTTTGAAATATTCATGAAGCTCCTATAACGCGAAATTACCATTCGATTACATTCGGACGTGGCACATCTCAATATTTCCAACAACACAAGATCTCTTATGAAGATGGTAGAGATCGGACCATTCCTTTTGGTACCTCCCCCACATAGATTTGGAGATTGAGAAGATTTTGAGAAACAAAACTCTCAAAGAAAGAGAAAGTATCATCATATCAGCCTTAGGTCAGATACGAAATGTTCAATATTGGCCAACTGCTTCGGAATCTCCCCCATAAAGGGTCAATAGTTTGAATAATCATAACTCAAGGCTGGGGGTATACATCTGTCGGCAAAACTTGGAGGTAAAAAAAATCCAATCTTGTAGTACTTTGATTGCACCTTGTAGGAATATGAAGTTAGAAGGACGAAATGTTCTACAAAAAGAATCCTCATTCGATATGTCTCAGTAGATGTCATCTCAGTAATGAGCCTCAATAATATCTCCAACTAAATTTTCTCTATCCCGATATTGTCTATATCGGGAATATCCCTTAAAAGCATATTATTCTCCATATTTTCCCAATTTACCACATCCATATCAATTACCAATTCGATGACTTTAAACAAATTTATTCGCAACGACCTTATCAGCTGTAAACAATTTTCTCCATTGGCATTCAAGTAAACGATGTGACCAGAAAGAAGGCAGTGGAAATGGAACAAACCAAAAAAAAATCGGAAATATGAAAAGAAAAACTGTTCACTTCGATGGAGTGGAAGGAATACTGGACAAACATATTTCATAAAAAATAATTTGTAAACGTTGCGATACTCTTTGCCAAGGGAAAAAAAAAAACAACTATCGAATACCATTTTCCAAATTGACCAAATAAACCATCATAAATTCTGGGATTGCTGGGAAGAGAGAGAGAGAGAGGTGCAGACGAAACAGAGAGCAAAGTTTACGTGTTCCATTATGCATTTCCGTTAGTTAGATTTTCACTATTCAATCGCTTCAATTACCTAGCTTCGTGTTTTTATACCCTACAACACTATGTGTTGGGGTATTATAAGTTTGATTGGGCCAAAAATTATGTAACACCACGAAATATTGGTTTCCCACATAGGAAAGTATATATGGATCTTCCTAGCTCGCCGAGCTGAGTCGATCTAGCTATGTATGTCCGTCCGTCCGTCTGTCCGTCTGTCCGTCTGTCCATGTTAATTTGTAATCACTCTACAGGTCGCAATTATGGCCCGATCTTCACGAAATTTAGAATGGAGGTGGGGCTAGGGTCAGAATAGAAGCCTATTTCTTTTGGAGATGATCGCCAAATGTTTAGGGGTTGAAATGGACCAAATACTGAAAAAATGTCGGATTTTGCAGTAGCTATACAGGTCGCAATTATAGACCAATCGACGCGGAATTTCGCATGTAGCTAGAGTTTAGGGCGGGGAAGAAGCCTACCAATTTGGGTGGTCATCGGATAATATTTAGCGGGTAAAATCGACCATATCTTTTGTGTTGAAAAAAATAAAAATTTTTCATTAAACCGCGAATATTTTAAATACCGGCGAAATCACAAAGCCATGACAAGGTTACTTCTGATCTTTACATTGATGTTAACATCCAACAAATCGGATATATAGCAAAATATGTGCGATATATATGTCTATCAAAGAAGATATGCTTGAAAAATCTCTTATATGTCGAGAACGGCTGAACTGATTTCGACAGTTCTCATTAATTCGGAATGGCCTCTTGGCAGGAAAGAAAAAACGTCTAAAAAAATCGCTTAAAAATATCTCTCTAAAGATGAAAATGTTGATTTTGTAAAATTTTCTCATATTTTTTCAATTTTGTCATATTTTTGGCATATTTTCATTTTGAATTAAACATTTGGTAATATTTCTACAGCTAACAAAACTAAGTAGTTAGGATATCAGAATATCATATACAGATCGCATTTATGGCCCGATCCTTACGAAATTTTGCATGGGGATAAGATGAGGGTCAGAATAGAAGCCTTCTCTTTTGGGAGATGATCGCCATATATTTAGGGGTTGAAATGGACCAAAAAGTGCAAAATTGTCAGCAGGCCATAATTATCGCCCGATCCTCACGCACATTTGAATGGGAGTTACCGCACATTGCAAAAGCCAAGCAGTTTCGGATGGCCCTACAAATAAATAAATCTTAATCTTTTGCCACTTCCGAGTGATTATAGGTCTTTGGGAAATATTGGTTCCAGATCTAGGAAGACCATTTACGTGCAACATCTACCAATAAATTGGAAATGAGCAAATTAGTTAAAGTTGCTATTATTCAAAAATTAGAGAACGAAACCTGATGGTTTTCTTTTATTATTTGTCACAATATCTTGCGGAATACTTTCAAGTATCTGGCCTATATAAACTGTATCGTTTATTATAGTGTTGTAGGGTATTCAACGGTCGGCCCCGCTCGACTGTAGCCTTTGCTTACTTGTTTTTTTTTCGTTTGGATGGTTTTCTATTTTCCGGATTTCATTTTGTCTTTGCTTTTTTTTCTTCTGAGTTGGCAGATGGCTTTTCCTACCACATGACTCTATGCAACAGTCGGACTTCCGTTCTCGTATCGAATGTATCGAGCTGAACAAATGCCACAATAAAGCAATGCTGATGATGATGAAGAGTAGGTAAAAGGAAAAAAAAACAGAAAAAGAATCGGAAGATTTTTTTTTCGTTTGCCAGTTGAGTAAAATTTATTTACATTGCAACCTCAAAAATACCAAAAGTTATTAACCAACGGCCCACTACCAATATGGAAAAAGCCATCTTCCCTAGGTCTTCTGGTGGAGGAACTTTATTGGGATTCATAGTAGGGAAGAAGAAGGAACAACCTAGAGCAGGTCTTTGCAGATAAGTTAACAGCTTGCTACTTTGCGAGGAGAGTGTGTGTTTTTTACTTGGGCGCCACATACATACATTTCCTCATATATGTTACCTCTGAACGATGACCGGTAGCCATGGACCAGCTTGTGGCTCAATTTTACGTGCACAACTTATTCCGTTTCTTTTATTTTTTGCCATCAGCTTCATCGAGCTCACATGTATTGGCATTAAATCAAAATATGGTAATTTTGTGTTAAATTCGAACACATTCACAATTTCGAAACAATCCTGACGAGATAGGAATAATGTTTCTGTGGGGGATGTTGGAAAATTTTTTGCGATTGCTTTGAGAATGGATGGGGATATGGAACATAGGGTTGAACATTTTTTAAAGGTAAAAATTAAAAAATCCATGAGTTTTTTATATTCTACAGCACTAAGAGATGGGGTATTATAAGTATGATTGGGCCAAAATATGTGTAACACCACGAAAGTGTGTCCGTCAATTTAAATTAACTTAGCAAAGGCATAAACCAAGAATTTTCTCCGGTTCTAAAAGGTTAATAAAAAAAGAGAGAGTGAGAAAGAGAGTTTGATAGAGAAGGTAGTAACGCAGAGAAAAATTTTGGCCGTTAAGGTAAACTTAAATTTATGTAGCAAAGACACAAACCAAGTTGATGTTTTCTTTGGTTCAGAAGGGGTTAATAAAGAGAGAGAGAGGGAGATAGAGAAAAGTAATAAAACGGGTGTAAGCGGGAGAAGAGAAAACACGACCGTATCGTGTGGCTGTTGGTTCAATTCTAATTTTATTTTTAAAATATGTTCCTTACGTACTACTGAAACTAATCTAACTTAACCTAGTCGCAGCCACACAATTGTTCTTATCTATTATTAGATTTAAAAGAAACATTGCATGGGTGCTTGTCCCTTCATTCAAGTGGTCTTGGCTATCCACTGTACGCATCGATACTGTGTGTGTGGGTCATGACCTTTATTATCTTACACATTATCGTATGCGACAGCGCACAAGATCACTTAATTCTACACATGTGATATTTTATGACCGCTGGGAAACTGATAATTTGGAAATATTTATTTTTAATTGTTGGATTTTCCCAGCGCCTCAATCTCACTCAAAAGTATGTACAAAGTATTTTGTACATTCTCCCGGGCGGCTTAAATGTGTATATTTTTAGTGGACTGTATTTAAAAATGGATCATGAAGAGGATTATATAAAAAATATTTAGACATATAGCTTTGAAAATGATTATATTATATAAATTATCCTAGGTAACCGCTTGCAGGAAACGGCTCCACTTATCTATCCAGCCTCGCTCGCCAATACCACCACCCTTATCTGCCGGTTTTAACTTCCAAGCTTTATAATTCTTTGGCGACTTGTGATTTGGTAGTTGCTGGCTGCGATCATCCAAGGAGTCATTTTTTCGTAGGGCATCCAAGGTTAGGTCATTGCTGATGTATTTTATACGCGGTTGCTTCAATGAGGATTCCCGGTGTTTGTTATTAATTCTATTCCTCTTTACCTTGTCGCGCTCTTTTTTCTCCGCTTCCTCGATGCATTTATCGTTATCTTTGCCAAACGTGTCTTTTAGAGAAGTACCAATATACACCGGATTTCTTTTTTTGCTCTTCTCTTGTTGGTGGTTCTGTTCCCTGTGGCTTCTCAAATTCATATTGTCCAAGGACACTTTTTGTACATGCTTGTCCATTTTGTCACTGCTGACTTCCTCTGATGTGTCGAGTTCTTCTACGATGGCTTCCAATTTTTTCTTTTGATGTTCCAGCTTAGCTTCCAGATCTTGGACTTGGTTTTCCAGGTCACGCCGTTGCTTTTGAGCTTTTTCTTCAATGGCCTGTATGTCTCTTTCAAATTTAGTTAGCAAGGACTGCACCAAATCTTCAAGCCCCAGTTTTTCATCATTAGCGGTTTTCAGGCCATCTTCTAATATTTTGATTCGGGAAGCTGATTCGGCTAATTGTGATGCAGTATTGAGTCTTCCCTCTTCATTATTTTGGGTAAGAGCTCTAACTTTTTCCTCCGAGTTAGGACTTGCCGGCGGGAATATATTCATATCCTCAAAGTTTCGAGCTGCAACAAAAACACACCAGTCACATTCGCAATCATGTGGATAAAATAGCCAATATCTTCTAGCCATTTCAAGAGTGTCTCGATCACCAATACAATATTCCGCTTCTCTTTTATCATCCAAAGGGCATGTAATATCACCCTTTGCATCTTTTCCACAACTTGTGGTCTTCGAGGGCCTCTGCTCTGTTGTCAGCCCAAAGGTGGGAAATACAATATTTGCACACTCCTCAGCTTCCATTGCTACTTCCTCCGGACTAAGGAAATAGTACTCCAGTTCAATTCTCCAGGGTCCTGGTGGTTTTAAGCATTCTTCAATTTTCGCTTGTGCAGTATCTCCATTCAACTTGCAACCTCGTGTTCTCGTCGCCATTAATTTATGCGCTAACACAAGGCATTTATCCACTGCTACTGAACTTTCCTGGATTCTCTGAGGAATGTACTTTTTAAAACTTTTCAACGTTTGTTGTAAAACGTAATACGTGTTTTCAACAAGAATCTTATACTTGTTCACGTTACGAATTTTTTTAAATTGAGTCGCCGATGCCAATGTTGTGCAGAAATAGTCAGCCAAGACCAAAAATTTTGCTTCTTGATCCATTTTTTTTTTCGGAATTCTTTTTGAGTTTTAACTTGGACTAATTGATGTCCTCTTTTCAAAATTTATTTTTATGTATATATATATTTTTTTTTTTTTATTTGGGACTTCTGTTGTCCTCTTTTCGTTTTATTTTTATTTTTGCCCCTATGGCTTTTTTTTTTGTTTTTGCCCCTATGGCTTTTTTTTTTTTTATTTTGCCCCTATGGCTTTTTTTTTTTATTTTGCCCCTATGGCTTTTTTATTCAAATTAGTCCCTTCGGCTATTTCAAAATGCCCCTATGGTCTTATATTTAAAATGCCTTAACGGACTTTGTTTTTTGTAGAAATTCTCCTCTATTTCTGGAGAATATCTATTTCTGCTTGTAGTGAGTCTCTTACCACTGGTGGGGGAAAACTCCTACAATTTTTTTACGGCCGCTAGTTATTTCCACTTTATAAAAAAGTGAAGGCTCGATTGACCATATGTAAGCGGGAGAAGAGAAAACACGACCGTATCGTGTGGCTGTTGGTTCAATTCTAATTTTATTTTTAAAATATGTTCCTTACGTACTACTGAAACTAATCTAACTTAACCTAGTCGCAGCCACACAATTGTTCTTATCTATTATTAGATTTAAAAGAAACATTGCATGGGTGCTTGTCCCTTCATTCAAGTGGTCTTGGCTATCCACTGTACGCATCGATACTGTGTGTGTGGGTCATGACCTTTATTATCTTACACATTATCGTATGCGACAGCGCACAAGATCACTTAATTCTACACATGTGATATTTTATGACCGCTGGGAAACTGATAATTTGGAAATATTTATTTTTAATTGTTGGATTTTCCCAGCGCCTCAATCTCACTCAAAAGTATGTACAAAGTATTTTGTACAACGGGGAAAAATTAAAGGTTTTTAATTTATTTTAGTTTTTATCAAAGAAAAATTTTGGCCGTTAAGGTAAACTTAAATTTATGTAGCAAAGACACAAACCAAGTTGAAGTTTTCTCTGGTTCAGAAGGAGTTAATAAAGAGAGAGGGAGAGAGAGAGAGATTTTAGTTTTTATCAAATTTCAAAATTTTCCGTACAAAATTCAAATTTACAAAGAAATAAAAAAAAAAAAAAATAAAATAAAAACAGCTCAGAGGCATTTTATGAGGGCTACTTTGTTCCAATCTCCCTTAGAACCACCTTGCCAGATGAGCGGGGGTTTTCCGAAATCATCGCCTTTTTTGAAGCCTCGACTGGTTTCACCACTGCTTTGCGCTAGGTTCGATCTGATTAGGTGCAGTTTTGATGGATTCCCATCGACATATCGACTACAGTCGACTACGGTTCGTCGAAATGATTTTTTGGTCCCTTATCTCATTGGATCTGGCACTTTTGGTGTTGGGAGAGCTTGAGGCCTGGACTTCCGAGGCATTCGTATTCTCGTCCTCGTCAGAAAGGGGGTCTACAGGAATACTGCCCTGATTTAACCTTATAAGTCGCATATCTACAATGATCTGGCGGGTTGATCTGGCGGCGAGAAGTAATTAACCAGGGAAAAATTAAAGGTATTTTAATTTATTTTAGTTTTTATCAAATTTCAAATTTACAAAGAAATCGCTAAATAAAAACATTATAATTAAAAATTACTTTCAAAATAGTTTGAAACACCTAGCTCTACATTTAGCTAAGTTCGTCCGGGCCAAACTTTTAATACTGTCCACCATTTGGAAGAAACTTTGAGAATTTTCAAAAAAAAAAATCCGAAAACTACCACTTAAACGAAACCGTTATTGGTGGGCTATACGAAGACGTGGGCCTGCATACAGAGATTTTTGTCATAGGCTGTAGTACCCATTACGATCTTTAAATTCTAAATTTGTAACAATTTCGGTGAATAACGTTGCTGAAATCATCAAAATACCGACTATTGGGAGGTACCGTTATATGGGGGCTATACGAAGACGTGGACCAGCATACAAACATTTTTGTCATAGGCTGTAGTACCTATTACGAGCTTCAAATACGAAATTTAAAATAATTCTGGTAAATAATGTCGCTAAAATCATGAAAATACCGAAAATCGGGAGGAACCGTTATATGGGAGCTATACGAAGACGTGGACCTGCATACGCAATTTTTTGCCATAGGTTGTAGTACCCATTACGAACTCCAAATACGAACTTTAAAATAATTCTGGCAAATAATGTCGCTAAAATCATGAAAATACCGAATATCGGGAGGTACCGTTGTATGGGAGCTATACGAAGACGTGGACCTGCATACAAAGATTTTTGTCATAGGCTGTAATACCCATTACGAGCTTCAAATGCGAAATTTAAAATAATTCTGGTAAATAATGTTGCTAAAATCATGAAAATACCGAATATCGGGAGGAACCGTTATATGAGGGCTATCTCAATTCGTTCGAAAGATAGCGTGATTACAACAGACCGACATCGTTAGATCGTCTTAGAATTTTACGCTGATCCAGAATATATGTGTACATTGCAGGGTCTGTTATGAATATTTCGAGGAGTTACAAATGGAATGACAAAGCTAATATACCCTCCATACAAGGTGGGGGGTATAAAAATGAAGCGGGGTTGCGGCTAGTCCCAAGTGAACTCCTCGAAGTTCTTTCCGAATAAATGGACCCTTGGCAAAAAAATTTCAGACTTAGGAATTTTTCGAACTTACTGAAAAATTATCTCTTTAAATGAGGGAAATTATGGATAAAAGGGACCTCTGAGAATGAATTATCGAGGAGTACTTTCCGAATGTATAACCTTTCAAGCAAAAGTTTCAGACTCAGGATTTTTTTTTCGAATTTTCTGACAAAATATCGCTTAATTTGAGGGAATGTACAGATAAAGGATCCACTAAACAGAAACTGAAAAATGAATGACGTGGTTGTGGCTGGGCCCAAATAAAAAGTCTTGAATTTTTCATGTCTCAAATTTAGAATTTAAAGATCCGAATATAGGGATCATATAAGCAAAAATAAATTTAGATTTAGAAATTTTTACTTCTCTCTCTCTCTTTATGAATACTTTCGTCCTGCCTCAAAAGTTTCTTCCTACATTCACGGTGTTATGTACGGATCTTTTCATCTCGCTGATCTTAGTCGATTTAGTTATTACCGTACGTTTGTCCATGTTAATTTGTAATCACGCCAAAGGTTGCAATTATGTTCCATATCCTCACGAAATTTTGAATGGATTTAAGTTTGGGTCTGATAGGAGGCCTATATTTGGAGATGATTGCGAAATAATTAGGTGTGGAAATGGACCAACAACAGAAATATTTCCTAATTTTGCTGATGCTCCACAGGACACAATTAAAGACCAATGGAGACGAAATTTCGCATTAGATTAGAGTTTAGGACAGGGCAGAAGCCTAGCATTTTCGATGGGCATCGAATAATTTTTAGCGATTTTACATTTTTTTAATATTTTAAAAGGAGAGTTTTCCAAGGAGCGTCATAAATTTTTAATTTTTTTTTATTCCTATCCCATAAATGATTTTTTTGAGTAGATTTGACCCTATCAAACTTGCATTTAAAATATTTTTTCCACCCTCCATAGTTTATTATAGATATTTAAATTTTGAGTACCAAGGTTTCTGCGAAGAATTATCCCCAGGGAAGTATAAGAAACAGACTGTTGTACTCTCTGAGCCGTCACCATTTTATTTCGCCTTGGTTGCTGCTCCTCAGTTGACCTCTTCGTCTTCATAGTCACTGGCTGAGAGGGGGACTGGATCTCTTTCGATGCTGATTCCTTCCTTGTGTTCGGTTATATCCTCCGTTGTAGACATCTCTGCCCTGGCCATCTGCTGTCTCACGACATTCTCTAGATTGTATTAATGATCGATTTCTCATTCTTCCTCACAGCCTTCTGTTAGGCCTGCGTCTCCGTAGACGTAAACTCAGACTTGCTTGTCCTTGCTTTAGAGGGTGGTACCCCTGTCTTTTGCACTTTAGAGGCCTCTTTTGATCTTTGATTTTGATCCAATCTTCCTCAGAACCACCTTGCCAGATGAGCAGGGGTTTTCCGAAATCATCGCCTTTTTTGAGACCTCGACTGGTTTCACCACTGCTCTGCGTGAGGGGATGTCCCTTCGAACTTCGTAACGAACTTTAGGTTCGTTACTGATTAGGTGCAGTTTTGATAGATTACCATCGTCATATCGACTACAGTCTAGTCTACGGTTCTCCGAAATGATTTTTTAGTCCCTCATCTCATTGGATCTGGCACTTTTGGTGTTGGGACAGCTCAACGGCACTTCCATTTTATTAATGGACATGACGTTCTTTCCTCCTTCCTCCCATTTGCCTCTTACCTTGAGAGTGTGGGCTTATCGGAATTTACAGACGGATTGATATTGACCCGCTAGGACTATTTAGCTTGACTTTCTTGGGATTTAATCCCTAACTAATGATCGAGTCCTGGACTATCGTGGTAACCATTTTCTCGTCCTCGTCAGACAGGGGGTCTACAGGTATACTGCCCTGATTCAGCCTTATCCGTCGCATATCTACAATGACCTGGCGGATTGCTTGCTGCTGTCTTTTAAACAATGTCAACAGTAAGATATTGTCTCCGACCTAACGTTTCGTCTATTTCGGCCTGCTAGTGGTAGCAGACGATTCTGAATCGTTGTCCGAGTCTGATCTTAAGGTCATTTTTGTTGATCTGGAGGTAAAATGCATGTAGGTTTTTTGACTGAGGGTACCAAGGAGTCTACATCTAGGCCTGGAATACAGTTGTACCCATGTCCTCGTCCCCGCCAGGCAGGGCAGGACCGTCCTAGAAGTCTTTAGGGATACTCTCTTGACTCAGCCTTAACGGTCCCATATCAGCAATGATCTGACGGATCTCTGATGTCTTTTAATGCTGCCGTTAACAAAGTCAAGAGTCAGATCATTGTCCGATTCGCCCTGCTAGTGGTGGCATACCTCGACAAGGTTTGGACTACAGTGGTGTCCATGTCCTCGTTCTCCTCAGACAGGGGGGGCTTTTTCAGAAGTTTATGGGTATAATGTCCTAATTGCTAAGCCTTATCGATATCATATCCACAATGATCTAACGTATTGCTTGCATGACTTCGTAATGCTGATGATGGTAGATAATCCGAATCGTTTTCCGAGTCCGATCTTAAGCTCATTTTTGTTGAGATGGGGGTAAATTTCGCACTTGTTGCTTTGTTGACTAAGGGTGCCAAGGTGTTTACACCAGCAACAGTCGAAATAAGATTGATTGTTTTAGAGAGGAGTCATGATGTATATTTTCAAATAAGTTTTTCCTGGAGTCATTAATCCTGGATTTTTTTAAACATTTTGGAACCAAAAAGCTTCATGATCGATGACAACGTAACAAATATTTAAAAAAAAAAAACACGAATGATGGGGTATAAGTTTCGCTTTCGATCTTGTCACTAATTGTAGACTTAAAATATAAATAAATATTTATTTAAGAAAATGCGGATTTTTTTAATTAATTTTTTATGTCATCGTGGACAATGGGTTTTTCAAAATATTTTCCCCCAATGTTCCTTTCTATCGTTTGAACCATTTTCGGTCATTTGTCTTGTCCGGGTAGTATGTCCTGTATTGGTCTTTGTGGTCAATAAATAAGTTTCGAATTTTTCCTGTTTTGCATTGAGACGTTCTCTGCTCCATCTCCCCTCCCTCTCTACACGTTATATCAACAATCACACCAGCCAGCCAACCATGCTCATTGTGGAACAGTTTTTTGGAGAGCTTTTTTTAAATATTGCTTTAACCATGCATTTTGACATTTTGTGTGTGTGAGAGTGTGGCCAAAATCTGTGTATGTGTTGAGTTCCAGAGAATATGGTGTTTTTTTCCCGATATTGGCATTTCATTGTAAAAACGTGTCAAATACATACTTCATACCGGACAATTTGTGTGTAAATTATGAATGAAGCTGACACAACAGTTGGCTGGTAAATGTGGCCAAGTTAAAACTCCGCCGTGGCTACCAGAACGAGAGTGCTGGTCGTCTGCTGGTCAAACCGAGCAGGAGGTGATAAGACAGAAATTTGTAAATAATTTTTATGACTTTCATGAAACTAATGACCTCAAACGGTTAAATGGATTGCCAGGCTGTTGTAAAGTGTTGCGAAGTTTTTTTCTCTACCGTGTTCCTCTCCTTTGGTAGCACATTGTATTGGGAGAGAGAGAGAGAGAGGAAATTGATGATAGTTGTCATAAATCAAGGGATTTTTGCATAAGTGTTGTATCAATTGAAAGCAGTAGGTGAGGGGGATAATGAGTTATGTAAATCGTAGGAAGCTAGTTGTATTAAAGATATCAGAATTAATGGCTCTGAAGGACCTTAAATAATATTTTTCAAATATTCAATTTTCAAACAAAAAAAGGGTTTAATGTTCTTATGATGCTTGAAAATATTTTTTAATACAAGATTAAAGAAATCGAGATTGGCTTTTAAAATTGACTTCAAAAATATATGTTTTCTTGGCCTTAAAAATTATCCCCTATCCAAAAATTCCTTTAAAAATCCTTCAAAAATTTTATTTTTTTAGAAATCCACGAATGAAGGTTATTTTAAATATCCGCGACTATATGTCCTGATTTTTTTTGTATTTAGTCTACATCAGAAGGTTCTTACGACTGAATGTTCCGATTATTTTAATCCACTTCTGAATGTACTTAAATATTGTACGACTAAAGGTACTTAAAAATAATTGTTTTAAAATCTAGGACTTAAGGTCCTTAATAAATATGTTTTTTTTTAAACTCACGATTGAGGGACATTAGAATATTTTTTTTTAAATTCATGACTGTAGGTCCTTAAAGAAATATTTTTTAAAATCCAGGAATCAAGAACTTGGAATATTAAATTAGTTTTTTTAAAGTTTTAATTTTTTTAAATCCATGACTGAAGATCCAAAAATTTTAAATTGTTTTTTTACAAATCTGCATCTTAATGTCCTTAAAAATTATTTTTTAGAATACCCGACTGAAGATCCTAAAAAATTAAAATATTTTTTTTAAATCCACACATTAAATTCCTAAAAAAATATTTTTAAAAAATCCACGACTGAAGATCTTATAAAATTAAATTATTTAAATTTAGTAATAATGAACATTTTTTTAATCTACAATTGATGGCCCCGAAGGTCCTGAAAGATTTTTTTTTCAAAAATTACGATACATGATTCACGGTTAGGGTCATAAAAACAATATACTTCAAAAAAACCCGATTAAGAGCTCTACTTAAAAATTATTTGTTTTCTAAAGTATCCACAATGATGGCTCTGAAAAGTCCATGATGAAGGTCCTTAAACAATTATATGTCTAAAAATCCACGATAGATGGTGCTTCACTTTTTTATACGCGACTAAAGATTGTATTTTTATTAAATCTACGTCAGAATGTATTTAAAAAATATTTCTTTAAATCTACTGAAGTCCTTAAAAATGTTTTTTTTTTAATATCTAAGACTGAAGGTACTTGTCTAGAAATGTCCAATACTAAAGGTCCTCAGATATTTTTTAAATACACGATTGAAGGACCTTGAAAATAATTTTTCAAAAATCTATGACTGAAAGTCCTTAAAAATTATTTTTTTTAAAAGTCTGAAATTGAAGGTCCTTAATTTTTTTTAAATCCATAACTGTAGGTCCTTAACTTTTTTAAAAACCCAGGACTGAAGGTTCTTAAAAATAAAATTAAAAAAAATATTTTATTTTTAAGTATGACCGAATGTTCTGTTTCTTTTTAATCCACTACTGAAGTTCCTTAAAAATGTTTTTTAATATCCAAGACAGAAGTTTCTTAAAAATAATTATTTACAGTCTGAAATCTAATCTAGGACTAAAAATAATTTTCTTTAAAACCGCGGCTGAAAATCCAAAAATTTTAAATTATATTTTTAAAAATCAACGACTAAAGATCTTGGAGTATTATTTTTTTTTTAAATCCAGGACTAAAGGTCCTTAAAAATATTTTTTTAAATCCACGACTGAAGATTCTGGAGTATGAAATTATTTTTTATATTTTTTATCTAGAAGGTCCCTAAAAATATTGTTTTAAATCCACGACTCAAGATTCTGGAGTATGAAATTATTTTTTATATTTTTTATCTAGAAGGTCCCTAAAAATATTTTGTTTTCAAAAATCCACGACAGAAAACCCTGCAGTATTAAATTATTTTTTAAAAAGTATTAAATAAATAATATTATTTTTTTTTAAATCAGGACTGAAGGTCCTTTAAAAATAATTTTTTTTTTAAAAATCCACGACTACAGATCCTAAAATAATAAAATATTTATTTTGAAAAAATCAGAACTGAATGTCCTTAAATATAATTGAAAATAATTAAAAAAATATTTTATTACTTTTTATTTAAATTTATGAATGTTCTGTTAATGTTAATCCACTACTGAAGGTCCTTAAAATGTCTTTCAATATCTACTCCTGAAGATTTTTAAAACATAATTGTTTAAAATCTAAAATCTAAGACTGGAGGTCCTTGAAAATATTTGGTTAAAAAACCTATGACTAAAGGTCCTTAAAAATATTTTTTTTAATCGGCGACTGAAGGTCCTTGAAAATATATATTTTTTAAATATCCATGACTGTAGGTCCTTAAAAAATTATTGTTTCTGAAGATTATGGACTATTAAATTATTTTTTTTAATCTAGGGCTGAAGGTCCTTAAAAATATTTTTTTAAATCTACGACTGTAGATTTAGAGATATTAAATTATTTTTTTTTTAAACCCACATCTTAATGCGCTTATAAAATTATTTTTAAAAAATTCACGACTTAAGACCCAACCATCTTTTCCAAAATCCACGATTGGAGGTCCTCAAAATTTTTTTTAAATCCACGACTGTAGATTTGAAATGTAGTCCTTGTAATGTCCTTAAAAATATTATAAAAAATCCACGACTGTAAATCTGATGTGTTGTACTTTTTTTAAAAATCCACGTCTGTAGATCTGAAATGTCCTTGTAGTACAACTTAGGGTTCTTATTTTCATATGAATATCCTAAAAATTGAATTAATTCCACGATTGAAAATCCTTAAAAATATTTTTGTAAAATAAGGCTTTGCAGATCAATATGTTTTTTAATCCCAAATTAAAGGTTTAAATATCTTTACTTCTTCCAATCCACGATTAAGGCTTTGAATGTTCTTAACCTAATTTTTTTTAAAAAATTCTTAATAACATTATTTTGGCTTGAAATCAATCAAAAATTATAACCATTAATTAATCAAAGATCCTTGAAAAAATATGTTCTAAAAATTTACGAATAATGACTCTTAACGTCTTTGAAAAATATTTATTTTTTTAAGCTCCATTTATGGCCCCGAAAGTTCTTAAAGATTTGTTTTTAAAAATTTAAACTAGTATTTTTTCACCAATATTTACGATTTATGGCTTCAAAGTGTTTTAAACCCCACAATTCAAAATTATTTTTGTAAATCCAAGATTAATACCAATGAAGGTCCTTAAAATAATATTTATTAAAAAAATTAAGAATTTAAAGATTTTAAGGTCCTTGAAAAATATGTATTTAAAATCCACGATAGTTGGTATTAAAAATATTTTTTTTATTTGTTATGACTACCAAAGGTCAATGACTCCTCGAATATGCAGTCTTCCGTTTCATGCATTCCATTTGTAAGGAACAAATGAGGGAGTAAGGGAGGGGGTGATAGAACTGTGTTGCCTAATGGACCAGACAAATTCCCTACTCTAAACTCATTCTAAGCTATGGAAGCATGATCCTTAAGATTAATTACCGAAACTCATTGAACACTTTTTCAAAAGCTGGCATGAGAAAAATATGTTTATGTTTTGGAAAATGCATTACGACACGCCATATTTGGCTGCACTCGACAAAGATTACCTCCAATACATTCAGTGTTGAGATAGGTTTCGTGCTCAAAATTTAAGTTTTCTTTTGTGAAAAGTTGATTGCAGTTAAAAGTCAGTCCAACATATGAAATACCCACACACACATTGGACTGCTGCCTTGTTCCCCATAAAGACCATTACCATGGATGTAAGGTAGGGGCATTTCCATCCAGTAATGCTTCACTGGAAGATAAGTAGCCGCAAAAATTGAAACGAATCATTAACTAATTTATGAGCTCTCAGAGAAAAATCCTCCATTAAGCCGGAATTGTTGAAGGAAAATAATTCGTTGTGATGGTTAGCCATGTGGCATGGGGTGGGACAGGAATAGAATGGAATGTTGTAATACAGTGTTTCAAAATTACATTAAGTGTAGATTTTTTAAAAAATGTTTTTTTCATTCAAAAATTATTCGTAACCCATTTAAGAAATATTTTTTTTTTGAATTTATTATACGAGGATTTTTTAGAAAAATATTTTTTCATGAATATATCAAATGTGGATTTTTTAAAAAATTATGTTTTAAATCATATATCTAAAGTGGATTTTTTAAAAATTATTTTTTCAATAATATATCAAACGTCGATTTTTTAAAAATTAATTTTTCAATAATATATCAAACGTGGATTTTTAAAAAAATATTTTATCAATAATATATCAAACGTGGATTTTTTAAAAATTAATTTTTCAATAATATATCAAACGTGGATTTTTTAAAAATTAATTTTTCAATAATATATCAAACGTGGATTTTTTAAAAATTAAATTTTCAATAATATATCAAACGTGGATTTTTTAAAAATTATTTTTTCAATAATATATCAAACGTGGATTTTTTAAAAATTATTTTTTCGATAATATATCAAACGTGGATTTTTTAAAAATTATTTTTTCAATAATTTATCAAACGTGGATTTTTTAAAAAATATTTTTTCATGAAGTATCGTACGTGGATTTTTTTAAAATATTATTTTTTCAATAATATATCAAACGTGGATTTTTTAAAAAATATTTTTTCAATAATATATCAAACGTGGATTTTTTAAAAAATATTTTTTTCAATAATATATCAAACGTGGATTTTTTAAAAAATTATTTTTTCAATAATATATCAAACGTGGATTTTTTAAAAATTATTTTTTCAATAATATATCAAACGTGGATTTTTTAAAAATTATTTTTTCAATAATAAATCGTGGATTTTTTAAAAATTATTTTTTCAATAATAAATCGTGGATTTTTTAAAAAATAATTTTTCAATAATATATCAAACATGGATTTTTTAAAAAATATTTTTTCAATAATATATCAAATGTGGATTTTTTAAAAAAATATTTTTTCAATAATATATCAAACGTGGATTTTTTAAAAATTATTTTTTCAATAATAAATCAAACATGGATTTAAAAAAATTATTTTTTCAATAATAAATCAAACCTGGATTTAAAAAAAATATTTCTTCGTGAATATATCAAACGTGGATTTTTTTAAATATTATTTTTTCAATAATAAATCAAACCTGGATTTAAAAAAATATTTCTTCGTGAATATATCAAACGTGGATTTTTTTAAATATTATTTTTTCAATAATAAATCAAACCTGGATTTAAAAAAAATATTTCTTCGTGAATATATCAAACGTAGATTTTTTTAAATATTATTTTTTCAATAATAAATCAAACCTGGATTTAAAAAAAATATTTCTTCGTGAATATATCAAACGTGGATTTTTTTAAATATTATTTTTTCAATAATAAATCATACCTGGATTTAAAAAAAATATTTCTTCGTGAATATATCAAACGTGGATTTTTTTAAATATTATTTTTTCAATAATAAATCAAACCTGGATTTAAAAAAAATATTTCTTCGTGAATATATCAAACGTGGATTTTTTTAAATATTATTTTTTCAATAATAAATCAAACCAGGATTTAAAAAAAATATTTCTTCGTGAATATATCAAACGTGGATTTTGTAAATATTATTTTTTCAATAATAAATCAATCATATTTAAAAAAAATCCACATTTGATGTATTCATGAAAACATATTTTATTAAAAATCCACGTTTGATGCATTCATGAAAACATATTTTTTAAAAAATCCACGTTTGATGCATTCATAAAAAAATATTTTTTAAAAAATCCACGTTGGTAAAAATATTTTTTTAAAAAATCCACGTTGGTAAAAATATTTTTTTAAAAAATCCACGTTTGATATATTTACGAAAAAATATTTTTTTAAAAAATCCACGTTTGATATATTTATGAAAAAATATTTTTTTAAAAAATCCACGTTGGTAAAAATATTTTTTTAAAAAATCCACGTTTGATATATTTACGAAAAAATATTTTTTTAAAAAATCCACGTTTGATATATTTACGAAAAAATATTTTTTTAAAAAATCCACGTTTGATATATTTACGAAAAAATATTTTTTTAAAAAATCCACGTTTGATATATTTACGAAAAAATATTTTTTTAAAAAATCCACGTTTGATATATTTACGAAAAAATATTTTTTTAAAAAATCCACGTTTGATATATTTACGAAAAAATATTTTTTTAAAAAATCCACGTTTGATATATTTACGAAAAAATATTTTTTTAAAAAATCCACGTTTGATATATTTACGAAAAAATATTTTTTTAAAAAATCCACGTTTGATATATTTACGAAAAAATATTTTTTAAAAAATCCACGTTTGATATATTTACGAAAAAATATGTTTTTAAAAAATCCACGTTGGTAAAAATATGTTTTTAAAAAATCCACGTTTGATATATTTACGAAAAAAAATTTTTTAAAAAATCCACGTTTGATATATTTACGAAAAAATATTTTTTAAAAAATCCACGTTTGATATATTTACGAAAAAATATTTTTTAAAAAATCCACGTTTGATATATTTACGAAAAAATATTTTTTAAAAATTCCATTATTTTTTCAATAATATATCAAACGTGGATTTTTTAAAAAATATTTTTTCATGAATATATCAAACGTGGATTTTTTAAAAAATATTTTTTTTCAATAATATATCAAACGTGGATTTTTTAAAAAATTATTTTTTCAATAATATATCAAACGTGGATTTTTTAAAAATTATTTTTTCAATAATAAATCGTGGATTTTTTAAAAAAATATTTTTTCAATAATATATCAAACGTGGATTTTTTAAAAATTATTTTTTCAATAATAAATCAAACGTGGATTTAAAAAAATTATTTTTTCAATAATAAATCAAACCTGGATTTAAAAAAAATATTTCTTCGTGAATATATCAAACGTGGATTTTTTTAAATATTATTTTTTCAATAATAAATCAAACCTGGATTTAAAAAAAATATTTCTTCGTGAATATATCAAACGTGGATTTTTTTAAATATTATTTTTTCAATAATAAATCAAACCTGGATTTAAAAAAAATATTTCTTCGTGAATATATCAAACGTGGATTTTTTTAAATATTATTTTTTCAATAATAAATCAAACCTGGATTTAAAAAAATATTTCTTCGTGAATATATCAAACGTGGATTTTTTTAAATATTATTTTTTCAATAAAAAATCAAACCTGGATTTAAAAAAAATATTTCTTCGTGAATATATCAAACGTGGATTTTTTTAAATATTATTTTTTCAATAATAAATCAAACCTGGATTTAAAAAAAATATTTCTTCGTGAATATATCAAACGTGGATTTTTTTAAATATTATTTTTTCAATAAAAAATCAAACCTGGATTTAAAAAAAATATTTCTTCGTGAATATATCAAACGTGGATTTTTTTAAATATTATTTTTTCAATAATAAATCAAACCTGGATTTAAAAAAAATATTTCTTCGTGAATATATCAAACGTGGATTTTTTTAAATATTATTTTTTCAATAATAAATCAAACCTGGATTTAAAAAAAATATTTCTTCGTGAATATATCTAATGTGCATTTTATAAAAAAATATTTTTTTATGTATATAAAATGTGGATTTTTTAAAAAATATTTTTTTATGATTTTATTAAAAGTGGATTTTTTAAAAAATATTTTTTTTATGAATATATTTAGCGAAGATATTTTTTTTTTAAATATTTTTTTCAAAATCGTTTACATTTTGTTCCCACTGTACTCCTTTCGGAAAACAATGATTATCTCATTGCCCACTCATGGCCACATAAGCGTTTTGTAAATGTTTTCTAATGGTTCATGAGTATACATACACATACATATATACACACATAAGTGTATTTGCGGACCGGGAATGTATAATTCACGTTTGCTCGAAAATTTCCCCAGCAAATATGGCTCACAAGGAGCGGCAAACATTTGGTGGAAAAATTCTTTGCAAAACGATGTTTGGCATAGCACTTTGCTGCCATTGCCCATTATTTGTCTTCGAACGTCGACGACAACGACCACGATGGACATGTCCATTGGAATTGTTAGCTTAAAATCGACAGTCTTTAGTTTACTTTAACCGAAAAAATTCATATCCTCACTACATATTCCCCTGGTGTTGGTTTGCCAAGAAATTGGGCTGAAGTCATTCTGAGCAGCAGGCAGGCTGGCTGGCATATGGTTATTTATATACCCTGCCATGCCAATGTCTCTGCGGATTTAAATGCCTACCATGTGTGTTTTGGCAGTTTAGTATTCCAGTGCGCTGTTTGAAATGTCCTTTTGGTTGGTTGGTTTGCTAAGTTGTCCCTTAGTCTAATATGTCAATGAATGTTCTTTTATAGCCCGATAATTGAGATACTATTTAAGTCAACAAAACATCCAACCATACTCATTCGGGGAGATTTCCCAGCTACCCAGCATTCCAACACATACAACAAGTAGTGCCACACATAGGTAGCCATGTATGTTTGTTTGTACTTTTTTTTGTATAATTGTTAAGGCCATTTAAGCAATTAAAAGAAAATTGTTTAACAGCAGGGCTGATGGTCGTATACGTAATTTAATCAATATTAAGTATTCGCCGCAGTGTGTCTGAGTATGGTATATTAATAATTACTAGTCATACGTGACAATAAATAGGTGACATTAAAAATGCCATTTGTTATGGGCCAGTAAGGAAATTTTAATTGGGTGTTAGAAAAAAAAAAATAAATACATTTTTTTAAAATATTTTTTTCATAAATATATCATGAAAAAATATATTTTTTAAAAAATCCACGTATGATGTATCCATGAAAAAATATTTTTTAAAAAATCCACGTTTGATGTATCCATGAAAAAATATTTTTTAAAAAATCCACGTTTGATGCATTCATGAAAAAATATTTTTTTTAAAAAATCGACGTTTGATGCATTCATGAAAAAATATTTAAAAAAAATCCACATTTGATGTATTCATGAAAAAATATTTTATTAAAAATCCACGTTTGATGCATTCATGAAAAAATATTTTTTAAAAAATCCACGTTTGATGCATTCATAAAAAAATATTTTTTAAAAAATCCACGTTGGTAAAAATATTTTTTTAAAAAATCCACGTTTGATATATTTACGAAAAAATATTTTTTTAAAAAATCCACGTTTGATATATTTACGAAAAAATATTTTTTTAAAAAATCCACGTTTGATATATTTACGAAAAAATATTTTTTTAGAAAATCCACGTTTGATATATTTACGAAAAAATATTTTTTAAAAAATCCACGTTTGATATATTTACGAAAAAATATTTTTTAAAAAATCCACGTTGGTAAAAATATGTTTTTAAAAAATCCACGTTTGATATATTTACGAAAAAATATTTTTTAAAAAATCCACGTTTGATATATTTACGAAAAAATATTTTTTAAAAAATCCACGTTGGTAAAAATATGTTTTTAAAAAATCCACGTTTGATATATTTACGAAAAAATATTTTTTAAAAAATCCACGTTTGATATATTTGCGAAAAAATATTTTTTAAAAAATCCACGTTTGATATATTTACGAAAAAATATTTTCTAAAAAATCCACGTTTGATATATTCATGAAAAAATATTTTTTTAAAAAATCCACGTTTGATATATTTACGAAAAAATATTTTTTAAAAAATCCACGTTTGATATATTTACGAAAAAATATTTTTTAAAAAATCCACGTTTGATATATTCATGAAAAAATATTTTTTTTAAAAAATCCACGTTTGATATATTTACGAAAAAATATTTTTTAAAAAATCCACGTTTGATATATTTACGAAAAAATATTTTTTAAAAAATCCACGTTTGATATATTCATGAAAAAATATTTTTTAAAAAATCCACGTTTGATATATTCATGAAAAAATATTTTTTAAAAAATCCACGTTTGATATATTCATGAAAAAATAATTTTTAAAAAATCCACGTTTGATGTATTCATGAAAAACTATTTTTTAAAAAACCACGTTTGATATATTCATGAAAAAATATTTTTTAAAAAATTCACGTTTGAAATATTCATTAATTTTTTTTTTTTTAAAAAATCCACGTGTAATATTTATGAAAAAAATATTTTTAAAAAATCCACTTTTGATATATTCGTAAAAAAATATTTTTCAAAAATCCACTTTTGATATATTCGTGAAAAGATATTTTTCAAAAAATCCACTTTTGATATATTGTGAAAAAATATTTTTCAAAAAATCCACTTTTGATATATTCATGAAAAAATACTTTTTAAAAGATCCACGTTTGATGTATTCATGCAAAAATAATTTTTTAAAAAATCCAAGTTTGATGTATTCATGCAAAAATAATTTTTTAAAAAATCCAAGTTTGATGCATTCATGCAAAAATAATTTTTTAAAAAATCCAAGTTTGATGTATTCATGCAAAAATAATTTTTTAAAAAATCCAAGTTTGATGTATTCATGCAAAAATAATTTTTTAAAAAATCCAAGTTTGATGTATTCGTGAAAAAGTATTTTTAAAAAAATCTACGTTTGATATATTAGTGAAGAAATATTTTTTAAAAAATCCACGTTTGATATATTTATGAAAAAATATTTTTTAAAAAAATCGACGTTTGATATATTCATGAAAAAATATTTTTTAAAAAATCCACGTTTGATATATTTACGAAAAAATATTTTTTAAAAAATCCACGTTTGATATATTCATGAAAAAATATTTCTTAAAAAATCCACCTTTGATATTATCACGAAAAAAATATTTTTAAATGAATCCACCTTTGATATTCTCATGAAAAAACATTTTTTAAAAAACCCACGTTCGATGTATTCATGAAAAAATATTTTTTTAAAAAATCCACCTTTGATATTATCACAAAAACTATTTTTAAATGAATCCGCCTTTGATATTCTCATGAAAAAACATTTTTTTAAAAACTCAAGTTTGATATATTCAGGAAAAATATTTTTTAAAAAATCCACGTTTTATATATTCATGAAAAACATTTTGTAAGAAATCCACGTTTGATATATTTATGAGAAAATATTTTTTAAAAAATCCACGTTTGATGTATTCATGAAAAAATATTTTTTAAAAAATACGTTTGATAGATTTATGAGAAAATATTTTTTAAAAAATACGTTTGATATTTTCATGAAAATTTTCTTTTTTAAAAAATACGTTTGATATTTTCATGAAAATTTTCTTTTTTAAAAAATACGTTTGATATTTTCATGAAAATTTTCTTTTTTAAAAAATACGTTTGATATTTTCATGATATTTATTAAAAATTTAAAAAAAATCCACGTTTGATACATTCACGAAAAATATTTAAAAAAAAAACACGTTTGATACATTCACGAAAAATATTTAAAAAAAAAACACGTTTGATACATTCACGAAAAATATTTAAAAAAAACCACGTTTGATGTATTCATGAAAAAATATTTTATTAAAAATCCACGTTTGATATATTTACGAAAAAATATTTTTTTAAAAAATCCACGTTTGATATATTCATGAAAAAATATTTTATTAAAAATCCACGTTTGATATATTTACGAAAAAATATTTTTTAAAAAATCCACGTTTGATATATTCATGAAAAAATATTTTTTTAAAAAATACACGTTCGATATATTCATGAAAAAATATTTTTTAAAAATCCACGTTAGATATATTCATGAAAAAATATTTTTTAAAAAATCCACGTTTGATGTATTTATGAAAAAATATTTTTTTTTAAATCCACGTTTGATGTATTTATGAATTTTTTTTTTTTTTAATCCAAGTTTGATGTATTCATGAAAAAATATTTTTTTTAAAAAATCCACCTACTTTTTTATTTTTTTTTTTTCAAAAGGTTGCCATGGACTGAAGTGGATCTCATTTTTTTACTTATATTTCCAAATTGAAATCAATTGATATCCTTTCCCATTTGTTTAACATGGAATAACATTGCACCTGCCTTTCGAAAATTCTAAAGTTCGATATCCAAAAAAAAAAGGAAGAGCATCGACTGTCCATTGTTTAGCCTTTTTAAAACTTTCCAATCAAAAAACAAACAAACAATTGTTGCTAAGCTAAGGACTATTTGTTTGGCTGTGTGTCCCTTTATTCATGTGGGGATGATTGTAATTTTATGGCCATTCAACTATTCAAAATCAATTGGAAAATAATCACAAAGAATGTCTTCTTTGGCGTTGTTTGTTTTTGCTTTCTCCTTTACTCCTTTGCAGGACTCTAAGACAATAGCAAACTTTTCGCCTCTGTTTTCAAATGTCTGACTTTTGTTAAGAAACTATAAAAATTTATAGCTCTACTTTTTTCGGAAAGAGGCTTCTAAGTTTGTGCTAAGTCGGTACAGAGGAATAGTTTTTGGTTATTTTAAGAGCCATACAATTGTTATCCCTGTTAGCGGAAGGACATACATATTCGATTGCACTCAAGCGTGGGTAAGGACTTGGAAATACATGTTTGTGTGGATGGATAATTGCCATAGAAATAGTTGAAATTCAAAGCAAACAACAGAAACAATAACAAATTGCAACAAATTTGATATGTGTAGGAGTTAACATTCTTGTAGATGGTGCCATAGGGTGTTCAAAGTGGAAAAACAAAAATTGAAAAAAAAATTAATTTTATATTTTTAGAAGAAAGATTGAGAGAACTGAATTAATACAGGAAAGTTCCCTTATCCTCTATCTATCACCCCAATCTAAACACCCTTTCTGAAAATCCTCTTCAAGGCACATATGGATGCATGTCGAAATCACAAGGCGTAAACGGCCATAAAATAAGCAAATAATTCAATGTTTGTTAGTCTGACTCTCTGTTCGTTTGCCTGTTCGTCGCCCGTTATTATTAGTAGCCACTTTTCCGATTCATTACAAATCGCAAAACTTAGCCGAAGAAAAGGCAAGTGTTTGCCTGGAAAATAAGAAATTATCCAATGGAAGAAAGGCAACATACCAAAGTCAAAAGTTTCCATCGAAAAGTTTTTTCCATAAAACGTACAGAGAATAGTTTTGAGGAAAAGTTCCGCATGCCCGGTGTGTAGGTATGCATTTTCAAATGGGAATTTATGGCTGTTGATTGTTTGCCAATGTGGAATTGAAAAAAGGAAAAAATATCTATTTGGTGGGTGGATTGCATAAGCATTACTTCAAAGGACGAAATGATGATTTTTCTTTAATATTTTTCAAGGACCTTTTACAGAAGTGAATTTTCTTAAAAACATTTTTAAAAACCCTTTACAAAAGTGGATTTTTAAAAAATACAATTTTAAGGACTCTTGCAAACGTGCTTTTTAATATTTTTTAAAAATGCTTAACAAACGTGGATTTTTTTTTAAATATTTTATTAAGGACCACTCACAAACTCGGATTTTTTAAAAATATTTTTTTCAAGGAACTTCCACAAACGTGGATTTTTTAAAATTATTTTTTCAAGGACCATCCACAAACGTGGATTTCTTAAAAATATTTTTTAAGGACAATCTGCAAACGTGGATTTCTTAAAAATATTTTTTCAAGGCCTTTCAACAAACGTGGATTTTTTTAAAATATTTTTTCAAGGTCCTTCAACAAACGTGGATTTTTTAAAAATATTTTGCAAGGTCCTTCAACAAACGTGGATTTTTTAAAAATATTTTGCAAGGTCCTTCAACAAACGTGGATTTTTTAAAAATATGTTTTCAAGGTCCATCAACAGACGTGGATTTTTTAAGAATATTTTTTCAAAGTCCATCAACAAACGTGGATTTTTTAAAAATATTTTTTCAAAGTCCATCAATAAACGTGGATTTTTTAAAAATATTTTTTCAAGGTCCATCAACAGACGTGGATTTTTTAAGAATATTTTTTCAAAGTCCATCAACAAACGTGGATTTTTTAAAAATATTTTTTCAAGGTCCATCAACAGACGTGGATTTTTTAAGAATATTTTTTCAAAGTCCATCAACAGACGTGGATTTTTTAAGAATATTTTTTCAAAGTCCATCAACAAACGTGGATTTTTTAAAAATATTTTTTCAAGGTCCATCAACAGACGTGGATTTTTTAAGAATATTTTTTCAAAGTCCATCAACAAACGTGGATTTTTTAAAAATATTTTTTCAGGGCTCAAATATAAACGTGGATTTTTCAAAAATATTTTTTCAAGGCTCAAATATAAACGTGGATTTTTCAAAAATATTTTTTCAAGGCTCAAATATAAACGTGGATTTTTCAAAAATATTTTCTCAAAGGACTCAAAAGACAATTTTAATGAAATGATTTTTCCAAGGCTCAAATCTAACGTGAAGTTTTTTAATATATTTTCTCAAAGGACTCAAAGGACAGTTTTTAAAAAAATATTTTTTCAAGGCTCAAACATTAACGTGGAATTTTAAAACATATTTTCTCAAAGCACTCAAAGTACAATTTTTAAAAAATTATATTTTCAAGGCTCAAACATAAACGTGGATTTTTAAAAAATATTTTCTTAAAGGACTCAAAGTACAATTAAAAAAAAAAAAAATTTCAAGGCTTAAATATAAGCATGGATTTTTTTAATATATTTTTTTTAAAGGGCTCAAAGGACAATTAAAAAAAAATCAAGGCTCAAACATAAACGTGGATTTTTAAAAAATATTTTCTTAAAGGACTCAAAGTACAATTAAAAAAAAAAAAAATTTCAAGGCTTAAATATAAGCATGGATTTTTTTAATATATTTTTTTTAAAGGGCTCAAAGGACAATTTAAAAAAATATATTTTTTCAAGGCTCAAATATAAACGTGGATTTTTTAAAAATATTTTCAAAGAACTCAAAGGACAGTTTTTAAAAAAAATATTTTTTCAACGCTCAAACATAAACGTGGATTTTTAAAAATATTTTTTCAAGGATCATCCACAAACGTGGATTTTTTAAAAAAATATTTTTTCAAGGATCATCCACAAACGTGGATTTTTTAAAAAAATATTTTTTCAAGGATCATCCACAAACGTGGATTTTTAAAAATATTTTTTCAAGGATCATCCACAAACGTGGATTTTTTAAAAAAATATTTTTTCAAGGATCATCCACAAACGTGGAGTTTTAAAAATATTTTTTCAAGGATCATCCACAAACGTGGATTTTTTAAAAAAATATTTTTTCAAGGATCAAATATAAACGTGAATTTTTCAAAAATATTTTTTCAAGGCTTAAATATAAATGTTGATAAATACAAACGTTGATTTCTTAAAAATATGTTTTTAAAGGACATCTACAAACGTGGATTTCTTAAAAATATTTTCTTAAAAGACATCCACAAACGTAGATTTCTTAAAAATATTTTCTTAAAGGACATCCACAAACGTGGATTTCTTAAAAATATTTTTTTAAAAACCATTTTTTCAAGGACATTCACAAACGTGGTTTTCCATATAAATATTTTTTCAAAAGCCATTTTTTTAAGGATATCCACAAACGTGGATTTCTTAAAAATATTTTTTCAAAAGCCATTTTTTCAAGGACATTCACAAACGTGGTTTTCCATATAAATATTTTTTCAAAAGCCATTTTTTTAAGGATATCCACAAACGTGGATTTCTCAAAAATATTTTTTCAAAAGCCATTTTTTCAAGGACATCCACAAACGTGGATTTCTCAAAAATATTTTTTTCAAAAGCCATTTTTTCAAGGACGCTTTACAAACATTGGTTTTTTAAAATATTTGTTCAAGGACCAACAAACGTGGATCCATTAAAGCCCAATGTATTTTTTCCTGTGCAACTTTTTATTTGTCTGTAGAAGAGGCATATAAAGCCTCGTGTCATATCCATGTAAACTATAAATCCCGCGAGATTCCCTTCCCTCATTAGCACTAAATATGTGCGTAACATGTAATGCGCCACCCTTTTACATAGTTGCACAATAATAGTTAATTTTAAGCTAATAAGCCGCCAACGGCATTTACAACAATCAACCCTTTTGAACCCGTTAACTTGGTTATCAGCGGCATGAATATCATCCCTTGTTATCCGCACAACATTCCTTTCCTCCCAATAAGTACTTCATGTCCTACTTTTGTTGTTGTCTATTGTTGTTATTGTTTTTGTTGTGTTAAGTCTTTACGTCACGTTTGACGCAACATGCAGTTAAACGCCAACTATCGTCAACTGGCGAACGTCATCCGCCATATCAGGTTAAATCAGACAGTTTAATGGTTCGATGATGATGATGAGGTCAAGCAATTGGTCTGATGGAGCATGTGGGTCGAATGGATTAAAAGTTCGATTAAAAGTAGATGGCTATTGTTGTTGGCGGAGGATTTGTGAGCGGAAATATATTGATTCTAATACGATATTTTTTAAAGAAAAATTAAAGTGACGAAATTAAAAAAAAAAAAAACGATTATTAGCCTCGCTCTCAGCGATTTTTGGGTTATTAAAAAAATGAAAAAAGAAAAAAAAACTTAAACCACTATTGGGTGAATTTGAAAAAAAAAATAATCCCTGATTGTGCATTGATTAAAAAATATTCCTCAAAACCTTAAAAATAATTAAAAAATGTGTTTTTGCTGGGAAAAAATTAGATATTTGTAAGATCCTTCGATTATGGTGTTGCTTGGAAAAATATTAAAAATAGAAAATTAGGAGTCGCGAAAGAAGTGCTTTTTAAAAATTAAAATTAATGTGTAACTTGCATAAAAAATGTCTTTGAAAAATCTTGATTGGAAAATATTGAAAAAAAATCCACTATCATGATGTTTTCCCAGAAAATTGTTTTAAAATATCAACGATTGTGAAGTTGCATCAACAAGTATTTTTTAAAAAATCCAAGATTATATTGAAATAATATTATTTAAAAATACACATTTAAACAAAAACAAGTTTATTTAAAAAAGGGTGTTGCACTTTTAGCGCTTTTTTTATTATTTTCACTTATTTCATTTCATATTTCCAAAATGGCACACGGTTATATCTCTTGGAGTCCTTAATCCACGTTATTGGCTCTGAAGGTCCCTGAAATATATTTGTAAAAAATCAACGTTTGTGGATGGTCCTTGAAAAATTATTTTAAAAAATTAGCGTTTGTGCATGGTCCTTTAAAAAAATATTTTAAAAAATCCATGTTAGTAAAGGGCTCTTGAAAAAAAAATATTTTAAAATATCCACGTTTGTTAAGGGCCCTTGAAAAGCCATTTTTGCAAGATCCAGGTTTGTGGAATGTTCTTTGTGAAAATATTTTTAAAAAATTCCACGTTAGTGGATGGTTGTTAAAAAAATATTTTTAAAAAATCCACGTAAATTAAAGGTCCTTAAAAATATTTTTAAAAATCTACGTTAATTAAAGGTCCTTAAAAAATGTTTTTAAAAAATCCAAGTTAGTTAAAAGCCCTTAAAAAATATTTTTAAAAAAATCCACGTAAATTGAAGGTCTTTGAAAAAATAATTTTAAAAAAATTCACGTTTATATTTGAACCTTGAAAAAATATTTTTTTAAAAAATCCACGTTTGTGGACGTTTGTAAATAGACCTTGAGAAAATATCTTTTTTAAAAAAATCCATGTTTGTGGACGTTTGTAAATAGACCTTGAGAAAATATTTTTAAAAAATCCACATTCAGACACACTTGGGGTCCATAAAAAATGTCTTAAAAAAATGTTTTAAAAAGTACACATTTGTGAAAGGTCCCGAAAAATATTTATAAAAATTTACCTTTTGAGGAAAAAAATATTTATAAAAATTAACATGTCAGAAAGGTCCTTGAAAAATATTTTTCTAAATCCACGTTTAATGCTCTTGTGTCCCTTATTTTTTTAATCTACATTAAAGGCTCTTGTGATCTTTTTTTAATCCACGTTTGAGGCTCTTGTGGTCGTCATTTGTTTTTCAAATCTACGTTTAAGACTCTTGTGGTCCTTATTTTTTTAAAATCCAAATTGTGAATAGCCCTTAAAAAATATTGATTAAATCCACGTTTACTGCTCTTGTGCTCCCTAATTTTTTTTAATCCACGTTTAAGGCTCTTGTGGTCCTTATTTTGTTTTTTAATCTACGTTTGAGACTCTTGTGGTCCTTAATTTTTTAAATTTACGTTTAAGGCTCTTGTGGTCCATATTTTTTTAAATCCAGATTGTGAATACACCTAGCACGATTTGAAATTTTATGTACTTAAATTTTTTTGTCAAATTTAATTTTTGCGAAGTATGTTCATATCACAAAAAGTATTTATGAAAGAAAAAAGTCTGAAACCATCGCGAGTATCGATAGTTTGCGAACACTAGCTTAAAGATTTAAGTGAATTCCCCTTTAGCGCGTACAAACAATTTTTACTGGTCAAAGCAAATGTGAATAGCACTATGTGCATACAATAAAATTTACTGGTCAGAGCAATTGAAACGTGTTAATATTTTGTGAACTGTTAATGCAATAAGACGTGTTTGGTAAAGAAAAAAATAAAAATTCTTGTTTTTCACAAATTTTAATAGGTTTTAGAAATTAGGAACAAATCACCCATTTTTGTATAAGATCAATGTCTTTTTTACACGGTTTTTTTTTTTACACGGCTTCCTCTGGAACCAATCTACCGTGTAAAAACAGACTTAGGTGTAGACTTTAAAATATTTTTTAAATTCACGTTTAAGGCTCTTGTGGTCTCTATTTTTTTAAATCCACGTTGAAGGCTCTTGTGGTCCCTATTTTTTAAATTTACGTTTAAGGCTCTTGTGGTCCCTATTTTTTTAAATCTACGTTTAAGGCTCTTGTGGTCCCTACTTTATTTAAATTCACGTTTAAGGCTCTTGTGGTTCTTAATTTTTTTTAATCCACGTTTAAGGCTTTTATCGTCCTTAATTTTTTTTAATCTACGTTTAAGGCTCTTGTAGACCTTAATTTTTTTTAAATCCACGTTTGTGAATAAACTATGAAAACATATTTTTTAAAAATCCACATTTGTGAAAGGTCGTGGAAAAAATATTTATAAAAAATTAACATATCAGAAAGGTCCTTGAAAAATATTTTTCTAAATCCACGTTTAAGGCTCTTGTGGTTCTTATTGTTTTTAAATCCACGTTTAAAGCTCTTGTGATCTTTATTTTTTTTAAATCCACGTTTTAGGCTCTTGTGGTCCCTATTTTTTTTTAAATCCACGTTTAAGGCTCTTGTGGTTCTTTTTTTAATACAAATTGTGAATAGACCTTAAAAAAATATTTTATAAATCCACGTTTAAGGCTCTTGTGGTTCTTTTTTTAATACAAATTGTGAATAGACCTTAAAAAAATTTTTATAAATCCACGTTTAAGGCTCTTGTGGTCCTTAATTTTATTTAAAATCCACGTTTGTGAATAAGCCAGGAAAGAATATTTTAAAGAATCCACGTTTGTGGAAAGTCCTTGGAAAAATATTTAAAAAAAAAACCGCGTTTAAGGGTCTTGTGGTCCTTATTTTTTTAAAAATACACGTTTGTGAAGAAACCTTGAAAAAATATTTTTAAAGAATCCACGTTTGTGAAGAAACCTTGAAAAAATATTTTTAAAGAATCCACGTTTGTAGAAGGTCCTTAAATATTTAAAAAACCCACGTTTAAGGCTCTTGGGATTCTTAAAAAATATTTAAAAAAATCATGTGATCATTGAAAAAAATATTTAAAAAAATCCATGTTTAAGGTTCTTTTGGTCTTTGAAAAGATATTTTTAAAAAAATCCACGTTTAAGGCTCTAGGGATCCTTGAAAAATATTTTTTAAAATTTTAGAAGAAAAGAAAAAATTCTTTTAAAAAAATCCACGTTTTAGGATCTTGGGATCCTTAAAAATATTTTTAAGAAAGAAAATAATTTTTAGAAGGTCCTTGAAAAAATATTTAAAAAAAACACGTTTAGAAGGTCATTTAAAATATTTTTAAAAAATCCACGTTTGTGAATAGATCTTGAAAAAATATTTTTAAAAGATCCAAATTTGTGAATAGACCTTGAAAAAATATTTTTAAAAAATCCACGTTTGTGAATAGATCTTGAAAAAATATTTTTAAAAGATCCAAATTTGTGAATAGACCTTGAAAAAATATTTTTAAAAAAATCCACGTTTGTGAATAGGCCTTTAAAAATATTTTTGAAAAATCCACGCGTGTGCAAAGCCCTTGAAAATAATATTTACAAAAATCCAAAATCCAATAAAAATATTTAAAAAAAAGTTCAAAAAAAAATTTAATAAAATCCATGTGTTTAAAAGGCCCTTGAAAATATTTTAAAAAAATCCATGTTTGTGGAAGGTCATTGAAAAAATATTTTTAAAAAAATCCATGTTTATGGAGGGTCCTTGAAAAAATATTTTTAAAAAATAACGTTGTTGGAAGGCCCTTAAAAAATATTTTTAAAAAGTTCATCTCTTTGGAAGGCGTTTGAAGAATTATTTTTGGAAAATCCACGCTTATACCTCTGGGAGTTTTTTAAATCCACATGTATATTTTTGAAAAACCACGTTTGGAGGTTCTTGGGATCCTGAAAAAAATACTTTTAAAAAATCCACGTTTGGACGTGCTTGGTGTCCTTGAAAACATATTTTTAAAAAATCCACGTTTGGAGGTCCTTGGGATCCTTGAAAACATATTTTTAAAAAAATTTAGAAGGTCACGTTTGTGGAAGGTCCTTTAAAAGTATTTTTAAAAAATCCACGTTTGTGAATGTGAAAAAATATTTTAATAAAAAATCCAAGTGTAAGGCTCTTGGGATCCTATAAAAGATATTTTTAAGAAATCCACGGTTATGGAAGGTCTTTGAGAAAAAAATTTTAAATTTGTTTATATCTCTTAGAGTCTTTAAAAAAATAAATAAAATTTTAAATGTTGCTCCTTTAGCGTTTTTCATCTAATTGTTTGCTAAATTTGAAACTGGCAACTCCATGTTCTCTCATCTCAAGGACTTCTGGCGCATGCCCAAAAGTAAAATATTGAATGTCATCCTTAGCAAGTCAAAAGAAAACTGTTGAAGCGAAAAGAAAATAGTGACAGTTGATGAAAATTTCTAGACAAAGTGAGAAGTGTGTTAAGACAGAAGAAAAAACAAGGAAAACAAAGATTTTTTTTTTTAATAAAAAAATAAATTTTAATAAAACCAAAGAAGTGAATTGTAAATAGCAAAGATTTGTAAAAATAATTAAAAAAGTAAAACCACCCACATAAAAAAAGGAATCAGTATCTCTAGAAAATTTAAGGAAGTGAAAAAGATTGGCAAACTGCAAGGCAAAAAAAACTTCCACACAGATACCGAACAGGAAGTTCTTAATGAAGTTCTAATTGAAAACCAGAAATTGTGGTAATTGAAAAGGAAATTAATAAGAAGTCGTTAAAAATTGCTAGTGTATAGTTCAAAATACTAATGTGATTTTCCTGTGAAGTCCTTAAAAAGAAAAGTGCATATCCTTTTCCAGCAAAAGTTAATTTAACAAATTTCATGAAATCATGAATCCTCAAAAAGCCAAAATTTTGTGGACAACCAAATAAGGGTGTTATTGATTTTTCCTATATACACATCCAAAAATATCCTGTGAGAGAGAGAGCGAAATTTACTCAGAGAAACAGCAAGAGTTACGGATAGCAACGACAAAGAGTAAACGGCAAAAACACCTGTTTGGCGAGTGAAGCTCTCTCCGACTCTCTCAGTCTCTATCTCTGTTGTTTACCATAACAACCCAAAACAAACCGGCATTTTGTGACAGGACGAATCCTTAACTCTACTACTCAGCAGCCGGGAACAATTGTTGCATGCCTGTGTTTTGGTGTGTGTGGGAGTGTCGTAGCAAAACAAAAGGAGGACAAGGACAAAAGTAAAGAAAAACGGAAAACAACAAAAGCACGCATTACTTTTTGTTTATCAACAACGCCAAAGGAGGTTACCCCAACAACAAGCAAATCTCCACGCCAAATTTGGCAGTTGGAAAAAAGAGGACAACAAACAGGAATTCGAAAAAGGAATTTTCACAACTTTTCCTCAACAGGACATTAATATTCCATTGCAAAAAATTCTGGAGCCCCCCTCAGCATGTTTTGAAGAGCTATCAAGCTTTAGTATAAAAATTCTTGGGGGGCTCCAACCAACCACAGATTCCATATTTTTCATGAAAATCACTCTTCCCACGAAGCACTCGTAGAACTAACGAAATTGAAAACTAAAAAATTCCTCTCATCATCGAACTCCTTCAGAAAAAATTGTGATAAGCAGCAACCATGAAGTATACTAAGTTAAGCGGTGATTCGAAACAGCACCATCAACACTACCATCACCATGGGCATCATCATGGCCATGGCCATCACCATGGTCGTGGAGACGGTGGCAGCTCTGGCAGCAGTACGGGTGGCCGTTTCTCCATGTCACTGTCGTCTTCCTCCAAACGTAACAAAAACATAACTGGGGTACACGCGAACGTACCGGCATGAGTTTCCTGATTGTGATAGCGTTTTTTGCCGTCTTTGGTTTGATTATTTTAACGGAGGTGAGTAAAGGGATATGGGTTATTATATATGGGTGTAATGGAAGAAATAGGGGCTCATAACAAACTTAGAAGACCTTCTAACGATAGATGCGGTTTCTAGAGAGGGAAAATCTTTTAGGGGTCTTTTGTACACATAGTTTGAAAGCTCGCCTTTCAAGAATTCTGCATAAGGGTCCCCCGAAGATGTTTTAAGATCATATTTTGATAGCTCGTCTTTCAAGAATTCTTCAGAGAAAGAATGAAAATATTTAGGTAATTTTAAGGGTTCTTCTTAGAAAGAAAATTCTACAAAGGACCTTCATAGACCTAAGACTTTTCATGAGCAATCTATAGGCAGTGGTCCCTTGAAGGCTCCTAACATATAATAGTCCATTTAAGGACCTTTTATAAAGAAAATCATTCATTATTCCTATATAGACCGTTTAGGGATCCCCCGCAGATAGAAGAATCTTTAAGAGAGATCTATTGACAGAAGGCCTTTCAAGGGTCGGAAGACATTTCATGGACTCTTTATAAAGAAAATCATTTAATAGTCCTATATAGACCATTTAGGAGCCCTCTATAGACAGAGGACTTTTTACGAGTGTCCCAAAAATAGAGGTCCTTTCAAGGGTCCTAATTGATAGAAGTCATTTCATGGACCCTCTACATAGCGAAAATCATTAAAGATTTCTATATAGATCGAATAAGACTTTCAGCGTTCCCCAAGAATAGACAGAAGTGCTTTTATGTCCTATTTTTTTTTTAGACCGAAGAAGTCCTTAATAGACAAAAGACCCTGGAAGGATCATTTATAGAGAGAAAAGTTATTGAATAATCCTCTATAGCTACAAGGCCATTGAATGATCTTCTCTTCCTAAAGGATTCTATAAAAAAAACCTGAATTTCTGGCATTTCTAGAATACTTCATATACAGAATTCTTTTAAAGCTCTCTCTGTAAGAAAGAAGAATTTTCAAGAGTCCTTAAAGACATAAGACCTTTAATGTGTCATCCATAGACTAAGGACCTTGGAAATACAATCTAAAGTTGAAACCGAGATCTTTTTATTTTTAGAAGACATTCAAGAGTTCTTTATAGACAGAATTCAGTTCAAGGGGCTTTTAAAGACTGTAGATATTTGAAGGGTTTCGTTATAGAAGGAAGTTCTTCGAAAGGTTCTCTATTGACATCTTCTTGTAAGGGATCCCTTTAATACAGAAGAGCTTTCAAGAATCCTCTATAAGCACAAGGCCTTTTCAAGACCCTCTAAAACAGGAGGCCCTTAAAAGATTATTTTATCCTCGGAAGACCTTTTAAGTGTTCTCCATAGGAAGAAGCTTTTTTATAAACCTCTATAGAACATGAGCCGAAAGACATCCTCTAAGGACAGAAGTGTTATTCCTTTCGGGAAAAAAGTCGTTTCAAGGTTCTTGTATAGAGAGATGGCCTATAAACGATCTGAGAAGAGATTTTTATAAACTTTTATTCACGTCTTCTATAAACCGAAAACCTCGAAAATCCTTAAACATATTTTCTATGAATAGAAGACCATTCTTTTAAAGGATTTTTTTAGACAGAATTCTTGGAAAATGTCCTCTAAGGACATAAGTTTTATTTGTCTTTAAAGACCCTTGTGACTCTTTCGGGAAAAAAAGTCGTTTCAAGGTTCCTGTATAGAAAGATGGCCCATAAACGATCTCAGAAGAGATTTTTTAAACGTTTATTCACGTCTTCTGTAGTCATAAGACCTCGAAGAACCTTCAAATATTTTTCTTTTCAAGGATTGTTTAAGACAGAAGTTCTGGAAAATTTCTTCTAAAGACAGAAGTGTTCTTTGTCTATAGATAACCTTTCTGACTCTTTCAGAAAAAAAGTCACTTTAAGGTTCCTGTATAGAGAGATGGCCTATCAACGGTTTCTGAAGAACTCTTTATAAACTTTGATTAACGTCTTTTATAGACATAAGACCTCGAAGAATATTGATTTTTTTAACAGAAGACTATTCTTTTCAAATATTTTTACGACAGAATTCCTGAAAAAATTCCTTTAAAGACAGAAGTGGTCTTTGCCTATAGAAGACCCTTTGGACATTTTCAAGAAAAAGTTGTTTTAAAGTGCCTGTATAAAGAGATGACCTACTAACGCTCTCAGAAGATCATTTTATAAACTTTGACTAACGTCCTCTATAGACATAAGACCTCAAAACACATTGAACATTTTTTCTAAAAACCGAAGACTATTTTTTCAAGGATTTTTTAAACAGAAGTACTCGACAAATCACCTCTGAAGACAAAAGTCTTTGAAAGGGTCCTATGTCAATAGAAGATCTTTCTGACCCCCCAGAAGACCACCAGTATAGACAGAAGCCTATGAAAATGTTTTCAAAAAAACAGAAGGTATTCGAAGGTTTTTCTGATCATCGAAGACCCTCTGTCTGCTTTCAAGGACTTCTATAGACAGAAGATTCTATAAAGACAAAAGTACCTTCAACTGTCCTTTATTGTGAGAAAAGAGAGACCGTTGCCCTTTTAAATAGAAAAAAATTCCTGTGTAGATAGAAGTTCCTAAAATTGTGATATGTTGGCTGAAGGCCTTTCAAGTATCCTTTATAGACGGAAGTCCGATCAATGACACTCTACACATAGAAAAAGGAGTTTCAAGGTTCCTTAAAGATTTCTTCTACTGGTGGAATTCCTCGATCATTTCTTCGAAAGACATAATACCAAGATATATCCCATAAAGGAAAAAATATTTCAGGAGCCCTCTATCGAAGTCATTGGGAGAACCTTCTACATGAACATAATTTTCAATTCTTTTTTACATTTTATTGAATGAAAGCAAAAATGTCCGAAATGTCATCAAATTTTAGAATAAGTTTAGTTTTGTTCGAATTGGTCACCTTTGGCCAATTCCATTACGAATAACTTTTTTTCTGGAAAATTCCCACCACGGACGAGTGGCTTAGAAATGACAGCAGTCTGAAGTTGGTTGCAGTTTTTTCATCTCACCCTGTAAAGTAAGGAAGTAACCAATAGAATCCAAACCTGGCACATCGCAATATTTATATCACCGAGTGATTTTTCTTATATCGTTTCCTATGAAAATTTGGGCCTTTTGCGGGAGAGGTACCCACAGAAGGGTTCATAATTTGGAACCTGCTCCAGAAAAAGGGCATATCGGACCCGTTTTTCTTAGCACATATCCTAGATAACTTGGAAATTTCAAGACTATTTTAAAATATTACGAACTTTGTCGTGTTTCTTTTTTAAATTGAGGTGCGGTAGTTGTTTTTAAAGCCCTGCCATGAATCTAACAACATTTAAGGTTTTAGGTGATTATTAAAGGCCCTGTAAAGAGATTTTCTGAGAATTTTTGTTATGCAAACATATTTTAAAAATGATGACAAATCCGTCTCATCAAACCTTATATGCTCAGTGGAAAAAGGACTCTCCGCTTTTGAATGGTTATTATAGCCCTTTTTTCCTGGGCCGATATGACCTATACAATCTTTCATGGATAATTTTTACAAACGGACTACTTTGATGAATTCTATCAAAGACTTTGTGGAACACTCTCCTTTCCTCCCATCCTCACAACATTTTTAATCCATTTATCTCTTCGCCTTTTTTTTGCAGTTATTTATGATTGACGAACGTGCCCACGGCGGCATGATGATGATGCGTAGCGGCAATGGTTATGGTGGTCGATTTGGTGATTCAATGCCCGACTATGATAACGTCAAGGTAATCCGATGTCAATTCAATCATTCAATCACGCTCTAAAATTTAATTCAATATTTATTTTTCATTTTTCCAAATGGAAAATTCAATTTCATTCGATTCCCATTCAATTTAGGATGACTATGATCTGCTGGATGCTGGTTTATTGAATGATAATAAATTGGGTTTTGTCCAGCTGCATGACAATAAATTTAAAATTCAAGGTGAGTAAAATATTAAATTATTATCGGCGATGGGGCTGATGGAGGAGGATAAGGAGGACAGGAGGAGAACAGCACATAAACGTAACGTTAACACATAGTTAGTTGGTTATATGACCGGCGAGAAGGTGAAAAACAACAACAAACTAAAGCAAATCCTGGCCTTAGCATAACCAATTCAAACTTTTTTCCAATGAATGAAAAATTGAATACATGCCAAAAAAATTGCGGACAAGAAGTACTAAAATAATAAAACCAACCGAGAAAAACCATCGATGAAAACGAAAAACTTTTCAGCAAAAATATTTTCATTGCTTGTCCAAAAGGTGGGCTAGGGTGGCCGGAGGCCCTGATTCATGGCTGGTTGCTTAATGCTGTGGTGTGGCTTTGTGCTGGGCAGATGAATTGAATAATGAAACCTTGCCTATTCTGCGCCCTCCCAAAAATCTACATGCCTCTCTTCACCCCTACAATACACCCAGAGAATTTATGTCATTGCCTGATTTTTTCATGATTACAGATGCTGACAGCAATAACGGTGGCCGTTTGGCCGGTGTCTTGTTAAATTCCCAAAGTGTTGGCAATGCATATGCCGGTGCGGGCCTAGGTGGTGGCACGGGGCTGGGTTCAGCCTCCCAAATGGCCGGTGGCAATGGACCCCTCATACCGTGGGGTAAAATGTTGCCACCCAAAATAGAAGATTCCCTGCCTCATTTTCCAATTGGCTCGGAGCCAACAGATGGTTCGTGGCAAATTGTCAACGGTACACGTTTCAAATTTTTCGTATTCTCAGCGTATTATGATCGCCGAGATGGTGCGAAATTGGTACGCGTTATTGGAGCGACAAAGACGCGAGGTCCCGAGAGAGTATGGTGTCGTTTTTGGTATGTGTCGAAGAATGCAACGACGGCGGGTGCTGGGAGAGCGCGAGAGAAGTATTCATCGGTTACTGTGATGGCGAGAGTAAAGGTGAGTTTTGCCTCTGTGATAATTTAGATAGTTTATCCATGCCTTAGGGATAATGTAGATACATTATCCACGCCTTACGGATAATGTAGATACATTATCCAGGCCTTACGGATAATGTAGATACATTATTCACGCCTTACGGATAATGTAGATACATTATCTACGCTTACGGATAATGTAGATACATTATCCACGCCTTACGGATAATTTAGATACATTATCCACTTCTTACGGATAACGTTTATCGTTTATCCACGACTTACGGATAATGTAGATACACTACCCATGCCTTGGAGATAATGAGGATACATTTTCCATGCCTTTGGGATAATGTAGATACATTATCCACGCCTTACGGATAATGTAGATACATTATCCATGCCTTGGGGATAATGTAGATACATTATCCATGCCTTGGGGATAATGTAGATACATTATCCACGCCTTACGGATAATGTAGATACATTATCCATGCCTTACGGATAATGTATATACATTATCTACGCATTACGGATAATGTAGATACATTATCAACGCCTTACGGATGATGTAGATACATTATTCTCGCCTTACGGATAATGTAGATACATTATCCACGCATTACGGATAATGTAGATACATTTTCCATGCCTTGGGGATAATATAGATAAAATACCCACGTTTTGCGGATAATGTAGATACATTATCCACGCCTTGCGGATAATGTAGATACATTATCCACACCTCACGGATAATGTAGATACATGATCCAAGCCTTAGGCATAATTTAGATACACTATCCATGCCTTTGGGATAATGTAGATACATTATCCACGCCTTACGGATAATGTAGATACATTATCCATGCCTTGGGGATAATGTAGATACATTATCCATGCCTTGCGGATAATGTAGATACATTATCCATGCCTTACGGATAATGTAGATACATTATCCACGCCTTGCGGATAATGTAGATACGTTATCCATGCCTTACGGATAATGTAGATACATTATCCAAGCCTTACGGATGATGTAGATACATTATCAACGCCTTTCGAATGATGTACATACATTGTCCAAGCCTTAGGGATAATGTAGATACATTATCCACTACTTACGGATAATGTAGATACATTATCCATGCCTTACGGATAATGTAGATACATTATCCATGCCTTGGGGATAATGCAGATACATTATCCACGCCTTACGGATAATGTAGATACATTATCCATGCCTTGGGGATAATGTAGATACATTATCCATGCCTTGGGGATAATGTAGATACATTATCCATGCCTTGGGGATAATGTAGATACATTATCCATGCCTTGGGGATAATGTAGATACATTATTGATGACTTTGGGATAATGTAGATACATTATCCATGCCTTGGCGATAATGTAGATACATTATCCACGCCTTACGGATAATGTAGATACATTATCCATGCCTTACGGATAATGTATATACATTATCTACGCATTACGGATAATGTAGATACATTATCAACGCCTTACGGATGATGTAGATACATTATTCTCGCCTTACGGATAATGTAGATACATTATCCACGCCTTGCGGATAATGTAGATACATTATCCACGCCTTGCGGATAATGTAGATACATTATCCACGCATTACGGATAATGTAGATACATTTTCCATGCCTTGGGGATAATATAGATAAAATACCCACGTTTTGCGGATAATGTAGATACATTATCCACGCCTTGCGGATAATGTAGATACATTATCCACACCTCACGGATAATGTAGATACATGATCCAAGCCTTAGGCATAATTTAGATACACTATCCATGCCTTTGGGATAATGTAGATACATTATCCACGCCTTACGGATAAATATAATCAGCTTCCACTACTTTGCAAGAATGTTCGTCCAATTTTGAGCAATCTAGTTAAATTATTAATTTTTCCCCCTTTCAGGTCATCCGCGAAAATTGGAGCTTGAAATATAGTGCATGCTTCGTGCTGTGTCCCGTACGTCCCCAAGAATATGAAGTTCCTCAATATGTGAGCATTGTGGCGCGGCTAAGAGCACCTCCTGGAAATATTTTAGAACTACGTAACACAGATTGGGATCGTGATTTTACGGTGACGGGAGAGAGTAAATCGGCGAATCAATCTTCAGCCTCCAATGGCAAAGTAAATTCCGTCCCAGTGCCGGTGAAGACAAGGTTCCCCACGGAAAACGATATCAAGGATGATATAGCCATCTGTGTAAAACCCTTCCATTTCAACTATGATCAGTCTCTCTTTCTGATGGAATATTTAGAATTCTATTCCCTAATGGGGGTGTCGCATTTCACATTTTATAATCACACAATTGGACCGCATGTCTCCTGCATCCTGGATCATTATGTGCGTGGCGATTGTACCGGGAAATTCAACGGCAGAGGATATCATGGAAGTGGCCAAGGGGAAGTATCAAGGTATGTGGATATTTAAAGATTTGCGTTCGAAGTTCCGATTACATTTTTAGTGTTTCTTGCAGATTCCCCAACGGCCACATCACCACCCCCGAAGATCCTCAAGAGCCCCAACTACCATAAGCCCACCATAGAAATTTTACCCTGGAATTTGCGCATGCGTTCACAAAAGAAATTCGTACGGAGGGCCTTTTTGCCGCATTAAATGATTGCTTATATCGTACCATGTACCGTTACAAATATTTGGCCCTGGTGGATTTGGATGAGTTTATTGTACCGCGACAGGTGGATACATTGAATGAGTTACTGAGGTGAGTTTGGTGGGATGGTTGGTTTCCGGAAGAGAGTTATTTAATTGTTTGGATATTTTTCAGTTCTCTTAATAATCGGGTGCGGAATCGCAATACCGGAGCGTATTCGTTTCAGAATGCTTTCTTCTATCTGCAATTTGCCGATGATCCTCAATTGGCCAAAGTGGAGAAGGGTGAAAGTTTGGAACTGGCCAAGCTGAGAGCAGCCCTGGTGACACAGAGGAAAACGAGGAGGTGAGAAAATCTTTAAAGAATAAACGAAAATGAAGATACTTCACCTAAGGCTTTTGGATACATTATCCATGTCTTGGGGATAATGCAGATAAATTATCCACGCCTTACGGATAATGTAGATACATTATCCACGCCTTATGGATAATGTAGATACATTATCCACGCCTTATGGATAATGTAGATACATTATCCACGCCTTATGGATAATGTAGATACATTATCCACGCCTTATGGATAATGTAGATACATTATCCACGCCTTATGGATAATGTAGATACATTATACAGGCCTTGCGGATAATGTAGATACATTATCCACGCCTTCTGGATAATGTAGATACATTATCCACGCCTTATGGATAATGTAGATACATTATCCACGCCTTATGGATAATGTAGATACATTATACAGGCCTTGCGGATAATGTAGATACATTATCCACGCCTTATGGATAATGTAGATACATTATCCACGCCTTATGGATAATGCAGATACATTATCCACGCATTATGGATAATGTAGATACATTATCCACGCCTTATGGATAATGTAGATACATTATCCACGCCTTATGGATAATGTAGATACATTATCCACGCCTTACGGATAATGTAGATACATTATCCACGCCTTACGGATAATGCAGATACATTATCCACGCATTATGGATAATGTAGATACATTATCCATGCCTTATGGATAATGTAGATACATTATCCACGCCTTATGGATAATGTAGATACATTATCCACGCCTTACGGATAATGTAGATACATTATCCACGCCTTACGGATAATGTAGATACATTATCCACGCCTTAGGGATAATGTAGATACATTATCCACGCCTTACGGATAATGTAGATACATTATCCAGGCCTTACGGATAATGTAGATACATTATCCACGCCTTAGGGATAATGTAGATACATTATCCACGCCTTAGGGATAATGTAAATACATTATCCACGCCTTTGGGTAAAAGTAGATACATTATCCACGCCTTTGGGTAAAAGTAGATACATTATCCACGCCTTAGGGATAATGTAGATACATTATCCACGCCTTAGGGATATGTAGATACATTATCCACGCCTTAGGGATAATGTAGATACATTGTCCACGCCTTAGGGATAATGTAGATACATTATCCACGCCGTAGGGATAATGTAGATACATTATCCACGCCTTAGGGATAATGTAGATACATTGTCCACGCCTTAGGGATAATGTAGATACATTATCCACGCCTTAGGGATATCATAGATACATTATCTACGCCTCAGGGATAATGTAGATACAGTATCCACGCCTTAGAGGTGATGTAGATACATTATCCACGCCTTAGAGATGATGTAGATACATTATCAGGATCATACGGATAATGTAGATACATTATCCACGCCTTATGGATAGTGTAGATACTTTATCCACGCCTTACGGATAATGTAGATACATTATCCACGCCTTACAGATAATGTAGATACATTATCCACGCCTTACGGATAATGTAGATACATTATGCATGCCTTACGGATAATTTACAAACATTATCATTGCCATAAATACATTTTCCACGCCTTAGGGATAATGTAGATACATTATCCGCGCCTTAGGGGTAATGTAGATACATTATCCATGCCTTGGGGATAATGTAGATATATTATCCATGCCTTGGGGATAATGTAGATACATTATCCATGCCTTGGGGATAATGTGGATACATTATCCAGGTCTTGCGGATAATGTAGATACATTATCCATGCCTTGGGGATAATGTAGATGCAGTATCCACACCAAATATACCTCACGGATAATGTAGATACATTATCTACCCCTTGGCGATAATGTAGATACTTTATCCACGGCTGGGTGACAATGAAGATACATTACCACGAAATTTATTCAAATTTCAGACGTTTCAAACTCCATCCCCAAAAGCAACGTTCCAAGTACATCTGTCGCCCCGAAGCCGTTGTGGAGGCCGGCAATCATTTTGTCTGGGAATATGCCCCTGGTAAGGGATCTCTAAACGTCCCGCCAACAGATGGCATTTTGCAACACTACCGGGTAAGATATCTTTCATCAGTTTATAAAAGATTTTAGTTAATGAAAATCCTCTCCCTCTCTCTCTCCACCTCTCTCTTTAGGTCTGTGAATTCGGTGGCAATGATTGCATTAAGGCCCCATCCATTGTGGATCGTACCGCCAATAAATACATCAATCGTCTGGTGGAACGAGTCCTTACCGTTTATCGTTATTTGAAAAAGAAATGCGAACTACCCGAGCTGCCAGCCATACCGAAACCTCAAACCCCCAAACCGGAAATGAAACCCATCATCCGCAAGGATAGCACTTTTAATGAGGGTAAAACCAAACGTAAAGATGTGATGATCAAACGGATATTGGAGAATAAAAAACTCGATGGTGATGAGAAGAAGAAGCCCAGCAAAAGAGACAACGAAGTGAAGAAGGAGAGAGACATAGAGGCCAAAAAGCCCGAGTCGCCGACAACGATACGAAATTCAAAATTATCCAATGAAACAGTAACAGCATCGAATGTGAATAACACAACAACAACGATAAATGGTAGAGGTCCTGCCAAGTTGGCTGTGGGGTCAGGTGCGAATTCCTCCTCGATTGTTGTGAATAAAATGACATTGAATAATGCCACCAGTACCGTAATGACAGCAACAACAACCAGCAGCACCAGCACCACCACAAGTACCGCAATGACAACCATAACTACAACAACAACGAAAGAAAACAACGCCGCAGGACATGTTCATGGTTAAGAAAACCCATAAGGTTGTGGTATTTTTTGTTGATGACAAAGGCAAACCCAGAGCTCGTTTGGAATACCATTAGAGGGCTCCATGGAAGAGATTAGGGTTTGAAAGGTTTATTTGTTTAAGTTCGAAAAAAAAAATGATACAAAAGAATTTTATTGCAATGCAATTATCCCCGCCCTCCCCTAATACAAAAAGACACACACACACACACAGACACATATGGGAAGTAAGAGAATGAAAGAAGCCGCTGAGAAAGGGAATTCCTCTTTGGGCATTCGGCAAAAAATTGGAGGAATTCTTTAGAGATTTTCTGTTTTAGAAGACCCCTAAAAGATCTTCAATTTATGGAGGAGTCCAAAATAGTTTTCTTTTAAGGAAAGGCATCTCAAATGGGCCTTATAATTAGGAGACATTGTAGAAGATCTTTTCTCCATGGAAGATCGCCAAAAGGTACCTTAAAGATACTTTTATAAATATAAAAGCCCTCATATGGTATTTTATGGTTCGACGATTTTTCAAAGGTATTTTTTTCGATCGTTACCAACGCCTCACTTTCCCGCCCTGCCGACCGAGAGGGCCACCTCCCATAACGTAGGAAGCACGTACACCCCATAGTCATAGATAGAGTCTTTTCAAAAGTCTTTTACCCAATGAAGACCTTTGAGACGTCGTCTACCCCTGAACCTGACCTTTAGAGGGGTCTTCCAAATATAAAATTACCTCAAATGACCTTTATCTATAGGAGATCTCCTTAGCGTTTTCTGCCTTAGTAGACCTCTTAGAGATCTTACAATTAAAAGATTTTGATTTTGAAGACTTTCCAAGACTCCGATTCTCGGTCGACATCTATACACACATACCTACCCTTATAAATATGTATTACAAACAATAGGCTTACATATCAAAATTCCTATAAATATACAGAAAATAGTTTAAAAAAGCAACAACAATAACATTAAAACTACAGCTAATACACCGCAACAGAAAGATTCGGAGTCGAGCTACAACAGAGGGAGTTGTTGTTGAAATCTGCGTCTCAAAATGTAATTGGAGAGCGGAAATGTTATTAATTTTTATTTTTCAGAGCATCGGCTTTTTTCGACTCGAGTTTTTAGTCACAAACTACGATCTCGACCCCTACTCTTGTATGAGAAAGCGACTTCGACTCCGAAGACCTACGGCAAAGCACAGTGTGTGGATAAGGGTGTTTCTAGTGAGCTTATCTTGAACTTTTGAGTGAGATGGGAGAATCTCTCCTTTATAACAATCCCGGAGAGTAGATGAGAGCTTCTCCCAAGTCAATGAGTGTAGATTGTTCTGAAGCTTTGTATACGGCCTGCTTTTTATCTCCGATCCCAGTATTTTGACGGGAGTTTTAGGACATTACTAAAACTTTTGATATTTTCATGCGCCGAATGCTAGGCAACTCAAATCGTTTCACCGTTTTTTATACCCTCCACCATACTATGGAGGGTATATTAATTTTGTCATTCCGTTTGTAACTCCTCGAAATATTCATGTCAGACCCAACAAAGTATATATATTCTTGATCAGCGTAAAATTCTAAGACGATTTAGCCATGTCCGTCTGTCTGTCTGTGTGTCTGTCTGTCTGTCTGTCTGTCCGTCTGTCTGTCTGTCTGTCTGTTGTAATCACGCTATCTTTCGAACAAATTGAGATAGAAGGCTAAAATTTTGCACACATGTATTTTTTCCCAGTAGGCAGGTTAAGTTCGTAAATGGGCCATGTAGGTCCAAGTTATCATATAGCCCCCATATAACGGTACCTCCCGATATTCGGTATTTTGATGATTTTAGCGACATTATTCACCGGAATTATTTCCAATTTGGCATTTGAAGTTTGTAATGGATGCTACAGCCTAAGACAGAAAATTATCTGTGCAGGTCGACGTCTTCCTGTAGCCCCCATATAACGGTACCCCCCCGATATTCGGTTTTTTTGATGATTTTAGCGACATTGTTTACCGAAATCGTTTCAAATTTGGTATTTGAAGTTCGTAATGGATACTTTATCCAAAGTCAAAGAATGAGCCATGTAGGTCCACGTCTTCATATAGCCCCCATATAACGGTACCCCCCGATATTCGGTATTTTAATGATTTTAGCGACATTATTTACAGGGATTGTTTCAAATTTCGTATATGAAGTTCGTAATGGATACTTCAGCCCATGCCAGAAAATTGTCTGTGCAGGTCCACGTCTTCGTATAGCCCCCATATAACGGTACCCCCCATATTCGGTATTTTGACGATTTTAGCTACATTATAAACAGATTTTTCTTCAAGTTTCGCATTTAAATATTGTAATAATTTATGATAAAAGTTGCCTATGCAGGCCCACGTCGTCGTATAAGCATTCGGTATTTTTAAGATTTTAACAGAATTTTTAACGGGTTTTATTTTTTGGAAATTGCCAAATTTGTACCAAATGGTGGAGGGTATTAAAAGTTCGGCCCGGCCGAACTTACAGCTTTTTTACTTGTTTTTTTTCATTAAAATAACCCAAGGATCAAGGGTCCTCTTCAAGGACCCTAATGGCAATACACGTGGATGCATCTTTAAAGGACTTGAGATGCAAGAACGTGAATTTTTTAGAAAAATATTTTAAAGGACCTTAAAGGCCGTAAGCAATATTTCTGGTCACAAAATTGGACTTTTTAGGAAAATTTTTTGAAGGACCTTCACCGACACAAACTTGGATTTTTTGACGATATTTTTAAAGACCTTTATCGACACGAAGGTGGATTTTTAATTTTTTTTTCGATGACATCAAACGTGGATCTTTTTAAGAATATTTTCCAAGGATCAAACGTGGATCTTTTTAAGAATATTTTCCAAGGATCAAACGTGGATCTTTTTAAGAATATTTTCCAAGGATCAAACGTGGATTTTTTAAGAATATTTTCCAAGGATCAAACGTGGATTTTTTAAGAATATTTTCCAAGGATCAAATGTGGATTTTTTAAGAATATTTTCCAAGGATCAAACGTGTATTTTTTTAGAATATTTTCCAAGGACCTTGCTGAACAGGAACGTTGATTTTTTTAGAAATATTTTCCAAGGTTTAGACGATGATTTTTATGGATTATTTTGCAAGGATCATTCTGGAATTTTTGTATTTTTTTTGAGGATTAAACAAGGATTTTTAATGAATAATTTTGTTGACGAATCTTCGGCAGACAAAATCCGAAACTGCTACAAAATCTTCTAATAATTCAGGAGTGGTGTAAAGAACTCGCTACTTAAAAATCATACAAAAAATGCAATGAACTAAATTAAAAAAAAAAAAAAACAAGTAAGCAAAGGCTATGGTTGTGCGGGGCCGACCATGTCATACCCTACAACACTACAATATGTTAGAAGCCGCCTTATGTCCAAGTCCATTTGGGAAGATTTATCATTTTGACCAGGGATATTTGCCCAATATTTATGCACTCCGTCGTGCTCTTTACAGGCGTGTCAATTGGCTTAAATTGTGTGACCAGGATTTTTTTCCGTTTTTGGTTAATTTGAACCCCCGAAATATTTTGCGATTATCTTCAAAAGCAAGAGGCCCCTCTGTATCCCTAAATTTAGACTTCTCTATATTAATTGCTTGTCTACGATATTTGGTCATATTCGTCAACGAATATAACTTCTATGTTAACTTCCGCTTCGATTGGTCTATAATTGCCTGTAGAGCAACTGCAAAATTTGGAAAATGTTCAGTATCTGGTCCATTTCAACCCCTAAATATCATGCCATAATCTCCAAATGTAATAGACTTCTATTCTGGCTCTAACCTCACCTCCATTCTAAATTTCGTGAGAATCGGGCAATAATTGCGACCTGTAGAGTGATAACAAATTAACATGGACAGGCGGACGAACGGACATACATAGCTAGATCGACTTAGCTCGGCGGGATAGGAAGATCCATATATACTTTCCTATGTGGGAAACCAATATTTCGAGGTGTTACATAATTTTTGGCCCAGTAGAACTTTTAATACCCCCAACACATAGTGTTGTAGGGTATAAATATTTTCTATAAATATTCTTAATGTAGATAACCTATCGTGGAACTTGTGTAGGTCATATGTCGACCAAGATTGAAAAAAACTTCCACCCAGAAACGTGAGCAGGTTGGGAGATGTGGGACCCTTCTATACGAAATGTTCACGTTTCAGCCATTTTCGACAAATTTAACATTAGAAAGCAAATTTTTTGCAGGTGGCCCCATCTGAGATTGTTTCGAAATGACCCTACTTCCGATATAAAAAGACAATTGAAAATCTTCCATGCAATTGGAAATTTAAGGACTTTTGGAGGTTGAAAAAAAATTTATAGAATTTTTGAATTATATCTCCATGTTTTAGATATTCTTTTCTTTACCGCCCACAGGACAACTGGACTTTAAATCAGATTTTTCCTTAATTTTTAGATACGTTTTTAATTACAATTTTTTTGAAAATTTCTGTCCCAAAAGTTCGCTCTAAACACCCTATATCAACACTTACCAAGCAACGCTTAAATTTCAATAACCACAACAAAAATGCCACAAATGCTTTAAAAAAACACCCCGACACACACCCACAAATATGTAATTCAAAATAACAAAATTACAAGCCTGCAAATCACAAAAAAGTAATAATGAAATACTGAAATCTGCAAAATTTTTAGTTACTCTAAATAAGAAAAAAAAAAAAAAAACAAAATCGTAAAGAAAAAATACAATTTTATACTATTTTAATGTCACAGGTGATATCCAAACTAAATAAGTAAGAAGCGGATGGCAAGAGACGAGAGAATACTACTAATGAAGAAATATTTGAAAATATGCTTTAAAAAATTATTAGCCTATTGCTTAACTATAACGAATTAGTTTGTATAATTGTATTTTGTACAAATAATGCTTTTAAATGGGAGTTCAATGAGGTGGGGTGGAGGGGCATAAAAGGACATGGGATTTGATTTGTGAAGGAAATGGTAACACTGGAAGCAAAAATTGTGAGAAGTGATTCACAAATAAAACTGGGAAGAAAATCACCAAGCCTTCGTTGCTTAATAAAAGAGAGGTGAAAGAGGTCTCTAGAATTGGTTTCGAAGCGGATATAAAATTTAAAAAAGGCTTGAGCCCCAAATTTTGCAAATAATAATTTAAAAATATCCTTATCCCCAAACGCTGCCCCATAGCTCCCCATTCTTTATATGAACTCCCCCTTACCTTGCTTGTAAGCTTTACTTAAATTTTATTTTTTTTTTCTTTTTTTATTTTTTACCTAACAGCTTCTAAGATTAGTCATTAGATATCTAAGCGATAAGTTTTGAACTTCAGTGTAAAAAAGCGTTTTAATTTAAGAAATAGTATTTAGGTTAATGATAGTTGCAAAAAATATTCCTTTCAATGATATTATTCGGTTAAGATACGTTGAAAAAATTAATAACATAATAATAACTGCAGGGTACAGGTCTGCCAAAATTCTGGAGAAACAAGTAAAAAAGCTGTAAGTTCGGCCCGGGGCCAAAATTTGAATACCCTCCACCATTTGGAACAAATTTGGAAATTTTTCAAAAAAAAAAAAAAAAAAATAAATAAATAAATAAATAAATAAAAAATAATAAATAAATAAATAAAATAATAAAAAAATCCGTTAAAAATTCCGTTAAAACCTTAAAAATCCAAATAGGCTGTAGTATCCATTTCGAACTTCAAATACCAAATTTAAACAATTCCGAGGAATAATGTCGCTAAAATCATCAAAATACCGAATATAGGGAGGTACCATAATATGGGGGCTACACGAAGACGTGGACCTGCACAGGCAATTTTCTATCATAGGCTCTAGTATCCATTTCAAGCTTCAAATACCAAATTTGAAACAATTCCGACGAATAATGTCACTAAAATCATCAAAATACGGAATATCGGGAGGTACCGTAATATGGGGGCTATACGAAGACGTGGACCTGCACAGATAATTTTCTGCCTTAGGCTGCAGTATCCCTTTCGAACTTCAAATATCAAATTTGAAACAATTCCGGTGAATAATGTCGGTAAAATAATCAAAATACCGAATATCGGGAGGTACCGTTATATGGGGGCTACACGAAGACGTGGACCTGCACAGATAATTTTCTATCATAGGCTGGAGTATTCAAAACAAACTTCAAATACCAAATTTGAAACAATTCCGATGAATAATGTCGCTAAAATCATGAAAATACCAAATAAAGGGAGGTACCGTAATAGGGGGGTTATACGAATACATGGGCCTGCACAGACAATTTTCTGTCATAGGCTCTAGTATTCATTTCGAACTTTAAATACCAAATTTAAAACATTTCCGACGAATAATGTCGCTAAAATCATCAAAACACCGAATATAGGGAGGTACCGTAATATGGGGGCTTTACGAAGACGTGGACCTGCACAGATAATTTTCTGCCTTAGGCTGTAGTATCCATTTTGAACTTCAAATACCAAATTTGAAACAATTCCGATGAAAAATGCCGCTAAAATCATCAAAATACCGAATATAGGGAGGTACTGTAATGGGGGGGCTATACGAAGATGTGGACCTGCACAACCAACTTTCTGCTTATGCTGCAGTATCCACTACGAACTTCAAATACCAAATTTAAAACAATTCCAATGAATAATGTCGCTAAAATCATCAAAATATCGAATATCGGGAGGCACCGTAATATGGGGGCTATACGAAGACGTGGACCTGCACAGAAAATTTTTTGCCTTAGGCTGCAGTATCCATTTCGAACTTCAAATATCAAATTTAATACTATTCCGGTAAATAATGTTGCTAAAATCATCAAAATACCGAATATCGGGTGGTACCGTACTATCGGGGCTATACGAAGACGTGGACCTGCACAGGCAATTTTCTGTCATAGGCTGTAGTATCCATTAAGAACTTCAAATATCAAATTTGAAACAATTCCGAAGAATAATGTCGCTAAAATCATCAAAATACCGAATATCGGGAGGTACCGCAATATGGGAGCTATACCAAAACGTGGACCTACATGGCCCATTTTCAATACCAAAAGTCCTGCAGACATAATATACATTTGAGTAAAATTTTGTCGATGTACTTCATTTCGTTCGGAAGCTAGAGTGATTTTCACAGACGGGCCGACAGACGGACATCGCTAAATCGACATAGAATTGTACAAGAACATATATACTTTGTGGGATCTAAAATGTATATTTCGAGGTGGTACAAACGGAATGACAAACTTAATATACCCTTAATATATATAAAAAGACTATTATTACAATGTGCAATATTTAGGTTGAGAATATCTAATAAAGAGAACGTGAAATTTAGGCCTTTCAAAGATCTTCGGTAGATAGAGAGCTTTTACGAATCTCAATGGGCGGAGCAAAAATTCTCGTTGACCTTTTACAGTTCTCCAATAGGTGATAGGCCCTTAGCTTATAGGAATAGAAGGGCTTAAACTGGTCTTTTGGCCGGCGAAGGGATTGGACTTCAATAGGACTCTATGAGAGAGAGAGAGAGAGAGAGAGAGAGAGAGAGAGAGAGAGAGAGATAGAGCTAGAGAGATATTTATTAGGTCTCTCGTAGACGTAAGATCTTAAAAATCTCATTTTGAGTGGTTACCTCTTTCCTCAAATAAAAATTCAAAAATTTTCTTATTTTACCTTTGATTGTCTTCAAAATACCTTTTACATGTCTCCAATAGCTGATGGGCCTTTAACAGGTCTTATAAAGCGGGCTTCTAGTCGGGGAACGGGATGGACTTCAATAGGACTTTTATGAATATATGACATTTATTTGCCCTCCGTAGATATAATATCTTAAAAATCTCATTTGGAGTTGTAACCTTTTTTTTCCAGGAAAATATTCAACAATTAAGTCTTTTGCCTTGGATTATTTTCAAATCGCCTAAATATTCTCCTCCTCTCACAAAATCATTTATCCCTCTCCATTATGCACCACAGTGTAATCCAAACACTGCTCCAACGTCTTTATCTCCACAGGCCTGTTACCCTTTCACAGTTTATCGATATCGTGCAAACTGACTTAACTAACAAAAGTTTTAATTTCCGTTTTTTTTTTGTTTTTGTAATTTTGTAAATACCAAAATTTAGTGACGTTTACTTTATGAAACAAAAAAATAAAGAAAACACATAAAAATAAAAAATCGAATAATATTAATCCCTAATATATAACATTTTAATCATAACTGTGCTTACTAAAGTAGTATTAGTTATTATTAAATAATAAAAAAACAACAAAAACTATAACTAAAACTATCCCTGATTAAGAAAACGAATTATTAATATTAAAAAAAAAACAAAAATAAGAAATCAATGTTTATAAGAAAAAGTGAAAATAAAATGAAAAACTGATACTCAATAAAAGAAATGGAAATACAGGTTATCAAGAGAGAGTTTTATTTGAAAAGTTGGGGAGGGGAGGACGATGATGAAAATTTCAGAGGGGAAATTTGTAGCAAAGGTCAAAATAATAATATACAATTACAAAAGTCTTAAGGCCGAGGGCATACGAAAAATGTAGAGAAAATGTATAAAAGTCCAAAGACATCTATTAAATTTACCTTAGACCACGAGAGGTCTTTACAATATTTTTTTAAATAACATTCATGGGATCCCGATGCCTACAAAGACTATCCTTGAGAAGATTTCTTTCATTGAAAATATATTTTTTAAAAAATCTACATTTGTTGATAGTCCTTGAAAATACGATTTTTAAGAATCCACATTTGTGGATAGTCGTTGATAATATATTTTTAAAACTCCGCGTTTGTGTATAATCCTTTAAAAAAATATTTTTTTATGAAATCCACGTTTGTGGATTTTCTTAAAAATATTTAAAAAAATTTATATTTGTATAAAGTCCTTAAAAAAATATTTTTTAGAGTTGTCATGTGTAGACGTTTTTGGAACCGTCCATGGCCCTATGGGTAGGCATAGGTAACTGTGTTAATTGAATATAAATAAATAAAAAATTCAAGTTTGTGAAAAGTCCTTGAAAAAACATTGTTAAAAAATCCACGTTTGGGGATAATCCTCGAAAAAATATTTGTAAAAATTCCTGCTTGATAAATTATTTTAAAACAAGTAAGCATAGGCTATAGTCGTGAGGGGCCGACCATGTGATACCCTACAACACTACAATATGCTTGAAGCCCTCTTATGTCCAAATCTATTTTGCAAGATTGCCCAGATATTACCCTTAGTATTTTGACCAGGGACATTTGCCCAATATTTACGCAATAGAATCCAATGGTCATCCAAAATACTAGAATCCTTCCCTGTCCTTAACTCTCTCCTCAGGCGTGTCTATTGGCTTAAATTGTGTGATCAGGAAATTTTTTCTGTTTTTGGTTAGTTATATTTTGCGATCATCTCTAAATGTAAGAGGCCCCTCTGTATCTCTATATTTAGACTCATCTATATGATTTGCTTGTCTACGATATTTGGCAATATTCGTCAACGAAATCAGCATGAGGATTTCGCCTGCAAGTTATTTTCCCAACCCTTGTGAAAATTTTCGTGAGTATCGGACGATAATTACAATCTGTATATAATAACCCCAACCTGTGTTGTGTGTTACATAATTTTTGGCCCAATCAAACTTATAATACCCCCAACACATAGTGTTGTAAGGTATAAAAATAGCAATAGAAATTTTACAAAAAATTTTCCAAAGTCCTCAGTCTCAGTCATAAGTCTACTCTGTGGGGGAGACAGTTTAAAATTGTATATAAAGTTTTCCTTAGGTTCCTGGGCGACTTTATTATATCCTCAGCCATATGGCTAGAGAGGGTAATTATCATTTAATACGGCCAAAATGTGCCTGATCGGAATAACGGTTTTAGACCCTAGGTGTCTTTGGACCAAATCCGTTTCAGGACATTTGGAGTCGATGTAGTGATGTCTGTCTGTCTCTCTGGCTGGTGCGCACGATAACTCTCGAAGGGAGTATACGATTTGGTCCAAACTTGGTACATCGTAATATTATTATCAAACATAGATCGAGTTCGCTGATGGGCAATATCTGTCCACTCCTTCTAGTAGCTCCCTCACAAAAGATTGAAATTATCAAAGAAAATATTTTACATGCACAGAAAAAGAGAAAGAATAATCTGATTTTTCTCCCACTTTTTAAATCCTAATATTTGCATCAGTTTTAGGTCAGGTATGAAAATGGTCAATATCGGTTCACTCCATCAAGTACCTCCCTTACAAAGGATTCAAATTTTGCATAATTATAAAATATTATAAATTATATTATCTTATAAAATGTGATGTAAACTTCCGATTGTATTCAACTTTCATACATCACAATATTTTTATTAACCCAAGGTCTGGTGTGAAGATGGAATATATCGGGAAACTGTTTCTGGTACCTCCCCCTCAAACGGTCAAAATTTTGAATACCTATGAACCTTATAAGACGCGAAATTAACATCCGATGCCATTCAGACTTTTCACCGATCAATATTTCTATCAACACAAGATCTGTCATAAAGATGGTTGTGATCGGAGATTTGGTATCTCCCCCACATAGGGTCAAAGTTGCGAATAACCAAAAATACCATAGAATCCGAAATAAACATCCGTTTTTCTTCAAATCACACACATCAAAATATTTTTATTAACCCAATGTCTGGTTTGAAGGTGGCATATATCTGTCCACTCTTTTTGGTACCTCCCACACAAAGGGTAAAAATTTGGAATATCTAAGAAGTTCATAAGACGCGAAATTAACATACGATACCATTCAGACTTGGCACGGATCAATATTTCGATCAACATAAGATATGTCGTAAATATGTCAGAGATCGCACCGTTCCTTCTGGTACCTTCCCCACAAAGGGTCAAAGTTTTAAGAAATAAAAACCATCACATAATCCGAAATAAGCTTCCGGTTATCTTTAAACTACACAAATCCCATTATTTCTACTAGCAGAAGATATGCTGTGAAGATGGTATATATTGGTCCACTCCTCCTGGTACCTTCTCCACAAAGTCAAACTTTGGAATATTCATGAAGCTCACAAAACGAAATTAACATCCGATTCCATTCGGACTTGGCATATCCCAATATTTCTATCAACACAAGATCTGTCATAAATATGTTGGAGATCGGACCGTTCTTTCTGGTACCTCGCCCACAAAGGGTCAAAGTTGCGAATAACTAAAACGATTATTAAATCTGAAATAAGAATCCGATTTTACTTTATTTTTCACACATCCCATTATTTCTACTAACACGAAACCTGCAGTGAAGATGGGATATATCGGCGTACTCTTTCTGGTACTTCCCCACAAAGGGTTCAACATTTTGAAAACAAAATGCTCATATATCGCGACATAAGCATTCAAATCTTAACACATCCATTTTATATTCTTGCAGAATGTCTTCAAACAGAAGACCAAAAGGTCTTTTCAGGGAAGACCAGGAGGTCTTCACAGAGAAGGCTAGAAGATCTTCTCATAGATTGCCAAAGGGTCTTCTCATTTTTTCTAACGCAAAATCTGTTGTACACTTGATAGATATCTGCCAATCCGTTCAGGTACCTGACCCACAAGGAGTCATAGTTTTTATACCCTCCGAAATGGATACTACAGCCTAAGACGGAAAATTGTCTGCGCAGGTCCACGTCTTCGTATAGCCCCCATATTACCTCCTTATATTCGGTATTTTGATGATTTTAGCGTCATTATTCACCGGAATTTTTCCAATTATGCATTTATAGTTCGTAATGGAAACTACAGTCTGTGACAGAAAATTGTCTATACAGGTCCAAGTCTTCGTAAAGGCCCCATATATCAGTACCTCCCTAAATTCGGTATTTTGGCGAGTTTAGGTACAATACTCACCGAAATTGTTTGAAATGTCGTATTTGAAGTTCGTAATAGATGCTACAGCCTATGACAGAAAATGGTCTATGCTGGCTATATACGATATTTTAATAATTTTAGCTATATTATTCACCGTTTATTTTAAGTTCCGAATTTGAATTTTGTAATGACAAACTATGCTAATGTGGGTCCACGTCGTATAGACACCAATATAACGGCTATATTCGCTATTTTTAAAATTTTAACAGAATTTTTTAAGGATTTTATTTCCAAATTCGTTCCAAATGGTGGAGGGTATTCAAAGTTCAGCCCGGCCGAACTTACTGCTTTTTAACTTGTTATACTTTTATCTGTTAAAACTTGCGAAACAAGTCGGCGATTTTTTACAACTTGCTATATCTAAATATTTCTCTCAACCAGCAACCTCAGATGAATATGGAATTTATGATTTCGCATAAAATTGGATATAAATGTTCGATTTTCTTCAAATTTTGTCCATTCCAATACTTTTATCAGTATTAGATGAAGTATGAAAATAGAATATTTCGGTGCGTTGTATCTGTTACCTCACGCATATTTTCACATTTTCCCAAAATTTGCACGAATTTTAGGTTGGTCAATATTGGCCAACTGCTTCCGAACCTCCCCCATAAAGGGTCAACAGTTTGAATAATCATTACTCAAGGCTGGGGGTATACATTTGTCGGTAAACCCGACTGATACTATTTTACTTGTCTTTTTTTCTCAAAAATAGCTTCATTACAAAGGACACATGACATATCTCTCACAGCACAGGGGATAATTACTGTTGGGTAATTTTAGATCCCCCATAATGCAGGGTGCTGCCGCTTCCTGGCCTCACAGCTAAAAAATTACAAATTTTTGTTACATCGAAAATATTATTTTTTTTTTTTGAATACTCACGTATGAATTTCACTGAAACCATTGGCCTTGAAACAGAAAAACTGTTCACATTCCCCGGCGGGAAATCCATTTTCACCCGGGGCCAAGACTAAATCTTTATAGACACATTTGCCAGGATGCTCTATCAAATGGGTATAATATTTTTATTTAATAATTCGTATTGAAATTTCAAATCGAAATACCTGCATTGGTATGGATTCCACTAGAAATAGCCGCCAAGGTGGAGCAACATAGCGTGGAAATTATGGCAGCAATTATCAGTTTCATGTTTAATTTTAAACTGCTGATAGTTTCTACTTGAGGTGATTTTATTGAAATTCAATCAATTTTTAATATTATTTGTAATCAATTCTGAAATTATCTACAAAATTGAATTCCTAGAAAATCGTAATGGGAAAAACCAAACTATGGGGGTCATTGCACAGATGCAGCGAAGCGAAACTGTAATCAGAAGTAGAAAGGTGCCAACATTTACCTCTGCTGAAACGGTTGTGCAAATACCTATATCACTGGATACCCAGCAAACAATTTCGCGACAAAAATATTTCTACCTTATATTTTGACACCAACAACTATCTACACAACCTCACCCTAGTACCTTATTATAACATGGACGTGACAAGTCGAAGTGAGTCCTTCCGAAATTGCCTTCGAAAGCCAATAAAAGGTTCAAAAAGTAGTCTTCCTATTTTTGGAACAATTGTGCTTGGTTCGTATTTAATTTCAAAACACTTATTTATTTTTTTTTTGGATTTTTGGTAATGGAAAGGGCATGTATTTGTCATTAATTTTGGTCTACGAGTAATGCAGAGGGTATGTAGTTATTATTACTTGTAGTTCTAAATAAAGGTGGTACATGTGCCTCCAAAATGTTTGTTGGGTATTCAAATTAAAATTATAATGTCATTCTTCTAACAGTTTAATACAAATACATACATATATGTGTCAAATGTAAGCAATTTATATTAACTCGTTCAGTTTCCAAAAGATGTCGCTAAATCCACTTCAAGCTTTACCCTGAACGAAAACAGATTAGACGTTCACAGAGCTTTTTCACAAGTAGTGACTGAACACAGACAATGGGGCATTAATGAAACATACAAGTTCATAAAGAGCTTCTATGCGAATTTTGCTCAAAACAGTATAACAGTTAGGATGGTATAACATTTTAAAAATTATGACACATTGCACCATATAACAGTTTCCATAAGGGAATAATGGGAATTTTGCAATTAAAAAATAAATACAATTTGCAAAGGAATTCAGACGAATAAGCTTTAAAAGCTGACCTTTAGAAGACCGCGTAAAAAAACAAAATTAAATAATCCAGGATTTTCTATTGGTCCTTTAAAAAATATTTTTTAATAAAAAACCTACGTCTTTATTGTTGAATAAAATAATTAAAAAAATATCTGTTATAGAAACCAAATGAAAAAAAAACAGAATTAAAAAGGATTGTCTATTGGTCCATGAAAAATTATTTTTTAAAAAATTCACAAAACCCATGATTTTATATTGATCTTTGAAAAAAAAAAATTGAATAAAAAAATCCAATACTGTCTATTATTCCTTGAAAAAAAATTAAAGAACCCAGGATTGTCCATTGGTCTTTAAAAAAGTTAAAAAACCAGGATTGTCTATTGGTTCTTGAAAAAACAAAATAAAGACTTCAGGATTGTCTAACGGACCTTTAAAAATATTTAAAAAAAACAAAGGATTCTCTATTGTCCTTGAAAAAATATTTTCAAAAAATTCATGTCTCTGAAAAACAAAAATAAAAAGTTCCAGGATTGTCTATTAGTCCTTGAAACAAAATTAAGACCCTGGGTTTCTATTTGTCATTGACAAATATTTTTAAAAAATCCTCGTCTCTCTTGGACCTTAAAAAAATCAAAAACTCAGTATTGTCCATTAGTCCTTGAAAAAAAAATTATAAAAAACACAGGATTGTCTTTTGGTCCTTGAGAAGTATTAAAAAAAATCACGTCGTTATTCGTCCTTAAAAAAAACTTAAACAAGTAAAAAAGCTGAAAATTCGACCCGGCCGATCTTTGAATACCCTCCACCATTTGGAACGATTTTGGCAATTTTCAAAAAAAATAAAATCCATTAAAAATTGTGTTAAAATCTCAAAACGAATGTAGCTCTTATATTAGGGTCTATACGACAACGTGGACCTACTAGGCAACTTTTTTTATAAACCATTACAATATTCAAATTCGAAACTTCAATTAAAAATTCGGTGAATAATGCAGCTAAAATCTGCAAATGAATTGCCTATTGATCTTTGGAAAAATATTAAATAAACCAGGATTGGCTATTGGTCCATGAAAAAGTATTAAAAAACAAAGATTTTATATTGGTCCTTAAAAAAATATCTCGAATTGTCTATTGGTTCTTGAAAAAATATTTTTTTAAAATTCATGAATCCATTGGATTTTCAAAATAAAAAAACAATCCACTTAATTTTGGTCCTTGAAAAACATAAATAAAATAAAAACCCACGATTTTTTTTTTTAATTAAATAACCCAGGACTTTCTATTGGTTCTTGAAAAAATATTTGCAAAAAAATCCACGTCTCAGGTCCTTAAAATAATTAAAAAAACCTATAAGTACTTGAGAAGACCCTAACATTGTCTATTGATCCTTAAAAAAATATCTTTAAATATCCTCGAAAAAAATAAAACACCTAAGGATGTTTATTGGTCCTTGAAAAAATATTTTTAAAAAATTAAAGCCTCTATAGGTCATAAAAAATCAGGATTGTCTATTGATCCTTGAAACAAAATTAGAAAACCCAGGATTGTCTATAGACCCGTCAAAATATATTTTTAAACGTCTCTATTGATTCTTGAACAAAAATAAAAAACTGCACAATTGTCAATTGGTACTAGCGAAACAACTTAAAAATCTTAAATCCACGATTGTCTATTAGTCCTTAATTTTTTTTTAAATCCACGTCTCTATTGGTCCTTGAAAAAAAAAATAAAACCCAGGATTGTCCTTTGGTCCTTGAAACCAAATTATGAAATTCAGGACTGTCTGTTGGTCATTGAAAAAATATTTTTAAAAACTCCACGTCTCTATTGGTAACCTATGAGTACTTGAGAAAAACCTGAGAAAAACATTGTCTATTGATCCTCAAAAAATATGTTTAAAGAACCAAGTCTCTATTGGTCTTCGAAAAAATTTAAAACACCTAGGAATGTATATTGGTCCTTGAAAAAATGTTTTTTAAAAAAATTAAAATCTCTATAGGTCATAAAATAATAAAAAATCAGGATTTCTATTGATCCTTGAAACAAAATTAGAAAACCCAGGATTGTCTATAGACCATTCAAATTAAAAACAAAACAAATTAAAAAGTTCACGATTGTCTATTAGCTCTTAAAAATATTTTTAAAAATCCATGTCTCCATTGGTCCTTGAAAAAAGAAAATTTAAACCCAGGATTGTACTTTGGTCCTTGAAACCAAATTATAAAATCCAGGACTGTCTATTGGTCCTTGAAAAATATTTTTAAAAACTCCACGTTTCTATTGATTTTTTAAAAAAATATAACAGAAATCCCAGGATTGTCTTAGTCCTTTAAAAAAATATTGAAAAACTCCACGTTTCTATTGATTTTTTAAAAAAATATAACAGAAATCCCAGGATTGTCTTAGTCCTTTAAAAAAATATTAAAAAAAATCCACGTCTCTATTGATCTTTGAAACGAAATTTAAAAACACAGGTTGTCTATATGTCCTTGAATAATATTTTAAAAACATCCACGCCTCTTTTGGTCCTTGAAAAAAAGTTAAAACACCGAGTATTGACTATTGATCCTTGAAAAATATTTTTAAAAAATCCACGTCCTTGAAAAAATAAAAAACGAAGATTGAATATTGATCCCTGAAAAATATTTTTAAAAAATCCATGTCCTTGAAAATATAAAAGAACGAGGATTGAGCATTTTTTAAAATAAAAAAAATCACGTCTCTATTGGTGCCCGAAAAAAATAAAAAAAACTAAGGATTGTCTATTTTTTCTTGAAAAACTATTTTTAAAAAATCTACGTTTCTATTGGTCCTTGAAAGTAGTAAAAAAAGAGGATTGACTATTGATCCTTAAAAAAATTAAAAACTGCACGTCTTTGAAAAAAATTAAAGAATTGAGGATTGGCTATTGATCTTTGAAAATTTTTTGTAAAAAATGAAAAAAATATAAATAAAAAACCCAGTAGTAACTATTGATCCCTGAAATTTTTTTTTGAAAAATCCACGTCCTTAAAAAAATTAAAAAAACCGATGATTGTCTATTGGTCCTTGAAAAATTATTTTTAAAAAATCCACTGCCTTGAAAAAAAAAAGTAAAAACCGAGGATTGACTATTGATCCTTGAAAGATATTAAAAAAAAACAAGTCTCTATTGGTGCCTGAAAAAATTAAAAAACTCAGGATTGTCTATTGGTCCTTGAAAAAATATTTTTCAAAATTCTACGTTTCTATTGGTTCTAAAACGAAATTAAAAGCCCATCTATATGTGCTTGATTTTTTTTTAAATCCACGCCTCTATTTGTCCTTGAAATAAAAAATTAAAAAAATAACGATTATATTTTGATCTTCGACAAAATATTTTTAAAAATCGAAGGCTCTATTGGTTCTTGAAATCATATTAAAATCTCTAGGATTTGTCTATTAGTCTTTGAAAAAAAATCAGGATTGCCTATTGGATCTCGAAAAATGTTTTTTTTTTTAGTTCACCTATCTTTTTGTCCTTGAAGCAAAATTAAAAACTCCAGGATCGGTCCAGAAAATCTGTTGGTCCCTGAAAAAATCCACGTCTCTGTTGATCCTTGAAAAAATCCACGCCTCTGTTGGTCCCTGAATATATTCACGCCTCTGTTGGTCCCTGAAAAAATCCAAGCCTTTTTTGGTCCTTGAAACAAAATCTATGTCTCTATTGGTCCTTGAGAAAATCCACGCCTCTTATTGTCCTTGAGAAAATCCAAGCCTCTTATTGTCCTTGAAAAAAATCCAGGCCTCTATTGGCCTTGAAAAAATCCATGCCTCTGTTGGTTCTTGAAAAAATCCACGCCTTTGTTGGTCCTTGAAAAAAACCACGCCTCTGTTGGTCTTAGAAAAACTCCACGCATCTATTGGTCCTGGAAAAAATCTACGCTTTTCTTGATCCTTAAAAAATCTCTTTTGATCCCTAAAAAAATCCACGCTTTTCTTGATCCTGGAAAAATCCACAATTTTGTTAATCCTGGAAAAAATCAACGCTTTTGTTGGTCTTTGAAAAAATCCATGCCTCTGTTGGTACCAGAAAAAATCCACGCCTCTGTTAGTCCTTGAAAATATTCACGCCTCTGTTGCTCCTTAAAAAATCCACTCCTCTGTTGGTCCTTTAAAAAATCCACGCCTCTGTTGGTCCTTGAAAAAATCCACGTCCCTGTTGGTCCTTAAAAAATTCACTCCTCTGTTGGTCCCTGGACAAATTCGTTAGAAATCTACGCCTCTGTTGATCCTTGAAAAATCCAAACCTCTGTTGTTTGTTGAAAAAATCCACACCTCTGTTGATCCTTAAAAATTCCAAGCCTTTGTTGGTTGTTGAAAAAATCCACGCTTTTGATGGTCCTTGAAAAAATCCAAGCCCCTGTTGGTTATTGAAAAAATCCACGCCTTTGATGGTCCTTGAAAAAATCCACGTCTCTGTTGGTAGTTGAAAAAATATGCTAATCTCTGTTGGTCCTTGAAAAAATCTACGCCTCTGTTGATAGTTGAAAAATCCACGCTTTTCTTCATACTGGAAAAAAATCTACACTTTTGTTGATCCTGGGAAAAATCTACACTTTTCTTGATCCAGAAAAAATCCACGCTTTTGTTGATCCTGGAAAAAATCCACGCTTTTCTTGATCCTGGAAAAAATCCACGATTTTCTTGATCCAGAAAAAATACACGCTTTTGTTGATCCTGGAAAAAATCCAAGCTTTTCTTGATCCTGGAAAAAATCCACGCTTTTCTTGATCCTGGAAAAAATCTACGATTTTCTTGATCCAGAAAAAATCCACGCTTTTGTTGATCCGGGAAAAATCCACGTTTTTGTTGATCCTGGAAAAAAATCCACGCCTCTGTTGGTCCTTAAAAAATCACACCTTTTTCGGTCCTTGAAATAAATCTGTAAAAAATACAAGACTTTTTAGTCTTTTAATTCTTAGAAATATATTTTCTAAAATCAATGTTTGTTAAATGGCCATTTGCATCCTTATGCCATTATTTGTGACATCTGTTATCCTCATAATGTTAAGCCTAGGATAATCTCTGCAAACTACTTTATTTGCATTCAGACCCCTCCCCTCCCATAATCAACTTGAAATAATTTCGTTTAAATGTTCCTCATTATCCTTGGAGCAACAATGACTGACATTTTGTCCTTTGGCTGGTAATTAACAGTGAAGCGCTGGCCCAACCACTCGGTGCGGACAGAAGTGGTGGGCCACAAATCTTATTAGAATTTCGACAAATTCTCATCAACGGAATATCCTATCCGGACTGTGGCAGAGTGAGAGACACACACACAACCCCAAAATTGTTTCATTGTGTATATGAATCAAAAGGTACTTGAGTGGGTGTGAGTGTGTGTGTGAGTTGGACTGTCTCCGCTCCACAAGTGAGTGCTAATTCAGCCAAAACTGGGTGAAAGCTTTGATACAAAATTCAAAAGGATAACCTAAAATGACATACTTTTGTGCTGCTACATTCCTTTGGCCTCAAAGATTGGACTTTGTGATGGGTCCGAGGATACTCCGTTGGTCATCTTGGCAAATTGGGTGTGTGTGTTGGAGTTCTTTGTGTTTAGATAAATGGACATAGAAGAAGTGAATGAAAGTGAATGTGTGTGTGTGTGTTGGACAGAAGTTTGTATGTGTCCGAGCGATAGTTGGAAAGTTGAAATAAGAGTTTTGGTTTCCATGTTGCCACTGCATTCATATATCCTCGCAATTAAAATTACACTGGTGTTAATGCATACACACACACACGTACATATACGTATACATATGCCAGTCATTGTGTGTGTGTTTTATGTTGCTGCTGTCTTCTATGTTTGTGGCTCATGTCCTTGTTGTGGTGTCGGGTGAAGTTGTCGCTGCTTTTCTTTGTTGCCATTGTGTCCTTGGCTTGAAGTGTCGTCGAAAACAAGCACAAATTACAGGACAGCAACTGCAACATGATCTCTTACCAGTGGATTATATTTTGGAAATTTGGTTATATTCTATATTTTTTTAGGGGAACTTAGGAAACGTTAGGAAGAGAAGGACAGAAGACAACTAGGACATATATCCTTGAAGTATGCTAAATTTTTAATTTGAAGTAGTTTTTCATTGCTTGCAAATTTTACAAAAATCAAGAAGTGGAACGCAATACTGACCTACTTAAAGTCAAAGAAAATTTATTTTTAAAAAATCTATTCACTTTCTCAGGGCATCCTTGATTTCCTCCACAGCCTTTTTTTAATTTGATATTTTTATTTTTGTTAAAGAAAAAAAAATGAATAAAATTCAAAATTGAAATGTTCTCTTTCCCTCGAAGCCATCCAAAAAGTCTCAAGAATATTTTTTGCAGCTTCACTTTCGTTTTTTTTCCGTTCTCTACTTTGCAAAATGAACAAAACTATTCAATATTCAATGGTATTAAAGGCACACGAATTGTGTAAATGTATGCGTGCTGAAATTCGGGGAAATTGAAGAGCACACTAAGCCACACTCTATGCATAAAAGACCACAAGTATTAGTTTTCCCTTTTGGCCAATGAAAATGGCAAAACAACTTGTCTTGCATTCTAGAGCACGAAAGCAGAATTTCGCAATTTTTAATAGGAAAAATGTCGAAATTTGCAATGCATTCATGAGGGTCTGAATCTACAGTGGTCTGAATCTAAAAAAAAAAACACAAGGAAAGATAAGGCAAAAGAAGACTTCTAGAAGGTATATAGACGTAAAAATGGTTTTTGGTACATAGGTTGGTTATTGAAAAAAAAAAAAACTTTTAAAAATGCACGCCTTGGATGGTCGTTGAAAAAAATATTATTTTATAAATCCATGCATCAGTGGATCTTTGAAAAAATATTTTTTTAAAAATCCATGTCTATGTTGATCTTCGAAAAAATATTTTTAAAAAATCCACGCCTCTCTAGATTTTTGAAAAAATAATTTTTTAAAAATCCATGCCTCTCTAGATTTTTGAAAAAATAATTTTTTAAAAATCCATGCCTCTGTTGATTTTTGAAAAAAAAAAATATTTTTAAAAATCCACGCCTCTCTAGATTTTTGAAAAAATATTTTTTTTAAAAATCCATGCCTCTCTAGATTTTTGAAAAAATAATTTTTTAAAAATCCATGCCTCTGTTGATTTTTGAAAAAAAAAAATATTTTTAAAAATCCATGCCTCTCTAGATTTTTAAAAAAATAATTTTTTAAAAATCCATGCCTCTGTTGATTTTTGAAAAAAAAATATTTTTAAAAATCCATGCCTCTCTAGATTTTTGAAAAAATAATTTTTTAAAAATCCATGCCTCTGTTGATTTTTGAAAAAAAAAAATATTTTTAAAAATCCACGCCTTGGATGGTCATTGAAAAAATATTCTTTAATAAATCCACGTCTCTCTAAGGCCTTGAAAAAATATTTTTTTTAAAAATCCACGCCTTGGAGTGTCATTGAAAAAATATTCTTTAATAAATACACGTCTCTGTAAGGCCTTGAAAAAATATATTTTTTTTTTAAATCAGCGCCTTGGATGGTCTTTGAAAAAATATTCTTTAAAAAATCCATGCCTATGTTGAAAAAAAAAATATTTTTAAAAGTCCACGCCTTGGATGGTCATTGAAAAAATATTCTTTAATAAATCCACGTCTCTCTAAGGCCTTGAAAAAATATTTTTTTTAATAAATCCACGTCTCTCTAAGGCCTTGAAAAAATATTTTTTTTAATAAATCCACGTCTCTCTAAGGTCTTGAAAAAATATTTTTTTTTTAAAATCCACGCCTTGGATGGTCATTGAAAAAATATTCTTTAATAAATCCACGTCTCTCTAAGGCCTTGAAAAAATATTCTTTAATAAATCCACACCTAGGATGGTCTTTAAAAACATATTCTTTAACAAATCCACGTCTCTCTAAGGCCTTGAAAAAATATTCTTTAACAAATCCACGTCTCTCTAAGGCCTTGAAAAAATATTCTTTAATAAATCCACGTCTCTCTAAGGCCTTGAAAAAATATTTTTTTTTAAAATCCACGCCTTGAATGGTCATTGGAAAAATATTCTTTAAAAAATCCACGTCTCTCTAAGGCCTAGAAAAAATATTTTTTAAAAAATCCACGTCTCTCTAAGGCCTAGAAAAAATATTTTTTTTTTAAAAATCCACGTCTCTCTAAGGCCTTGAAAAAATATATTTTTTTAAAAAGTCCACGACTTGAATGGTCATTGAAAAAATATTCTTTAATAAATCCACGCCTTGGATGGTCATTGAAAAAAATATTCTTTAGTAAATCCACGCCTCCTTTAGGTATTGAAAATATATTTAAAAAAGTCTCTTGTAGGATTGGAAAAATAAGTTTAAAAAACACGTATCCTTTAAATAATCCACGTCTCATTTGAGGTATTGACAAATATTTAAAAAAAAGTCTCGTTTGAGGTCTTGAAAAATTATTTTTAAAAAATTCACATTTCCTTTGAAGTCTTACAAAAATATTTTTCAAATAGCCGCGTCTTTTGTGTAAACGACCATACTTTTCAACACGACACTTTGCGTAAACGACCATACTTTTCACCATGACACTTTGTGCAAACGACCATATTTTCCACCATGACACTTTGTGCAAACGACCATACTTTTCAACACGACACTTTGTGTAAACGACCATACTTTTCAACACGACACTTTGTATAAACGACCATACTTTCCAAAATGACACTTTGTGTAAACGACCATACTTTCCAACATGACACTTTGTGTAAACGACCATACTTTTCAATACGACACTTTGTGTAAACGACCATACTTTTCAACACAAAATATTTTTTTGAAGAAATCCACATCTCTAAAATCCAATCCACTAATTTTAAAAAATCTACGCTTGTTGTAAGATTTGAAATAATAATTTTAAAAAATCCACGCCTGTTATAAGACTTGAAACAATATTTTTAAGAAATCCACGTCTATGGTAAGACTTAAGACAATATTTTTAAAAAATCCACGCCTGT